>NC_133658.1:868994146-869352027 GCF_037893015.1 Macrotis lagotis
GTTCCAATCCCTTTCTGGGACACAGTTTTCTCAATTGTAAAATGAAGTGGTCCCTTGCACCTCTATATCTACAGTCCTATTATTGCGTCAATGGACACTCTCTTCCCTAAGACGGGGACTCAAAGAGATCCAGACAATGGAAAGAAGGGTTATTGATTAATTGGGAGGAAAGAAGAATTGTTATATATTCTTGCACTGATGTAAAGGGGATATAATCCAGCCTCTTTACACTTCAATCTCTACCTAGATTCTGCAATCTAGCAACACTGGTCTCCATGTTATCCCTTGTACAAGGCACTGATCATCTTCAGAAATCTGGGCATTGGCATGGTCTCCCAGTTTCCTTCAATTCACATCCAAAATCTCATCTTCTAGGAAAAGTCTTGCCTGATTCCCCCTTAATTTTTAGCTTCCCTTAGATAATTATCTCCAATTTGTCTTGACTCGGTCTTGTTAATATAGAGTATTTGCATGTTGTCTCTCCTGTTAGCCTGGGAGCTCTGTGAGAACAGGGGTGACTTTTTTGTCTTTCTGTCTGCCCAGCTCTTACTGCACTGCCATCACATAGTAGGTACTTTAGTAAATGCTTACTGACTAGCTGTCTGGGGTAAGCCCATGGTTGATCAATGAAGCCCTGCTGCTACAATACTTACAGAAGTGACCCTTCTCTGGGCACAGTCTGACCCTCCTACTTCACTTTTCCCTTTCCTTAGCCCATCAATCATCACATTTATAAGTTCTGTCAATGTATGATTGCTGTGAAGTGTTTCCCAGACAAATTAATCTGAACAGGACTAGACGGTCTCCAAGGTCCTTTTGAATTCTGACGGTCTGTGATCTAAGGTTCCTCCCAGCTCTGTTCTGTTCTAACATCTCCTCTGGTTCTGACATCCTGGTCTCCAAGGTCCTTCCCAGCTCTGACATTCTACATTCCAAAGTTTCCTTCAACCCTTCAACCTAGGTATTTTCCATTCCAGGGGTCCTTTCCTGGTTGAATGTTTAATGTTCTCATAGTCTAAGAATCTATTGGTTGAAGGGGATATGCTTCTTTCCTAGAGGAGGTGGTAACTGGTGACATCCTCAGCATAACTGGGAACTTCCAGGACCAATGTAAAAAAAAAGCCCAAAATGTGAACCCTCAAAGAAGGCTTCCCCTATTAACCCCATGTTCTTTAGTCATTTCTTCAGTCATGTCTGTCTCTACATGATCCCAGTTGGGGTTTTCTTGCCAGTGATCCTGGAGTGGTTTGCCATTTCCTTCTCCAGTTCATTTTACAGATGTGGAAACTGAGGCAAATAGAGTGAAGAGACTTGCCCTGGGTCACACAGTTATCGAAAGTTTGAAGCTAGATTTGAACTCAGGAAGATGAGTCTTCTTGACTCAAGGCCAGGCATTCTAGGTCCTATACACCATCGCTCATGCTCACTCCTTTATTGTGTACCCCCTTCCTGCATTCATGCATTTGAGCTATACTGACTCATTATGTTTTATATTGATCGGATGCTTTTCATTTTTGCCAATTTGCTGTGTGACCACCTACTATGTGCAGGTAGAGCTATAAGCAGGTGCATCCGGAGAGAGGTGGGTTAAATTTAGTTGGGGAAGGACACAAAGAACCTGGGGACAGTTTGATTACAAGATTACACTTTCTATCTTTTGTGGAGGATATATACTGTTTGTATATGACAGTCTTTCCAACTAGACAGTAAACTCCCCAAAATATGGGCTATGACTTTTTCTGGGGGGGCGGATCTCTCAAATTGGACTAATATTGGACTCTAGTCATTTCTTAATCAATTTATACTAAAGGGAAGGCTGGCTGAGTTTCTTAACTAGACTGACCTAAACCTGGGGCAGATAGTAGCTTGAATACCAATGAAAACCCTACTTTACAGTTCGCTGGTACTTGGCCCCTCTCATAGGGATTAACCTCTTCAGTCTTGGGAACTGAAACAAGGAGAAGGGAAGGGTCCACATTTGGTGGTAAAGAGTCTCCAAGATCCCCTTCTTCCTAGATGAGTGAATCTTATAATCATAATGACAACTCCCAGATTAAAGTTTACAGCTACCTGTTCATAATCTGACATTTATTACCTGTGTGACTATAGGTAGGTTCCCTCCCCTGCTCTGGATCACAGTTTTTCCCTCTGTAAAATGAAAAAGTTGGACTGGATGATCTAAGATCCCTTCTATCTTCACCCATGATCTTTTGAGTATTTCCTAAGACATGAATCCATTCTTAAATATAAGTTTTAAATCAAAGACCAAATCCAAGATGAAAGAATCTAGTCAGTCAAGAAGTATCAATCAAACACTTAGTAAATGAAAGGCACTAAGGGATAGAAAGGTAGGCGAGAAACAGTCTTTGTCCTCCATGATCTTCTAGTCTATCTAACAGGGGGTGACAACCTGCAAACAACTATGTAGATACAAGACATATGTAGGGCAAATTGGAGGTGATCTTAGAGGGAAGGCATATGGAATTTTAGTTAATCTTTTTGTGGTGGCAAAGAGTTGTAGTATATGAATGTAATAGAATATTATTGTTCTATAAGAAATGACGAGCAGGCGGATTTCAGAAAAACTTGGAAAGGTTTATGTGAATTGATGCTGAGTAAAGTGAGCAGAACCAGGAGAACATTGTACACAGTAATAGCAACATTGTGTGATGATCCATCCAGCCCAAAACAACTTCCATCGATTTTTTTTTCTTCCATCTACTTTCACCCACAATTTTAGTTCTATAACAATGGGGACAAGTAGAATGAATCAAACTGTGTTAAGAGACTACTGGTAGAATAGATAAGATGGAACAAGTCCTTCCTGTGACTTGGTTGGGAGTGGGATCTGGAAATTACTTCAAACAAGGATTATGTGAAGGAAGTCTGGCTTTGGGAAGAAAAGATTTGGGTAGAATGTTTTCATCTTCAAAAATCTGAAAGACTGTCATGGGGAAGGGAGATTAGCCTCGCTTTGGATCTTAGAATTAGGACTAATAGGATGAAGTTTGCCATGAAACAAATTTCATTGCTGTCCAAAAATGCAGTGGTTGTCTCAGTACTCACAGTTATTATCACTGAAAGTATAGGCTAGCTGACCATCTGTCAGGTAGGCTGTGTAGGATCTTTGACTCACCAAACACTTAGAAAGTGGGTACTGTGTGACGGGTACTGTACCAGTCACTGGGGAGATTCTTTAAATGTGGGAAGATGGACTGAGATCTGTCCAACCATGATATTCAATGGTTAGTTTGAACAGTGGAAGGAAACTTAGAGATAACTTCCTCTAGATTCTAGAGATGAGGAAACTGAGACCTGAGATTCATAGGACTTGCCCTAGATATTAAGTCATACAGTAGGGCCTGGGAATCAGGTCCTCTGATTGCACAATTAGGCCTTTTTTCACATCTCGCTGGCACCAGTGTCCATCCTCTGCCTCCTTAGGGCTATTACTTGACATACACTCCTATTGTCTGAACAGGAAGCAAGATACACAAGATCATCTTTTGTCAGGCTCAAGGGGAAGGGATGTGCGAACCTCCCTTCTCCTGAGGGCCGTGACCTGAAGGACTGCAGCAGTGAAAGCTAGATGGAGAAGCTGGCTCCTAGCATCCTGAGGGTCTCCTGCTGCAAGTTACTGAGAGAAAAGTGAAATTAGACCCCCAAAGAGAGGGAAGGGGGGGTGTCACAGAGTCAAGGGATCCGAGTTTTGTAAAAGCTCTGCATGTCACCAGGCCTATTTGGGACAAATCACTCACCATTTCTGGACTTTCTATCATTCTATAATCTGATGCTCTACAGCCTCACTAGGTTCTAACACTCTATGTTAGAACCCATCCCAGCTCTGCCAACCCTTGTTCTAAGGACCCTCCCAGCTCTGACATCCTGTGTTCTAAGGACCCTCCCAGCTCTGAAATTCTATGCTCTAAGGGCCCTTACAGCTCTGATATTCTGGTTTTTAGGGCCCTGTCCAACAATGATATTCTGTTTCTATGTCCTCCAGCTCTAAGATTCTATGACTCAAAGAATCACAGAAGTTTGAATTAGAAAGGACTCCCAGCATCTATCTACTTAGTCTACTCTAACCCTACTGTTCCATATTTAACAAGTGATCTGTGGAAGAAAAACTCTTCATTTGGAGTACAATCCTCCTGAAGACATGTGACCTTGGCCAAATCACTCAACCACTGTTTACCTCAGTATCCTCAATTATGAATGGGAAGAATAATAACTTACAGGTTAAATGAGATATTAACTGTAGAGTACTTCACAAAGTGTTTATCATACAGTAGGTGCTTTTTGCAGTTCAGCTGGCAAAGTCATGTTCAACTCTTTGTGATCTTGTTTTTTTATTTTTTTGGGGAAAAGGTACTAGAATGGTTTGCTATTTTTTTGGATCCCCAGCTCTTAGTACAATTCCTGGGATACAGGAGGAGCTTAATAAATGTTTACCAACTTAGACAATTCAAAGACACAGAAATCTACTTTGCACACCTCCTTCTGACAAGAGACATTTTCCAACTGGATATATAAGTTACAGTGTTTTCAAAAAGAAAATTTCACAGTAAGATAAAACATGGTAACAAAGAGTAAATGAGAGTTCGATTTAACAAGGTTGATTCATCAAACAGAAGAACAGTCACTTTTAATGTTAGTGCTTTCTGCAGAATCATTTTCTTAAATCACTCAATCTGGTCCAGGGTGAAGACAGATAATGACCTTAATTAGATTAAGGCGTTCCCACTCTAAGGCTGGTTATCACCCCGATCCATTTCCCTGAAGTTTGAGGTCCTCCTTTAAACTTCCACCCACTTTTTCCTCAGAAAGTGATTACCTTTGATAACAACTATTTAAAATATGGGGGTAGCTAAGTGGTGCAGTGGATAGAATGCAATACTTGGGGTCAGGAAGACTCATCTTTCAAATCCAGCATCAGATACCCTGTGTGACCCTGGGCAAAGTCACCTTACCCTGCTTGCCTCAGTTTCCTCATCTATAAAATGAACTGGAGAAAGAAGTGGCAAACCACTTCTGTATCTTTGCCAAGAAAACTCTAATTGGGATCACAATGAATCAACAACATTTTAAAATATATTTGAGAGAGGAAAACTGTTTGGAAACAGATTGGTAAAGAAAGGTAGGTTTTTCATTCAGGTAGGACTGGGCTTCATATTGAAGCACTATTCTAATATATTTTATGTTGTTTTCTGTGACTTAAAAAGGAAATGATGTGGAACTCAATATACTTTTTTGTTTTGTTTCAGTTTTATTTATTTTAAAATTTATTTGATATTCTCAAGACAGTCTATTAATGTTTACTCAAATTCACCTCCTCACTCAAATTCAATTCACATGCATGTCATGGTATCACCTCTCTGATGTCATGGTCTTCTTTGAGAATGAAGGACAAAGATCATCATCATCATCATTATCATCATCATTATCATTAAATGCCTATTATATGTTAGGGCCTACTCTGGAGGCTAGAGATAGAAAAAAATATAACAGTTTCTGCCCTCAGGAAACATATTTCATGGTGGAGGTGGTGGTCATATAAAATATATTCAGAAAAAAGTAGAAGGTAATTTTGATAGCTCTATTGGGAAGTTTCCCTCACATCTAGCCTTAATTTTTTTTTAATTTTTGCAAGGCAAATGGAGTTAAGTGGCTTGCCCAAGGCCACACAGCTAAGGTAATTATTAAGTGTCTGAGACCGGATTTGAACCCAGGTACTCCCGACTCCAAGGCCGGTGCTTTATCCACTACACCACCTAGCTGCCTCTTAGCCTCAATTTTTTAAGCTTGCAAGTTTTCCCCATTCTTCCTATTTCTGTCTTCTGAAATTAGAATGATATTCTGAATATTACATTTTGCTAAGGTGATAATCGTCCAGAAAAGATACTTCTTGACGATTTTGGTTCCCAGTTTTTCTTGATCATAAGAAATTCTCCTTGCTTGAGTGTGATGAGAATATGAAACAAACTCTAATAGCGATTAATTATCGAGCACGCATTATGATATGCCAGTCATCATTTTGGGGACTGAGTACACAAAGGCCAAAATGAAATAATCCCTATCTTTAAGGAATTTAGATTCTATCAGTCTAGGAATTGACAAATCTATGACCATCCTAGAAGGAACTCCACAGGCCAACCAATCGAGACCCTTCATTTTACAAATGAGGAAACAGATCCCAAAATATTAAGAGACTTGTCTAAGAGCACAGAGAAAGTAAATGGAAAATTTGAATCTAGATCCTCTGTCTCTGAGTCTTGCTTGTTATCTCCTTTTCCACATTGCCTCCCAAAAGCAACAGTCCACTCGAGGTCACAGATGTATGAAGATAAATCAATTGACTTTGGGGTCATGTGAATTCCTAGGCAGGAGATGACAAAGCCCAGTATAACAGAGAAGGAATAACTCTACTCATTTACGAAGAATATACCTAAAAGGAGTCTTGTGAACACCTCACAGGGACACATAATATGCAGAGATCCATCTGGCCTGGTCTCTTTCAAGATATTACTTTTGGCTACTTAGGGTTCTGTGCAATATAATAGAAAGGACACTGAATTTGGAATCAGAGATTTGGGTGCGAATCTCAGCTCTCCTTCTGACAACTTAGAAAATGAATCTATCCACAAGCACTTATTAATTATTGACTGTATGCCAGACAAGTCATTTCTCCTCCCTGAGAAGAAAGGAAAAAAACCCAAGCATTTATTAAGCACCTACTGTGTGCCAGGCAAGTCATTTCTCTTCCCTGAGAAGGAGGAAAAGAAAGAAGTAAAAAAAAAAGGAAATGAGGATTTATTAAGTACCTCCTGTTTCAGGCACTGTGATACTTCACAAGTATTCCATCTGATCTTGACAATGATCCCAGGAGGCAGGTGCTAGGTTGTTGGGGTTTTTTGGTATGTGTTGTTGTTTAATCATTTTTCAGTCATGTCCACCTCTGTGTGACATTGTTTGGAGTTTTCTTGGCAAAGATACTGGAGTGGTTTTCCATTTCCTTTTCCAGCTCATTTTACAGATGAGGAAACTGAGGCTAACAGAGTTAATTGACTTACCCAGGGTCACAATAGTAAGTATCTAAGGTCAAATTTGAACTCAGGTCTTCTTGAGTCTCTTGGGTCATAAAACTGTTTCAATTTCCTCAACTGTAAAATGAGGGAGTAGGATTGAATTATATATATATATCTAAGGCCCTTAATAGCAACGGAAACTATAGTCTGAAAGTGAACTTCTGGACCCACATTTTCTGGGTTAATATTGAGGATTTCTCAGAGGTTAATGAGATCTAAAGCTGAAATGGACCTTAGAGGTCTAATACCAGCCACCTCATTCTACAAATGGGGAAACTGATGCCAAAGGAACAGACATGGCTTGTCCAGAAGCACAGAAGGAGTAAGCCTCACAAACCCAGGCTTTCTGATTCAAAATCTAATGTTCTTCTTCCCATTCTCCAGAGACCCCCAACCTAGATTCTGGGATGAAGGCAAGAGATTGGTTAATAATCCAAAATATGAATTATTTTCCTCTCTTTCATTTCACTTTAGACTGGATGATCCAGATTTCTAGGAAAGAGTCAATTATTATTCTCCCAGTATGACTAGGAGGGTACTTCCATAGGGTTCTAATTGACTTGCTAGTGATAGATTGGAGGTCTGATAAAAGGGAAAATTGCAGTCTTGTCTAATAAACTGGAAAACAGTCAGGGAAAAAGGAACTATTTGTTATTCCTCACAAAGAATACTCCATTTCTTCATCTCCCATCCCCATACTCTTGCACTAGCTATTCTCTATGCCTAAAATGCCCTATCCTAACCTTTACTTCTTAGAATGCTTGGTTACCTTCAAAACTCAGCCCAAGTCACCAATGCTTGTGCTTTCTCTCCTGAAATGGTTTTCTTTTTTATCTATCTATCTATGCATGTATGTATATATATATATATGCTGTACATAGTCAAATGTGGAATAATAATAATAATAATAATGGCAATAAATAGCATATATATCTGGCACTTCAAAGTTTGCAAAGTGCTCATTTAATCCTCATAACTCCCCTGGGAACTAAGTTCTATTTTTATGCTGATTTCACAGATGATATAATTGAAGCATAGAAAGGCTAAATGATGTTTTTTTGGTCAAGGGTTTCCCAGCTATTGTCTGAGGCCACAATTGAACTTCTGGACTTCAGATCTAGTGTTCTAACTCCATGGGAACATCTACTCTATTAGAGTGTGAGGGATGTGAGGACAGGTTCTGTTCTTTTTGTCTTTGCCTCTTTGAGTAGCTGGACCTAGTAGAGTGATTAATGAATGGTTACTGATTTCCCAGTGATCAATTGGGAAAGTATTGAATGCAATTGGAAGGCCCCAATAGCCTCCATGGATGTGGAAGAGCCAGACAAGGCAAGTTTTTTTAGTCACGTGGAGTCGAGTTCCCTAGCCCCAGTAATGGGTTAGAATCCATCCATTTCGGAGCACTTTCTGTTTCCTAGGATCCCACAAGAGCTCAAAATGGGTCCAAGGAAGGCTCAGGAGAGGACCTGAGGGAGGAACAGGGAGGGCCAGGGGTCATTTTTTTTCTGGAATGACTTTGAAATAAAATTTTATGGAGGTCAAACGCCTCCCTCCATCTGATGGGTTGAAAGTTGAGGATTCTGCCAAGAAGAAGATTTATGGCACAAGTGATCTCTGGCCAGCGGAATGGGAGAATTTACAACAAATTGCTGGGACTTGAGCTTTTTCAGAGCCATCTAGTTTAACTGTGCTTTCTTTTCTTATGGCTTCTTCCTGAATTGTCTCCTTTATTTGAGAAAGTGTGTTTACTATTAGGGGAGCTGTTTCAGGCTTTTCATGGATTTTAAAAGAGAAAGAAACCGAGTGGAGACATCAAAGCTGTCCTGATGACAAGTTTCTAATCCCATGAACCTTTTCTTATCTCAGACTTTATAAAAAGGGGAGAGGATGGTCTCCCTAAAAGCCTCCCTGAAAGCCCATAAACATGAGAACCCATAAAGTTGACAAGCACTTAGAGTCCAGCCCCGAGATGGGAAGGGCTCTAATCCTGCAGAGCCTGAGGTTTGGCGTCAGACATCCTGGGTTCCACTGTGCTACTTGCTAGCACTGGGATCTTGGATGAGAATTTTTCCTTTTCTGATCTTTGATTTCATTGTGTATGAAATGAGAAGTAGGGAACAAATGTTCTCTAAAGTCTCTGCTATTATTTGATGAATTCAAGGTCCACCATTTACTGGTAGACCTACTATGTGCAAATCAGAGTGCTGGGGACACAAAGGTGAATCATTGAATCATGGGACCATGATCTAAAACTAGAAAGGACCCACCACCTAGTCCAACATCCCTCATTTTATAGAGAGGGAAACCAAGGCACAGGGACTTTAAGAGATGTAGTCATAGAGTCAGAGTGGAAGAGCCCTGGTCCAACCCTTTTTGAAAGAAATTTCCCATGATAATGTACTCAATAAGTGGTCATTCAACCTCTGCTTAAAGACTTCCAAGGAAATACAGTCCCTGTTTATTGAGAGTTTATATTATTACGCCATCATTCAGTGTGTGAACAGATAAGCAGTTGCAAGATAAATGAGGAGATGAGACTTCCAGTAAACTGAAGATTTTAAAAGGTAGAATTAAGGAAATAAGGAAAAGCCTAAACAAAGACAAGAAGGTGGGAGATTGAATTTGTTTTATTCCAAAATTAAAATAAAATAAACATTTTTTTAAAAAGAAAAAAGAGATTGATGCTCTTATGAGAACTCTTATAAGGATCATCTTATGAGAAAGCAGGAAAAAGGCTCTGAAAGAAGGTGGGCTCTTCCAAATCCTGTGACTTTGATGTTTTGCAAGCACAGGACACCTCCTCCCATTCCATCAATCATACTTGGGTTAGAGAAGAAGCAACATGGTGTACAGAAGACCTCTTAGCTTTGCCACTTTGTGCTGGTATGATTTTAGGTAAATCACTTAATTTCTTGGCTAAATTGGTCTGTATCATCTCCAAGGCCCCATTCAGCTTTAAATGCTGTGTTCCTGTCATCATCCTATGTGATCTTGGAGTATGAGCATGAGACTCAGCACTGTGCTCCTTGGGTACCCCAGCTATTCCCCTCCTATTCCACACCCCCAACTTTTGCTGGCATTACTAAATGAGAAACTTTTAGTGACCTTCAAACTAGGAGTCTGCTTCTCATCACTCTCATGCTCAGTTAGTGACTCATCCTCCCATTCACTAGGGCTGATCTTGGAATATCAGTCACAATTCTATTACTATGAGACAAGGATTCTACAGGGACACACTTGCAGGTCAGATAATAAAATATAATTTTCAATATGTCTTTGGAGGCTATAAAGAAGCAGAGGATACTAGAATCTTTCTTGATGAGGAACCATAGAGGTCATCAGGTTCAGTTTCTACATCATGTAAGAATTCCATTCTTCCCCCTACAACACATCCAACAAACAGTCCCAATGCTTACTCCCAGTGACCGAGAAGGACTCAACTGTTTAGGCAGGTTGGTCTATTTTTGGAAAGCTTGAATTACTGGAATTCCTGTTGCTCTTGTTAGACCTAGATGCCTCTAGGTTTTCCCCTCAATTCCTCAAATTCAGTTCCTTTCATGATTCAAGACCTTTGATAATGGGGATCCATCAGAAGAATACTCTTTGTTCTCCTAGGGCATTGTGTACTTCCATGGGAAGTTGTTTTAGGACAAAAGTCCATACCTTGTAATTTCACTTAGATTACTGGAAAATTTGTCAAAATGACTAGAGGCTTTTCTGATCAAACCCCATAAAATTAACTCAACAAAAGGCTCTTTTCTCTTCTACCAGGGTCTCTCCCCCTCAGCTCCTGGGGAGGTCTGTTATCCCTCTTGAACTGTTCTTGCCTTTATGAATCTTTACTCTCCTTCTCCCCAAACCCTACTACCCTTCTCCTCTTTTAGTTCAGTCAGTATACCAGGAAAGCCTTTTTGTTTTTCAGAAAAAAAAAATACAACATTTATCTATCTATCCATCTCTCTATGGGGAGCAGCAAGACATTGATTCTCAGCTTTGAGTCTCCATTTCTTTGGCCTCCAGTAGGGAGGAGCTTGGAATTTATCTATTTCTGAGAGCTCAGTAGTTCCCAACATCACAAAATATTATATTAGGATCAAAGGAATCTTGCTTTAAAGCTGGGAGGGACCTCAAAGGCTGAGGGCAGCCCTCTTATTTTACATATGGGGAAAACTGCTCAGAGCTAGATGGGCCTTAGAACAAGGGAATCTCAGAACTGGAAGGAACCTTTGAACACAGAAATATTAGAACTGGAAGGGCCCTTAGAATACAGAATGTCAGTCTGTGTGAGACCTCAGGACATATAGAACTGAAAGAGACCTGAGATTATCAGTCCCCACATTTTACAGATAAGAAGCCAAACATCTTGAGAGGTAAAGTGATTTGTGCAAGGTCATGCAAAGAGTTAGTGGTCCAGCTGAGACAAGGCTCCATGTTACTCAGTACAAATCAATACTCTTTTACAGACTCCACAGGCTAGCTTCTCTGTCTCTCTGTCTCTCTTCCTCCCTCTCCCCCCCTCTCTCTTCCTCTTCTCACTTCTACTCACTTTTCCCCTTTCTCTTCTACTCTATCTTCCTCTTCCTTTTTCTCTTTCTCTTTCCCTCTCTTCTTCCTCTTCTCTCTTTCACTCTTTCTTTCCTCTCACCTTTCTCTGACTCAGTCTCAGTCTCTGTCTCTCTTTAGGACCACACAAGGGGAATTACATTTAAATTATAGTAATAGCATTTGGTTAAACAAGAGGAAGAAATTAAAAAGGTAATTAATGGGCAGCAATAATAGGTTACAAGAGGGAAATATAGAATATGTTCCCAGAGATGATTATGAATTACACTGGCATCCATCAGTTTTAAAAGGTTTTGATGACCATCTGTATGGGGCAGAGTCCTTAGCCCCAGTGACCTTTGAAGTTCCTTTTTTTGCTCCCATGTTATAATAATGTGGTTAAGACAGCACTCAAGATACTGAGATAAATACATATAAACACATAAACCTACACAATATATTCACATACACAAGTATATATAATAAATATGGGGCACTGGTCAAACATTAGCATACTGTGTCTAGCTATAAGGGGCTAGGCCCTCAAACTGAGTCAAGAGAGAACTTGGAGCAGGAAAAAGGATGGAAAAAATATTTTTAATGACTTAGAAGGATATACTAGGAAGAAGGGGTCATTAATTCCCATTGAGCTCATAGGATTGAAAGTTTAAAACTAGATAGGACTTGAGAGGCCATTGAATCCAAGACCCTCAACATAAACTATTAGAACTGGAAGGGAAATAGCAGCACTAGGAGGTCCTGGGAAGGCCCTCAGGGAATTTCTAGTCTCAACCCTTTGCTGTACCCTAGAAGCAGCTCTAGCTGCTTTGGCACATGCTTGAATGCCCTTTGATCTATGGTAGAATGATTGGTCTCTGGAACTGTTTTTCATGATCCCCTAGCTTCTGAGATATGGTGGTCAGCAAGCCAAGCCCCCTTTCCATCTTGCTCTGCAAAACAATGAAAACAATGATGCTTTGTTCTGAAGAAAAGATTTAGAGAAAGCCCCTAACCGCTAAAGCATATCTTAGATTTCCCTCCTGCCTAGTGGAGGTCTTTTGTTGAGAGATATAGCACACTGTTAGTTCTTGAGTATCAAAAAGGCCTTGCTACTTTTTGGGGAGCAGGAATTGGATCTGGCCTCCTTTTTTAGTACCCTAAACAACCTAAGGCTATTTCAGTGAAATGATCTGTCCTTCCTACTGTGGTGTGACACAGCATGGGTGTGTCTTGCTTTATGCAGCATTTATAGAAAATGAAATGCCTGAGCTAGTGGGGCCCTTAGAACCCAGAATGTCAGAGTTGGAGGGCCCTTAGAACCCAGAATGTCAGAGCTGGAAGGGTCCTTAGAACCCAGAATGTCAGAGCTAAAAGGGCCCTTAGGACACAGAATAGGAGAGCTAGAAGGGTTCTTGGAGCAGAGACTGTGACAGGGCACAATAGGACTTAAATGAACCTCTTATTTAATTCCTCATTTTCCAGATGGGGAAACCAAAGAAAGCCTGGGTGAGTCTTCTGTCTGGCCACGTGGCTGAGCAGTCATTCAGAGGACAAGCCCTGGCCCGGCTACCCAATTGGCCCAGCCCTATCTCTCCTTGCTGCCATGCCAGGCTTCTCCATTCCCTCTCAGGGGCCCTCTAGGCTCTGGCTCGCTTTGCCTCTGTACTGACAATGGGAACCTGTCCCTAGTTGATGTTGCCCACTTTCCCCAGCAACAACCATGCTGAATGGGGGTGGAGTGGGAGAGGGAGGCAGAGGGACCCCAGCTCGAGAAGACTGTCAATCTCTGCTTTGGGCCAATTGCTTTCTCAGTGGTTTTTTTTCCTCTTTTTTTCCTGGCAACATTCCCTGGCTCTGGTTCTGAGAGTTAGCAAAAGCCTCTAATCGGAGCTTTGGGCACTGAAGAAGCTCAAGGAATTTCTAGGCAAGAATTAACTTTATTTGAGTTTTCCTGACCTCCCCCTACCCCAACAGGTTGATGTGGAAATTGATGGTCAACTCTGTGCACACTGCCCCTCTCTTCAGTCCATGTGGCCTTATGCTGTCCTCTACACTTGAATTCATTGTCCCCTTGTCTTATTTATCTTTTATTTATTTTTAATTTTTTGGTTTTTGCAAGGCAATGGAGTTAAGTGGCTTGCCCAAGAAAACACAGCTGGGCAATATTAAGTGTCTGAGGCCAGATTAGAACTCAGGTCCTCCTGACTCCTGGGCCTGTGCTCTACTATGCCACTTAGCTGCTTCTTCCTCTTGTCTTATTGCTGCTCATCCCTTTCCAATTTCAGACTCTGGATTATCCCCATGATTTACCTTCTCTTCTACTCATGTGCTTGTTGAAAGAAGTAGTAAACTGTGTTTTGGTTTTCATAAAAGTCTTGCTTCTTTTGTGTGGACTCGCATAATTGTGCTTTTTGTATCCACTTCAAATTTACTTAATCTCAACAACCACACATCAATTCTTTTCCTCCTTCCTGATTAATTCCCTTTCATATTCCCCACAGAATCTGTTCCAAAACATTGTTATCCCTTCACAAAACCACCATGATACCCTCTAGGTGAAGACCTTGACTCATAATTCACTACAAAAAAAAAAAAGATGGAGGCCATTTGTTGAGAGAATCCTCTTTTCTCTTCTTCTCATTACTCAGACATCTTCCCCGGTATCTCTTCCTTCACCTATCTTACATGAAGAATTGACCTTTCTTCTTGGCAAGACAACCTCCAATTTTTTCACCTTGATCTTATTCCTGCCTATCTTCTCTAGGAATTGCCTCCTCTATTATCACTATGCTCTTCCTAACCTTTGACCTTTCCTTCTCTATTGGCTCCTTCCCTGCAGCCTATAAACATCTCTATGTCTCTCCAACCCTGAAAAAAAGAACATAATTCATCCAACCTTGATATTTTTTGACCTATATCTCTCCTTCCTTCTTCAATAAACTCCTCGAGAAAACTACTTATGCCCAGAAACACACCTATGCACTTCCTCTCCTCTCCTAAATCTTCTACAGTCTGATTTCTTACCTCATTATTTAATTCAAACCAGCTCTCTCCATAGTTCCCAATCATCACTTAATTCTCAAGTCTGATTTTTGTTTTCACCCCTAATTCTTCCTGGCCTCTCTGTAGCTTTTGGCAATATTCTTGTGGGTATATATCTTTCCTCTCTAGGTTTTTGTGACACTGTCCTCTCTTGATTTCTTCCCACCTGGCTGACACCTTCTCCTCAGTCTTCTCTGTTGGATCTTCACTCAGTTCATGCCCTCTAAACACAGGTGTCCCCCACAGTTCTATCCTAGCCCCCATTTCTTTTTCTTCTCTCTCTCCTCTTGGTAATCTCATTAACTCTTAGGGGTTGAATTTTCATCCCTATTCAGATGAATCCCAGATCCCCACCTTCTCTTTTCAGCCATATTCACCTGCTTTTTTGTACAACTCAAACTGCATGTCCCATAAGCTTATCTTCACAAATTTGCATATCACCCTTGCACATGAATCATGCTAATCTTCTCTGTCTCATTCCAATATTAGCATATATGCTGTAAGCTTCTCAAAATCAACATAGAACTCTTACCCCACAAACTCTCTCTTATTCCCAACTTTCCTATTACATCTAGGAGAACCCAGTCATCCAGAATTGCAATCTTGGTGTCATCTTCCACTACTCACTTATATCCATGCTGTACATCCAACCTAGTTTCAAGTCTTATCATTTCTACCTTGTCAACATCTCAAGGATATGGTACCTTCTCTTCATTTACATAGTCATCATTTGATACAAATCCCCATTATCTGTCATCTAGACTACTGCAATAGCTTTCTGTGCCCCAAATCTCTCCTTTTTTCAATCCACCCTCCACTTAGCTGTAAAAGTGGTTTTCTGAATGTCTGGTCAGACCTTCCTTGCTCACCCCCCCCAACAATACCCTCCAGTGTCTTTCTATTAAAACCAGGATCAAATATAAATACCTCCATTTGATATTTAATCTTGCCCCTTATGTCCTGGTCACCTTATTGTTTTTAACTCGGTTTAATTTTCACTTATGAATTCTCTCTTTGCCCTCTACCCTCCTCTACCTAATCCATTAAGAAGGTAAGGAAAACAAAACCCATCACAAATCTGTATAGTTGAATACAAAATCTTAAAAGAAGAATTAAAATTTGTCTTTACATGTAATTGGAAAAAATAAAATATTATTATAAAACTAAATATGTATAGGTATATAAAATAAATTCCTGCATTAGCCAAGTCTAGAAAAACAGAAAGAGAAGAAAATATGCTTGGAAGCAGGGACCATGTTTTTACTTTTCTTTATATACTCAGCACTTTAGTATAGTATTTATTAAATGCTTATTGACATGACTCGCAGCATTTTCCTCTCTCTCTCCCACGACAGCCTTGCTTCATACTTTACTGAAAAAATTGAGGCCATCCACCTTGGGTTTCTTCTTTTACTTACTTCTAAACCTTAAATCCTAATAGTCCCCTACCTCACCCAACATCTTTCCTCCTTTGTTCTGGTTTCGGAGAAAGGGATGGCCCTTTATGTGAAGAACAGTTTCGGTGCCTGTATCTTCCATTCCATCTCTTTTCAGTGAAAAGAACAAAACAAAATCTTCACTTGGTCCTAATTTTCCCTTAAGCGATCATCCTAAATCTCTTCTCCCTTCCACAGCTAAACTAGAACAACCAACACTTCGATTTTCTCATCCTCTCTTCATTTCTTAACTCTTTACATTCCACTTTCAGATCATGCCATATGACTGAAATTGTTCTTTCCAAGATAACACTTTCTCCAAATTGCTAAATATAATGATCTTTTCTCATTATTCAAGCTTTTTTTTTGACCTCTGTATTGTGTTTACACTACTGACTATCCTTTCCTCCCCCATAGTATTTCCACTCAGAATTTTGTGATACTGCTTTCTCCTTAATTTCTTCCTTCAATCTGTTTTGGTTGCCTTTGCTGTATCTCTATTCTATCTAACCTGCATGGAGGTTCCTTTATCTAGTACACTTTGGCTCAGTCCTTGGCTCCCTCCTCTTTTGGTGATTTCATCACCCTTCTGGGTTCAGTGATCATCAATAAATCTCCTTTATCATTCTGATTACTCTTTAGTTCACTGATTTTTTTCAAAAAATATGGCTCCTAAAAGTAAACTTGATATGATCTGACTTTTTATTTTAGAATATTAGACCTTTCCCAATGCAGCAGAGAACACCAGTTTTCTTGGATGCTATTGTATACCATCGCATCATACTGAGATGGAACCTCCAATCTATCAATTAAACATTCAACAAATATTATTATTTTTTCAGATACTTTGCTTTCTAGTCATCCCCTCTTCATCCCACCCCCATCTGATGCTTGGGGAATTTTTTTTGATACATGAAAATGTAACAGAGAATAGACATAGGCACAGAATACTTCAGTATGCTTGGCTGATGAAAATTCCCCATATGGGAGAGACTGGAGAGCCTGCTTCTGAGATAGCTGTGATGATGTATAATGGAGTAGCTTGCAAAGATACTGGAGCATGTGTAGACATTCTGTCATTGATTCTGGTCAGCTGGCCACATGGTATATAGAACTGGCCAAGGAGTAATTCAAAAATTCAAAAATGACTAGAGATTCTGCCATTTTCTCTAAGCTGTTCGCTCTTGGTTTGATTCCTTCCCTGATGACACCCAGAGAGAGTCAATGCTGTAAGGGGAAAGGATGTGGGTCTTCCTTCTGCTGAAATCATCCACATAGCCCCATGAAAACAGACTTTGGTCATTCTGACTAGCTATTTGTTCTTTTTCATTTTAGGTGGAGGGATTGTAGATTCCAACTTGGTGTGTTTTGAAAGATCAGGAGAATGAGCCTCAGCGTGTCTAAGTATCTTAGTTGTATCAATGACCTGATATATCACCTCAAAATTAATGCTCCAAGGAAAAAGAATGATATTTGGGACTTTACCTAGTCAACATGAGTACTCATTTGGATATGAACTTGGTGGGAATAATGTTATGGAAGTTATGCTAAGACTGAACCTACTTGCCCCAGAGACCAAGAAGCAAAAATGACTATGAGAGATTGGGAAGTAGTGTTTATACCCTTGCTAAATTTTCTTTTCTTTTTTTAATGGGCATACATGGGTTTTAATATATTATAATGACATGTGAAATAGAGTTTTATTTGGTCTCCCTGTTTTTTTAATTTCAGCAATTTTTCCCATTTAGTTTTTTATCTTAATAGCATTTTAATTTTTTTCTCCAATTATATATATAGTTTTCAACATTCAATGCATTGTCCTTAATATATTTTCAAAGTAAATATCCCTTTGTAAAAGCTAATTGATGTTAAGTGGGTACATGGACCAGGGGTATTAGTTACTGACAACTCATAGGGAGGAAAACACAACCGATGGGGGCTCAAACAAAGGCATTAGGTGAGAGATGCTCTCAAAACCCCTCAGGGTACATTTGGAGAGATGTAGCAGGCCACTACATAAGCTTCTGAATTATTCCTATTAAATATCACTGTATAAGATCTGGCCCAGTGTTCTAGGCTGCCAATATAGATGTTGACTCTGTCACTGAGTGTGCTACCTACTCTGCTTATTTTTGGTTACCTGAACATTTGATAAACTTGCTTTCTATTTCTATATCCAATTCACCGACTTAAAAAAATAATAGAACCAGGTCTCTGGAGAGCTCCATTGAAGAACTTGTTCCAAGCTGACAGCAAACCATTAATAACTACCCTGAGTCTAGCCATTCAGCCATTTTCAAATTTGCTCAATCATACTATCGTCTAGACCACAATTTGCCATCTTTTCCACAAGAACAGCATGAGAGGTTTTTATCAAATGCTTTGCTAAAATCTGGGTAAATGCCACCTCTATCATTTCCCACAGGAATGTCTAGATATATCAAGCTTCTATCTCCTTCCTTTCCCCTAATCACCTCAGCCTATCTCGGTGTCACTGAAAGAAATTAGTTTAGTTGACTACAACTGGTTCTTTACTCTGTCACAGTGCCAAGGTCGAATACCCCTCCACCTTGAAAGAGTGAGATAAGTCTCATGAGGATCGGAGAGGTGAGATGAAGAGAAATGTTGATAGAGGAGATGAGAATGTCTGAGAGGAAGAGGCACAGCAGCAAAATGACTCATGGTAATTGTGGCTCACACTTAGAGTGCATTTTAAGGTTACTCTGTAACCCCTGCCCCAGAACTGTAGATATTATATTATTATTCCTATTTTAGAGATGAGAACTTTGAGGTTGGCAGAGTTTAAGTATTGTGCTGGGAGTCCATAGTAAGTACCTAAAGCAGGATTCCAGTTCTGAATTTCTTGACTTCAAGCTTCCCTAACATCATAGCTGCCTCATGAGAGACAGAGAGACACTAACCTGGAAGACAGAAGATCTGCATTTCAGTTCAGATCTGCAAATAACAGAGTGTATCATCTTGGGTAAATCATTGACCTATCCATTAAGCCTCAGTTTCCTCATTCTTAAAATAATATGCTACTTCACAGAAGACTACAATGAGCTCTTTGTATTTAATGAAATGAGAAAATAATCTTGATTATTACCATTGCTAGGTACAATGGAAAGAATCTGGGATAGAGAGTCAACTCTAGGTGACCCATTTGAAATTTTCTTGCATAGACACAGGAGTGGTTTGCCATTTTCCTTCTCCAGCTCAAAACAGGGTTAAGTGACTTGTCTACGGTCCCATAGCTAGAAAGAGTCTGAGGACAGATCTGAACTCAGGAAAATGAGCCTTCTGGACTCCAGGTTTGGCATTCTAAGTGCTACTGTCCCCACCAAAATAGGAAGCCACCAGATGGCAAGGTGGGCATCCCTAGCTTTGCCTCTTCAACCTGAGGCAGAGTTCCCCACATCCACCCTCCTAAATGAGGATTTGCTCTGTTCTTTCCATCTCCCAGGGTGGATAGGGTTTATTGCATTTCAATTAAAAACTGATCAATTAATAAGCAATTTCTGAGGACCTACTATGTGTTAGACCCTGGACAAAGACAAAAACAAAATTGTATTTGCCCTCCAAGAACTCACAATCTATCAAAGGGATACAAGCATAAGTTGATACAAAATATATACAGAATACAAGATACATTGACAATTGTGGGGAGGCACCCACTGCTGGAAGAACCAGCCTAAACTTTGAAATGGGCAAAGGATGTTAAAGGAACTCAAATGTAAAAATGACTACTTATGATTCTAGTTGTTGCTATGGCTTCCTTTCTGCTGTCAACAGCCAACTCACTCCATTTCCTTTTTTGCAAATCTACTGGTCACTTGTAGTTTTACTCCTAATTCAGTGACCAGGGAAGTCTATGCCCATCAGCCTCAAACCCGCCCCCCCCCCCCCCGCACAGCATTCTCTGGAAAGGAGAAAAGGGGGCCAGAGAAGATAACTGGAAGGGGCCTTGGTTTCCTCAAAAGTGATCTTGGTTTCCTCATCTGCTTATATGAAGCAACTGAATTCGACAGTCTTTAAAGTCTTTTCCTATTCTAGTTATAATTTCATGTTCTTACATTATGTTTTCTAAGGTTCCCTTCCAGGTCTGTTGTTTGGTGTTTCAAGCCTTGTTTCTCATTCTGACATCCTGGGTTCTAAGGGTCCTCCCAGCTCTGACATCCTGTGTTCTAAGGACCCTCCCAGCTCTGACATCCTGTGTTCTAAGGGTCCTCCCAGCTCTGACACCCTGTGTTCTGAGGGTCCTCCCAGCTCTGACATCCTGTGTTCTAAGGACCCTCCCAGCTCTGACATCCTGTGTTCTAGGACCCTCCCAGCTCTGACACCCTGTATTCTAAGGGTCCTCCCAGCTCTGACATTCTGTATTCTAAGTTCCCTCCAGTTCTGACATCCTGGGTTCTAAGGGTCTTCCCAGTTCTGACATTTTGTGTTCTATCCCAGCTATGACTTTCTGGGTTCTAAGAGTCTCCCTACCCAGCTCTGCTATTTTCTGGTTTTTTTATATTTATTTAAGGCAATGGGGTTAAGTGACTTGCCCAAGGTCACACAGCTAGGTAACTATTAAGTGTCTGAGACTGAATTTGAACTCAGGTCCTCCTGACTCCAGGGCCAGTGTTCTATTCACTGCACCACCTAGCTGCCCCCATTCTCTGTTCGAAGATCCTTCCTTACTCTGACACCCTATGTTCTAGGGATCCTCCCAGCTCTGACATCCTGCGTTCTAAAGGCCTCTCAGTTTTGACATTCTTTTGTCTAAAGTCTATTCCTGATATACAGCATTTTTAACAATCTTCTTTCTAAGGTTTGACAGACCTGTGTACTGAACAACTCCCATTCAACTCTAACATTCTGCATTGTCCGTCTTTAACATTCTACATTTTAATATTCTGTTTAAGTTCCACTGAGTTTGACAGGCTACCCAGATTCCATCTCCCATCAAATTCCAAGTTTCCAGGCATTTTTCCCGGTTTGGGACTTTTGGTTTCCTCCAGAATTCAAATATCTTCCAGGCTCAGAAGCTCCTCTTCACCCATGACCCTTCCCCAAACTAGCAGGAGCCCACAGATGGAGAGAGGTGACCCCACAAGAACTCCCCACAGCCAGCACTTTCACTCACTAATGACAGCTGCTGGCACCTTCCCCCCCCCCCCCCATATGGATCAGGGCTGCCAGTGACTGGCCCCTCTGTCTGGGCTGGGTCTCAGCCTAAGGCTTCTGTAAACAATGCTGAGGCCATGGGGGTCCCGGCTGGAATTCACATCTGAAGTGGGTTTTCCTAAGTTCTCTGCGGTCTTTTTGTCTTTCTTTGCCCAGATTGGGGCAAGGCTGGAACCTCTGTTGAGTTGCCAGAATTTGGCAGGAATTTGGCTTTTCTCCCTTCTGTTGGAATGAAAATAAAATCAACAAATCTGAGTTGTCTCTTTGTACTTGCTGAGCCACATACACACACAAACACACACACACACAAACACACACACACACACACACATACACTTGACCCTAATCAAGAGAGGAAGCCCACACTAGCTGACCTGGCTAGGTCATTATCAAATTCTGGAACTCTAAATAAGCTCTTTTCATACTCTGATCTTCTGTTTTCTCATCTGTAAAATGGGGACAATAATTATCATCCTATCTTAAAAGTTGATAGTAAAGATAAATGAACACCATCTGCTAACTTCCCACCACAACATTCTATTTCCTTTCTCCATGTTTTTCCCCTTTGCAAATCTGGAATGATTTCCCTTCTCACTTCTACCTCCAAGAATTCCTATATTTCTTCAAAGCATGGATCAGGTGCTACCTCCTATACAAGGCCTTTTCCCCCTAATCAGTCCAATTGTTTTTTTTAATTGCTTTTTCAAAGAGTAAAAATTGATTTTCTTTTTACTTCACAACCTCTTCCCCTCTATGAAAATGGAACAAAACTTTTGTAACAAATAGATATAGTTAAGTCATCAGTCAATTATCATTTATTAATTGATTAATTACTAAATTCTTAAGTTCCTATTAAAAGCCAGACCTTAGGAATACATAAAAAGGCAAAAAACCCCATTCATTCCATGTTCACAAGGAATTTACAGTCTAATGGGGGAGACAACATACAAAGAATTATGTACAAACAAGATACAGATAGAAGAAACTGGAAATAATCTCAGAGGGAAATATTAGAATTATGGGAGATTGGGAAAAACTTTGTACAGAAGGTTGGATTTAGCTGGGATTTAGGAAAATTGAGGGAAACCAGGAGGTAGAGATTAGAAGAGATAGCATCTCAGATAGTAAATACTGTCAAACAAAACAAGATATGTATGCCTCATTCTGCACTCTGAGTCCATCACTCCTCAAGAGGTAGGTAGCAGCCTGCAGCATTTGTTTTTTGAAATGGTAATCTCTCTATTGGTGCTTCCTCCATTTTGAAATTACTATATAATTTATTCACATATATAATATATGTATTCTAGTAGATTATAAGCTCCTTGGAGGCAGGGAGCTGGCTATTCTTTTCAATTTTCAAGTGCCTAACATGATGTTTTTCACATAGCAGGTGTTCAATAAATGCACATGGAATTTATTTGAACTATGAAAAGAGTTGATCAGAGGAGCTCATGTTTGGCAGAGGATCGGAGGAGGTAGCAGCAATGAAAAGAAGAAAGGTTGGCTTTCAAGATTATCAGCTTCCTTTCTTCATTCTGTGCCTCTCTTATGTTGTTTATTATATTCTACTCTGTTTTAGATATTGTATGGGATTACATATTTGCAATGTGGCCCCTGCCTATTCTTCTCACCCCATTTATTAAATAGTTTATAAATATAGGTGGCTCTGTCTTTATAATTCTCTTAATGACTATCACAAGGCTGGGCACAGATTAATGCAATTAATTGTTGGATAAGAGCAGAATGAATGAATATTGCCCAGGCAACCTTGAACAAATACCATCTTAGTCACTTAATGGCCGTATTACCTCGAGCAAATTACTTAATCTCTCTGGACCTCAGTTTCCTTCTGGGTTAAAATGAGGAGGTTGAACTCACAGGGTCTTTAAGGTCCTTCCCAGCTTTGATATTCTGTGTTCTAAGATCCTTCCCTCTCCCCCAGCTCTGACATTCTGTTCTAAGGGTCCTCCCAGTTAAAGTCCCTCCAGCCTTCCTGTCTTTCCTCCCTTTCACCTCCCATGCCCAATCAACTTTCAAACATTGCCAATTCTACTTCCACATTTCTTTCATCCAATACCTTCTCTCTAGTCCCAGGACCACAACTCTAATTCAACAGGACTATTGCAATTGCCTCCTAATTGGTCTCCCTGCTTCGAATTTCTCTCTAATTCGGTCTTCACAGCAGCCACCAAAGTAATTTCCTCTTTTCCTCCCTCCTTTCAAAGCAACAAACTCTAGTGGCTCCCTACTACCTCTAGGGTCAAAAACACATCCCTTTGTCAAGTATGCCAAACCCCTGGCTCCAATTCACCTTTCCAGTCAGATTTTCAATGACTCCCTTTTGTCTGAACAAACTGACCTCTATTACATTTGTTCCATTACATTTGTTCTATTACATTTGCATCTCCCACCTCAGTGGCTGTGTCCAGGCAGTCCACCATGCCCAGCATGCCTTCCCTCCTTCCCAAAGCCTCTTATGTTCCTTGGTTTCCTTCCAAGCTTAGGTTTTTTTTTAAGTCTCTCAGGACTAAAAGACCACCTGTGCAGAAGGTTGAACAAATCCTCTACTTGCACCAGGGACATTAACTGAGCCATGAACCAAAAAAAGCAACAACACTAACATGCTGAGCCCCAACCAGAAATAACCCAAGTATTGATTTTTCCCCACTTTGAACTGTGTGCTGAAGTGAAGTCTATAAACAACATCTAACATCTAATGAACACACTCCTGCTGGAAACAGGGGCAATGGGCTGTAAGGCAGAGAATGCATGGCCTGGAAAGGCCTTGATTAGGTCCTGGTTCCTATACTTTGTAGCTGTGTGATCCAAGCCAATTTACTTGTCCTCTCTGATCTTCAATTTCCCAATTGGTAAAACGGGGCTAATAATATTTACATCATGACCTCACAGAGGTTGCAAAGAAGGTCCTCTGTCTTCTATAAAGCAAGACAGCAATGGTAGCTGTTTTTATAAGAACACTGAGGAGTTTGGAAGAAAAAAAAATCATTGAGCCCAGGTTAAAGCTGGAATATGAGTCCTCTACAAAGGGAATCTAAGCCATGTGGAACCCTGCAGCAGATAGCTGGGTGGGCCTATCTACCAACACTTGGTTTTTCCTATAGGATCAATTTAATTCTATTCAACTGCATAACTG
This sequence comes from Macrotis lagotis, assembly GCF_037893015.1. Taxonomy (NCBI): domain Eukaryota; kingdom Metazoa; phylum Chordata; class Mammalia; order Peramelemorphia; family Peramelidae; genus Macrotis; species Macrotis lagotis. The sequence continues at coordinate 869,018,578 of NC_133658.1, forward strand.
TCTATTAAATGTAAAGTCCTGGGTTTATAAAGAGAAACAAGACATGACACAATAGGCAGAGAATACAGACAATAAAGGTATAAGGAACATAACCCCATAGAGAATATAGGGAATAGAGTGCTGACTCTGGAAGTAAGTGTCCCATCTGGGACACTTACTGTGTGACCTTGGTCAAATCACCTAACCTCTATAGGTCTCACTTTTCTCATCTATATAATGGACTCAGTGGCCCCTAAGCCCCTCCATCCATTCATCCATCCATTTATCAGTCTTCTCTAGTTTTAAGTCTATTATCTTAAAAGTAAAGCTCCATGAGAAATTTAATGAGGGAGAAATCTTTACTATCTCTTAGAACCCTTCATTTCATTCAAAGCTCAGCTCAAATATGTCCTTCTACCTAATTTCCTCAGTCTTACTGTTTCTTCCCTCTCAAACCACTTTATCATATCTATATCATCTATATCTATCTATATCTATCTGTCCATTCATCATCTATATATCAATCTATCTGTCTGTCTGTCTGTCTGTCTATCTATCTGTCTATCTATCTATCTACCCATCTATTCTATGTGTGGATAGTCTCTTCTCTATTTATTCTTGCCCTTGACCCAAATCCCTTACTTGAAACTGTAAGCTTTGTTATGGCAAGGATTTTGTGTCGTGCAAGTTTGTATCTCAGAACTGAATAATGTTCGAAGTAAACAGTAGGAGCTTAGCATATATTTGCTCAATAGAATGAATAGAGTAGTGAAGAGTCCCACTCAAAAGACTTTTGGTTACATACACACACACACACACACACACACACACACACACACACACACACACACACAGACACAGACACAGACACCCAGAATCAGTGCCTAATAAATGCTGATTGATTTCACCTGGGTAACTGGGAAAGATGATCAGAATAGGATTCTGGAAGATGACTTCTGAGTTGAGCCTTGAAGGGAAGGGAAGTTCTTCAATTGGATAGTCATGAGAGTGGGTGAGAGTGGAGAATTGGACTTGGAATTCAGTTAATGACTTCAGTGACTATGCACAAAGTCACCTTTTTTGAGACCCATTTCCCCATAATATGGGAAAATTGACAACTAGAATTTGATGAGATTGGCTCAAATGTATGCAGAGCACCATATGGTAGCATTATTCTAATACTCCATTGGCCATGCAGTCTCAAAGATAGAAATGTTTCTTCCATTGAGTTAATCTGTTCAGCTCTCATTTATGTCTTCCCCAAAGTAGGAACCCTTAGAAGGTTCACCCAATGCTTTGAGGAATTCCTGACTTTCTGTTGACATTGAGAAGATGCCAGTTGAACATATGGGCTATTCATGGGTTATTTCTTGCTCATGGTGGAGGTAGGGGTGTAAATCATAGTTTTAGAGTTAGTTGGGATCTTAAAAATCATTGAGTTTAAGTTCCTCATTTTATGGATAAAGAAATGGAACCCTACGGAGGTTAAGTGATTTGCCTAAGGTAACACAGATCATATATAGCAGAACTGGGATTCAACCCAATTCCACTGACTTCAAACCCAGCTCTCTCCCTATTGCACTACAATCCCACCTTTTTTTCCCAATCCCATATTTTTTCTGAGGATGCCTTTTAACACTAATTCTTTGAAGTTCCTTTCACATTATGTATTGCTTTCTGCTCACTCCCACCATGCACTTCTTCATTGCTCACTGGGTGATACTAATTTTCAATTCTTCAGAGACTGGAGTGTGCCATGTCTCACAGCCATATAAGATCTTTGGAAGAATACTGGTATTAAAAGGATATGCCTTGGTTTCAGGGAGAGGCCTGAGGTCATTAAAAGAGTTTTTCAATTTCCCAAAGGCAATATTAGTAAAAGTGGAGAAGAATAGAAGATTAGGCTGAGAAAGTAGGTTGAATGTCAGACTAAAATTGTGGAAAATTGTCTTTCTCTTTCTTCTGCATTCACTTCTATTTAGAAGAGCCTCACTGATATATAGCACTTGAAGCTTTGCAAAGTACTCCCCTCATTAATAACATTACAAAATACACAATGCTTTGACTATTAGTCCCATTTTTAAAGATGAAGAAATTGAGACACAAAAATGAAGGGATTTGTGTACAATCACAGAGATCAGAATAGATGAAGTTAGGATGCCACACCTTGTTTAGGCCACATCAGTTTGTGTCTCCTCCCTTTCAATCCATTCTTTTATCTTCCTGATGCTCACTTCTGATCTTCTTGTTCTCCTACTCAAAGACCTTCCAAAACTCCCTATTGCCTATCAGAAAAAATCATGATTTGGTATTCTAGCATTCAAGACATTTGAGAGGCAGTGTAGCAAAAATATTAATGGATTTAGAGTCCATGGACCTGGGTTCAAATTTCACCTCTATCTGCTGATCCTTAGGCAAGTCTCTGAGTTAAAAGTTTTCCTATCTGTAAATTGAGGGAATTGCGCTAGATGACTCTGAAGTACTTCCCTGCTTCAGACTTATAAAGGTTCATCCTTGTCTAGCCCCAAAACAGTTTTCTAATTTTATGTGGACCCAACATCCCAGCAAAACTGACCCACTCACTGAGTTCCAACAACCCTATGAGAGAGGAACTAAAGGCATTATCACCCTTATTTTATAGATGAGTAAACTGAAGCTTGGGGTATTAGTGTTAGGATCAGACATAGACCTCATGACTTGCCCAAGGTTTCAAAGATGGCATTTAAATCTATGTCCCTATTGATTCAAAGTTCAATACTTCTCCCCCTGACCCCTACTATGTTGCTAGTGTAAAACCAAGGCTTCAGGGGGAAGTTATTGGGGGTGGGGGATCATAGAAGTCTTCAAGGAAGGACTGAAACTTGAGTTAGGGATTGAAGGTAGGTAGGAATTTAATAGAAGGGGGGCAGAAAGTGTTTGGGGTGGAGACAGAAGATCCAAGTTTTGATTGTCGAATATATTGTGGAGTGGAGAATATTATGAGATAAAGCTGGAAAGTTGGATTAATAAAGTCAGGGGTAGGGTCTGGACTCAAACCTGGATCTTCCTAGTTTCCTGCTCTTCCCACTACCCTAAAATGCCTTTAAAGTTATTGAAACCAAGTGATTGAAAACATGCAACCTTGCCTAGGACCATATGTAATGGGAAGATAAACATAGAGGAGGCCTGCCCCTTTCCTGAGCAGGGAGGGCATGGGGTTGGGATAGGGGATGGGGGATGGAATCCACTGACTGGGGAGGGTGGGGAACCCTGCTGAGAGTTCCCTTAAAAGCACCTGGAGCCATTCCAGGGACCGGAGGCAGGAAGGCGGGAGAGTGAGGAGTCGGAGGTTCCTTGGGAAACTGCCAAGAAAACGTGAACTCTAGCTTTAAAGGTTTGATTTGCCGTTGCAGATTAACAGCCCAGGAGAAATTCCCCCTGGGAGGTCTTGGCATTGGGGAAGTGGCAGCTTTGGGGCTCCGTCCTTCTCTGGATGCTCAACCCAACCAGCCCTTGGCTCAGAGGCCAAATCAGAGGGCTGGGTGTGATGCTTTTCTGGGGCCACGTTTGCAGACTCCATAGCGGCTGTGTGAGATTCCAGATTGCTTTTATTTACAGATCAAGGGTCCCCTTCCTGAAATCAATTACAGTTTGGCCTGTCTGCTTTTTATAACTGACATTCTATTAAAACAGCTCCCATTTCTATCCTGGTTTATGGTTTACAGATCCTTGGAGAACAGCCTGGTAAGGTAGGTCCTCAGAGGATCATTTCCTCATTTGACAGATGAGGAAACTGAGGCTCACGGAGTAAAGCAGAACCCCCTGTCTTCTTCCTCCTTCCCATGTGATACATCTCCCCTTGCCACTCTCATCTTTTATCTCTTGATCTCTTGTTTTCCTACTTCTCTGCAGAGGCCTTCCAAATCTCTATTACCAGCTGACCCAACTAGTCCTGGATGTTCAGAACTTGAACCTAGGTCTTCTCAGGTAAACTGAAATGTTCTTTCCATAAGATCACACGGTCTGAGGTCAGAGTTGAACTCATGTCTTCCAACTACAGGTCTAGCATCATTGTAGGTTATGGCATTTGTTTTTTTTTTAACAGTGTAACAACAAGGGTTTGAAGTCAAAGGATATTCATGTGAATCCCAGGTTTGATGCTTCATAGGCCCATAGGTTCACAGAACTCTAGCTGAGGTGACTTTAGAGGACATCTCATCTCACTTTCTTGATTTACTGGTAAGGTCCAAGTTCATAATCACAATATTTTGCAAAGAAGGGATTTGAACTCATGTCCTATGCTCTGTCCATTGACCTTGGACAAGTCAAAGAATTTATCTGGGCTTCAGATTCCTCCTCTGCAAAATGGTTAACCAAATATTCCCTTCTTGTTGTTGCTATGTTGTTTCAGTCATCCCTGACTCTTTGTGACTCCATCTGGGATTTTCTTGATAGAGATACTGGAGTGATTTGACATTTCCTTTTCTATCTCACTTTACAGATGAGAAAACTGAGGCAAAAAGAGTGAAATTACAAGTAATCCTTCAGCTAGTAAGTATCTGAGACCAGATTTGAACTCAGGGAGACGAATCTTCCTGTTTCCAGACCTGGTGCTCTATCCACTAGCTTCCCTTCTAGGTTCCTTTTATATTCTAAGGTCCCCTTCCAGCTCTAATATTCCATATCTAAAGTCTTTTCTATGCATAATATTCTATGTTCTATGATCGTTTTTAGCCCTGTGAATCTATCTTCTAAGGTGTCTTCTGGTTCTAATATTCTATGTTCAAAGATTCCTCATAATTCTGACATCTTATGTTCTGAGATTTATACTCTTGACTCCCTTACTCTACCCTTTTAATCGCTAAGTCTTGCCATTTTTACTTCTACATTTTAAATCCAAATCTTTCTCTTTACAAGCCCAACACCTTGGTTCAGGCTCTTATTACCTCTGGCCTAGATATCTATGATGGCCTCCTATTTCTTCTCTCTGCCTCAAACCTCTTTCTATTCCAAACCATCATCCACCCAGTGGCCAATGTGATTTTTCTTTAAGTATAAAGCTAGTCATTTCATTTCTCAATTCAATAAACTATCATGCGCTTTCCTAGCGACCTAAGGTTCTTGTAGATCCAACATTCTATATATTTATAGAGGCAGCTAGATAGAATGCTATTAGGTCTGGAGTCAGGAAGACATGAGTTCAAATCCAGCCTCAGGGAGGCAGCTAGGTGGCACAGTGGATAAAGCACTGGCCCTGGAGTCAGGAGTACCTGGGTTCAAATCTGGTCTCAGACACTTAATTACCTAGCCGTGTGGCCTTGGGCAAGCCACTTGACCCCATTTGCCTTGCAAAAACCTAAAAAAAAACTAATAACAAATCCAGCCTCGGACACTATGGGCAAGTCACTTAACTAGTTTCCTCAACTATAAAATGGGGGTAATAATAGCACCTACCTCCCAAGGTTGTTTTGGTATCACATAAGATAATATCTGTAAAGTGCTTTAGTACTATCTGGCAAATAGCAGGTGCTCCAAAATGCTTATTTTCTTCCCATTCCCTGACATGTTTATGAAAAAGGTGGCCCTTTTAAAAGATGAATTTTAATGAAAATGTATCATATTTATATATAGTGTGTAATTTTACTTTACTATTTTTATCACTTTTAAATTATTTTAAAAATGAACTTGACACTGAAGTCATGTTAGGTAAAGCAGAAATAGGAGAGTGAATTGAACTAGAAAATACCCTGTCCATCTCTTGCCCCAGTGAAGGCCAAGGGTCCCTTCTGGAAAGGTACAAAAGGAATTCTCTTAGGGGAAGAAAGTACTTGTTCAAATGCAGGGGCCCATATTGTTGACCCTAACTGTGGAGGGAAAACACAATGTCCCTGATACCGACTCAGGTAGGTGGTCATCTCCCCCAGTGGAACAGCAGGGCCTCTGTATGTAATGCAGACCCCAGGCCTGGTGCGTTCTAGTCTCCTTCACCCAGGACACCTGGTTCTCAGGTTCCATCGATTCTTTCTCTTTTGTTCTCTGTCAAACACATCCCTTGGAATCCTCTGGTATGAAAAGCAAGTAGGTCCTGAGGAGTTCAGTTCAATATAATTCTGATCTGAGACTTATTTCCCTTTCTCATGTGTAAAGATCAGTGACCTCAAGGCCAGGAGTACTGGATTCTAGTTCTGTCTATATGCTACTATCAGACTTTTCCTTTCTCTGAGGCTTACCTATAAAGTGAGAAGGTTGGATTAAATAAATAAGGAAGAAAGGAAACAACAATTTATTAAATGCCCACTATGTCAAAAACTTCACAAATATTGCTCCATAAAACACCTCGGGGAGGTAAGTGCCATTCTTATTCTCATTTTATAGTTGAAGAAACTGAGGCAAGCAGAAGGTAAGAGAGTTTTTCAGGGTCATATAACTAGCAAAAGTCTGAGGGTAGATTTGAATTCTGGTCTCCCTGACTCTAGGGCCAACATTCTATACACCCAATAAGGTTTCTCCTATTTCTAAGATTCTCTATTTTGAAGTTCCTTTCAACTCTAATGTTAATGTGTTGTTAGGACGCTTCCAGTTCTCCTATTTTATGTAACAATATCCCTTTAAACTCTAAAATTTTGTATTCTGGGGTCCTTCCCAGACTTGACAATCTATGGTCTAAGTTTCCTTCCATCTCTCACATTCTGTTCTAAGATTCCTCCCAGTTCTGACATGCTGTGTTCTTTTTTTTAAAATTTTATTTATTTATTTTGAATTTTATAATTTTCCCCCTATTCTCACTCCCCTCTTTACATTGTTTCCATGAAATACATTGATCTAAGTTGAATGTGATGAGAGAAATCAAATCCTTAAGGAAGAAAAATAAAATATAAGAGATAGCAAAATTACATAATAAGATAATTTTTTAAAAATTAAAGATAATAGTCTTTGGTCTTTGTTTAAACTCCACAATTCTTTCTCTGGATACAGATGGTATTCTCCATCACAGATGGCTCAAAATTGTCCCTGATTGTTGCACTGAAGGAATGAGCAAGTTCACCAAGGTTGATCATCACCCCATGTTGTTGTTATGGTGTACAATGTTCTTCTGGTTCTGCTTAGTATCAGTTCATGCAGATCCTTCCAGGTTTCCCTGAATTCCCATCCCTCCTGGTTCTTTAATACAACAATAGTGTTCCATCACATACATAAACCACAGTTTATTAAACCATTCCCCAATTAATAGACATTCACTCAATTTCTAAATCTTGGTGACATTCTATGTTCTAAGGACCCTTCCAGCTCTAACATCCTGTGTCCTAAGGACCCTCCCAGCTGTGATGTCCTATGTTCTAAAATTCCTCTCAGCTGTGTCATGGGTCTATGACTTATTCTTTTGGACAGATCGTCTTTGTCTTTAGAAGTGCTTTGACCTTTGCTGCTCTTTAATACCCTTGCCTCTAAATGGCCCCTGGATTAGGTCTACTTGCATCAAGACAAACCAGTTTTTCCTGATACTGTCCTTGATGTAGCAGTCCACACTTTCTGTCTCTGCTCTTTTTGCTGTATATCCTTCTGGGAAAGGAGAAGACATTTTCCCAGGTAGTCCAAATGTAGAGGACAGGAAAGGGGACAAAGCCCAGCTAGTTTGGCCTGTTCAGCTGTTTAATGTAGCTTTACTGAACACCCCTTTGTACCTGGACCTTTATTCTGTGCTGTGAAGAAAAACGAAAGGAACTAGGCACATTGTCCCCTCACCTCAAGGAATGTATAGTTTGGTTGGAGAGACATGATTATTATAGAACTACAGAGCCAAAGTCAGAGCTGGGGGTCAGGGTTCATCCTCAGAACTCAAAAATTCTAAGACTGAGAGGGGTCCTTAGAACCCAGAATGTCAGAACTGGAAGGGTCCTTAGAACACAGAAGGGCAGCAGCAATAAATAAGGTATTCCCAAAGTCTCTTAAACTAAGATTCCCTTAATCTTTCTGAGCTTTAGTTTCCTTATAATAGTCATTATATATACTTTAAAAAATGAGAACTAAATCATATAATGCATAGAATAGTACTTTGCAAACTATAACATTTTATAAATATTATTTTTATTATTAAAAATAAGACATAGTCCATCTGGCCAGTAATACACATTCTAATTATACTTAAAATAGTTCTAGACATGTTTATCCATGACCTTCTTAGATTGTTTATCAGCCATACAAAAGGATATTTACTACAAATAGATACAACTCTGAAGTATCATCTCACACCTCTCAGATTGGTAAATATGACAGAAAAGGAAAACAACAAATGTTGGAGGGAATGTGGAAAAATTGGGGCATTAATGCACTCTTGATGGAGTTGTGAATTGATCCCCAAATTCTCAAGAGTCATGTCCAAAGGGCTACAAAACTATGCATGCCCTTTGAACTGCCAATATCACTATTAGCTCTGCATCCCAAAGAGCTCAAAGAAAAAGGAAAAGGATCTATATCTATACAAATATTTATAGCAGCTTTTTTTTTGTGATGGTGAAGAATGGGAAATAAAGAGGATACTCAGCAATTAGGGAATGGCTGAACAAGTTGTAGTACATGATTGAGGTGGAATACTATTGGACTATATAAAAAATAATGATGGACATGGTTTTAGAAAAACCTGGTAAGACTTGTATGAACTGATGCAAAGTGAAGTGAGCAGAGTAAGGAAAATGTTGTAGATAGTAGCAGCAATATGGTATAATAATCAACTGTGAATGACTTAGTTATTTTCAGAATTACAATGATCCAGGACAATCCCAAAGGATTTAGGATGAAAAATGCTATCCACCTCCAGAGAAAAAACTAGAATCTGAATGAATATTGAAACATACTTATTTTTAAAACAAACTTTATTTTTCTTGATTTTTTCTTTTGTTTTTTTCTTTTTTACAACATAGTAAATATGAAAATATGCTTTGCATGAATGCACATGCATAATCTATATCAGAGTACTTGCTTTCTCAAGAAAAGGGAAGGGGAGGGACAGAGGGAATTTGGAATGCAAAAGTTATAAAAAACAAATGTTAAAAATTGTTTTTACATGTAATTGAGAAAAAATATGCTTTTAAAAAATAAAATGACATTTACTTCTTTTTGTAATCTTGATTAATTTCTTTCAGTTTCACTGGTTCCTTGTCTATATAATAGTGCAATAATACCCAAGACCCATCCCACTGGGTTATGGTGAGGACCAGATGAGGAGATGTAGGCAAAGTGCTCAGGAAATTCCCAAGTGTTTGAAAATGTTAGTATCATCACCACAATCAACATTACTATCCCAACTGTTCCCCATCATGGCCAAAAAAGCAATGACTCGGCACTCAAAGACTGTGCATGGGGGAGGGCATACTGGTAAAGATAACTGATGCTCAAGGAGTGGGATCAAGGATATCACCAAAGTTATTATGATCTGAAAAAGAGTTATCCTAATCGTGCATTGAGCATGAGGAACTAAGTCAATCATTCAGCTAAGAAACATTTATTATTAACATTGCCTACTATGCACTAGGTACTTTGCTAAGTGCTGGGGGATACGAATAAGGGCAAAACCCTCTGGTTTTCACTCTCAAAGAGCTCACATCTAATGGAGGAGGCAATATCCAAACGATTATGTACAAATGGGATAAACTGGAGTGGATCTTGAAGGCAAGAGGATTAAGTAGGGTGGGGAACAGACAGCTATAGATTTATACTTAGATGAAGGAGGACGGGAAACAGATAGCTATAGATTAATACTTAGATTGTTGATAGATAAATAGTTAATAGAGCATTTCTTGGGTGTTTTCCTATGTAAGCCTGCCCTCAAGGCACTTACTGGAGGAAGACAACATATAAAGGGGAACTGGAAAGAATGGGTGAGGTGATGGCCGGTGACATGGTGAGGAGATGTCAGGCAAGTGATATGGAGGACTAGGTTCCAAAGAGATAAGGGGAAAATTCTATCAGATTTGGGATCTCTCAGAGTTACTGGACTCTAGGGCAGAGTCCAGGGTTCTGATAGAAGATGATGAGAAGGATGGCCTGAGAACAGAAGGCATGGTGTGGAAACAGTGGGACAGATATTATATTATCTCTGAGATTTACCATTTTCCATTACAAAAATTATAGATCTACCCAAATTCCTCATTTCTGACCCCTATACAGCAATCTTTTTTCCCACTGCATTGTCTACTTAGTTCATCAGATGTAACTCTTAATGGCTTTTGGTTGCTCAAAAATAAAAATCAGATCCATTCTCATAAGAATGTAGAGAACATTTCAAAGAATTAAAAATAAAGGTAGGAGGCCCAGAGAGAAGAAGAGTGCCTAAACCAGGAAAACGCTATACATTGGTCAAGTAACTTCATGGAAATACAGAGCCAACTACAAAACGGGATACATAGTAGGTACACAATAGATATTTATTGAATAAATAAATATTTTAAAAAACAACGAAAGCTAAATGGTTTGTTCTTAGTGAAAATGACTGTGTCTAGACTTAGTCTGAACAATTCACTTCTCATAGAACATGGTGTACTGGAAACAACATGGACTCTAACATAAACTAATGATCATTTCACCTCTTTGTATCTCAATTTTGAATTTTTCTTCCCTTCAATCTATTGGCTTCTTATCTGTACCTTAAAGACCGACTTAAATCCTAAGTTGGTGTAAGAAGCACATGATTTGGAGTAAGATCTCTCACCTCTGATGCTTACTTTTCATAAGATCTCATTACTTGTATGCCAAATCTTGCCATTTTGACCTTTTTGACATCACTTGAATATTTTTTGGGTTTTTTTAGGTTTTTGCAAGGCAATGGGGTTAAGTGGCTTGCTCAAGGCCACACAGCTAGGTAATTATTAAGTGTCTGAGACCAGATTTGAACTCAGGTACTCCTGACTCCAGGGTCGGTGCTCTATCCACTGCGCCATCTAGCTGCCCCTAGACATCACTTGAATCTTACCCCTTCTCTCTACTCACACAGTAATCATTTTAATTAAGGTCCTATTAATATTTCAACTAGATTACTGCCACAGCCTCCTAACTGTTCTCCCTTAAGTGTCTCCCACTTCAGTCCTCCTCTATCCTGGGCCAAATTTTTTTCCCCTTAAGTACAGATCTGAATATGTCAAACTATCCTCCTAAATGTCTGTTGAATTGATTGGGAAGCTCATGGACCAGTACAATACAGAATGCTCTGTGCCCCTCCATATCCCCTCCACCTCCTTACCTTTGCTTCATAGAATTAGTCAGTTGCTTAATAAATATTTATTAAGTGTTTATTCATTGCTAGCCACCATGCAAAGCACTGAGGATACAAAGAAAGGCAAAAACATGCTACCTGCATTCTCCTTTGAGAGCAGGGTTTATCTCATTCTTTGTATTTGCACCCCCAGCAGCTAGCACAGTATTTGACACATGTTGCTGTTGCTGCATCATATATAGAAACACATGACTCTTTGATGTCTCATGGACTATAACTTCCATTAGGTTTTCTTAGCAAAGATACCAGAATAGTTTGCCATTTCCTTTTCCAATGGATTACGGCAAACAGGATTAAGTGACTTCCCCAAGGTCAAACAGCTAGGAAGTGTCTCAGGTCTTTTTGACTCCAGGTTCAATGTTTTTACCATTGAGTCACTTAGCTTACTCCTCAACATATAGCAGACCCTTAATATATGCTTTTTTTTAGTTTTTTTTCAGGTTTTTGCAAGGTAAATGGGGTTAAGTGGCTTGCCCAAGGCCACACAGCTAGGTAATTATTAACCATCTGAGGCCGGATTTGAACTCAGGTCCTCCTGACTCCAGGGCTGGTACTCTATTCAATTTACCACCTAGCTGCTCCCCTTAATATATGCTTAATGACTGCTTAGAATCCTTGGTTTTCTTTAAGACAGTTCAAATGCCACATCTGTAGATGCCTTTCCTGATATCCTGCCCCCATCCCAGTTAGTGCCTTCCCTACCAAGATTGCCTTGTATCTGATTTTTATGTGTTTCTATACATCCATACATGCTCATTTCATCTCCCTTATTAAAATATAAACTCCTTGAAGGCAGAGGCTGTTTTATTTCTGTCTTGTTATCCCTAGACCTTAGCTTAGGGTTTTTTACATAGAAAGTTCCTAATAATTGCTTGTCGATTGAATGATCCTCCACTGAGACCAAAAAGCTTAGTACTGCTGCCAACTCATAGAGATCACCTATGAACTCATAGGTGATCAAACATGCCATTCAAGAGTTTAATGGAGATACAGGTGAAAAGATTCCTTGAAAAAGGAAATTACGATCCCTTTTCCAAATCAGTTTCATATGAATTCAGAATTGGAAGAGACCCTGGAATTCATTTTGTCTAACTCCTTTCATTTTACAGATGAGGAAATTGAAGCCCAGAAAGGAATTATTGGATTCAAAATGACATGTCCAAGGTCATACAGGCATAATATGTCAGAATTGGGATTCAAATCCAGGTCCTGGCTCCAAGTCCAGGACTCTCTCTATTCTGCCAGCCTGCCTCCTCTGATTCAGCCTTTAAGGCATCAGGATAGCATTTCCTTGCTACCTCCCAATCTCTCCCCACCCTGAGGCTGTCTGGCAGGATAGAAGGCATCTTGGATCTGCAGGGCCAGCCCATACCAGTGACACCATCGTACTGGGATGGGAATGCTCAGAGGGCTGCCATCTCAGGCTAGAGCTGAAAATTAAATTAAAACCGCGACAGGGACAGTTAATTAAAGCAGATTAGCGCAAGACTAATTAGGGACACTGACACTGGAACCATCAAACTCCAAGATGTTAATTAGCTGTTCATTAATGTCAGCTCCCTGTTCAGTACAGAAATATGAACAGCCTTTCTCCTGGGTTTCATTCACTAGTCAAGTAAACAGAGATGTGTTGTCCAACAGCAGCTCTGACCACCCTCTCCCCCCACCCCTTGCACCTCCCCACCCTGGCCAGCATCTGTCCATCTCCCTTTGTCTCCCTCCTTCCACAGGATTGAGAGAGGGACCTTCAGCTCCTTGGCAAACAAGACTGGGACATAATAAACCCAGAGTTAAGGTGAAAGCAAAGAAAAGACTTTTAGTCTCCCCCCCCACCCCCTGCCTTTTGGTGCCCTCCCTATTTGCCTCCCCCCCCACCCCAGTAATCCCTTTGACAATGTACTTCACTAATAATCTATGATTTCCATTATACCTTGGGAACATAGTGGACATAATAAGGTCACCAATCAGAACCATGCAGGATAATGAAAGGATCATGAGGTTTAAATTTTGTCTTTACTATTTATTGTGTGATCTTGAGCAAGTCATTTTCCTCCTCGAGTTTTAGTTACCTCAATGGGCTGGACTATCTCAAAGGTCTCTCCCAGCTCCAAAGTTTCTGGAACCTAGAAAGCTGGAAAGGATGTAAGATATCATCTCATATCCAGATTTTTCAGTTTAAGATATGTGGAAGTGGAGACTTAGGGAGAGAAAGGGTTTGTCCCAGGTGATCCACTGAGTCAGGAGCAGACTCATTCATTCTCATGGCCTGTTTATCTTTCTCATTCACAATACAGGAAGCTTTGAATGTACTCCCTGCGGCAGCTTCATAATGGGGTTATTTTAAGGCCAGTGTATTTCAAGGTCTCATCATTTCCTCCATTCAGCTGATCAGCTGCTACCAGGGGCTTGCAATAACACAAATAATGATAAAATAATAGCTCACATGTCCACAGTACATGGAAGATTTATAAAGTTTTTTCTTCCCTGCAACCTAGTTGGGAGGATAGAAAAGGAACTTGAGGCCCAGAGAGGGATAGTGACTTCCCTATGGGCCCCTAGTTTTAGAGTGATGGAATGAGGTCTAGTCTGAGGTTCAAGGGAGTCTTATTCTTCTGACATTCTGGGTTCTAAGGACCCTCCTGGCACTGACATTCTGTGTTCTAAGGTCTTTCTACTCTAATGTTCTATGTGCTAATATTCTTTGTTCTAAGGTTCTTTACAGTACCATTTTTTGCCTCTAAGAGTTACTTCCAAGAGCCCTGAGAGGGTTTGCTGCCCAAGTGCCAGACTGTCTCAAGCAGGTTCCTAGGGTCTGACCACTCTCTTGCCAAAAGATTTGGGGGATCAGTTCCAGGCCTGAGCCTCTGCCACACGGCTCTCACAGCTTACAACCCTCTGTCAAAATGTTGAAATGTGGCAGCCTGTTGTAAAAAAAAAAAACAACACACCACACAATTGGCCCCCTTGTAGGCATCTATCCAGGCTCTCCTTGGCCCCATCCTTCCAAGGGGACTTGAGGCTTGGGGGGGGGGTTAGAAGAAGTTGTGAGGGGGGGAATGAAACAAGCTGGCAAGGACTCTCGAAGTACTAAGCAACTGATGAGCTCTGCCAGCCCCGCTCCCAGGAGATGCAAAATAACTTGAGAATTTGAGGCTGAGGGCTGCTGCTGTAGGGCCCACCTTTGCCTGCTTCTCTCTGCCAAGACTGCTTTTGTCTGGCTCTTGCTTTCCAGTCTTGGAAACCAGTCCTGCCCCTCCCCCATCTCCATCCCCATCCCCATCCCCATCCCCAATTCCCTCCTGCTCACTCTCTCTCCTCCCAGTAATTTAATTCTGCCTCCTGTGAATAGTAATAATGATACCAAATGAGATAATATATGTGAAGCGATTTGTGAGCCTTCAAGTCCTTTATAAAAGTGAGGCATTATTGCTGGAGCAGCTCACACTGGGAGAGCGCTTTGGAGTTGGCCAAGTCCTTTCCCAGCTGATAATCAGAATTACTCTGGGAGGAAGAGAAAACAAGGAGAGAGAGAAGGAGGATCTGATCTGGGAGTCTGAAGCTTGGGTCAATGGACAGAACTGGGTGAGACCTGGGAGGTCATTTACTTCTCATTTACAGATGAGGAAACTGAGGCTCTGAGGAGATAAATGATCTTGAATTCTTTCCCATGGGCAGTTTCCCTTTCTCAACTCCCAGTTCTGACACCTTGAGTTCTAAGGGCCTCTCAGGTATAAAATTTCATGTTTTAAAGTTCCTCTTAGCTCTGACATTCTGAGATCAAAAGAACCTCCTGGTTCTGCCATTTTGTGTTCTAAGGACCTCCTCAGCTCTGACATCCAGGGTTCCAAAGGGCCCTCTCAGCTCTGATATCCTATGTTCTAAGAACCCTCCCAGCTCTGACATCCTATATTCTAAGAACTCTCCCAGCTGTGACATCTTATGTTCTAAGGACTCTCCCAGCTCGGACATCCCTTGTTCTAAGCTGCCCCCCAAGCTCTGATATCCTATGTTCTAAGGACCCTCCCAGCTCTGACATTCTGTGTTCTAAGGGCCCTCCCAGCTCTGACATTCTGTGTTCTAAGGACACTCCCAGCTCTGACATTCTTTGTTTTATATAGGATATAGGATATAGAATGTCATATATCCTAAAATGCCTCACTGTATTGACACTCTATATTCTAATTTCTTTTTTTTTTCCAAGGCTCCTCTGGCACATTGTGTTTTAAAGGTCTCTTCCAGTTCAAAGCCTCCATAATTCAATGATTCCTTCAATGGAGTTGAGTGGGTAACTTCCAAACAGCAACTGGCCTAACTGGCCCTAGGGGGGCAGTTAGGGCTTTTGGAAAGAAAAAAAAACTCCTTTATCTTAACCCCAATCAATTTATAGCAATCAAAATAAAAGCCATTAGGAACAACTTCCCCATTTGAGACATGGAGAGCCCTTTGCCCCACCAGGCTACCAGAAAATTGATTGGCAATTACTGACACTAATGGGAGCCTGGAGAGGCCAGTGGTGGTTTTCCCCTCCTCTCTCCTGGGGCAGCGATTACATGTCAGAATCTGTCAGACCCAGTGTGTCCCATGGGGCGGGGAGGCCTGAGAGTAGGGTTGAGCCAGAGTAGACAGCTGGGATGAAGTCCGAGGCTGCTTAAACAAATTCTCTGGGGGTACTGGCCTTGCTTTATTTATTTATGGTTGGACTCTATCAAAACCAGTTAATAGCCTTGCCTCAGCTTTCAAGAGTGAGGGGTCTCAGGTGAAGGCCGCCTGGGCCCTGCTCTAAGTTGCAAGGCCCCAGATTTTTGCATAGAACTGCATAAATGAGATTTTGGGATTATAGGGGTCTGAGGCTGACATAGGAAAAAAAAAAAGAAAGAAAAGGGGTCCCAAGAGAAGGAAGACAGATAACAAAGAAAGAAATAGAGAGAGACATCTTAAGAGGCAACTAGAAACAGGGATTTGGGGACAAATTTTTAAAAGACAAAGAAATGGAGAGATGGAACCTTTGGGAATGATAGATTCATAAAAATCAAGGAATATCTGAGCTAGAAGGGACATTAAAAACCAGCCCTGTGATTTTCCATATGTATGTATATGATGTTTGCTTTGCAGCTCATAGCCTAGAGTTGCCAGGGCCCTGAGAGATTAAGGGTCCTGTCCCGAGACACAGCCAATATATGTCACAGGTGGGACTCCAGCCCACAAGTCCAACATTTTTTTCAATATATCACATCATCTGTCATAGAACACTAAACCTGGAAGGAAACTTAAATATAAAAAGTTAGAGGTGGAAAGGACATTAGAACATAGAATATTACAACTGAAAGAAACCTTAAAATATAGAATTATCTCAGAATTTAGAATGTCAATGTTGGGAAGGGCCTTAAAGCTGATAAGACCTTGGAACATAGACTGTCAAAACTTCAAGGAAGCTTAGAATGTAAGCTCCTTGAGGGCAGGACCTTTTTACTTTTCTTTCTGTCCTCAATAGTTAGTAGAGACCTTGGTATATAGTAAGTGATCAATAAATATTTATTGATGGATTTTTTTAATTTTAAAACATGAAATATGGGAGATAAGAGATCTTAGAATATAAAAATACCAGAAAGGATCATCTCCTGATCTGCAGTATCACAAGGCAGATAAGAGTGGAGAAAATGGACCTTACTCCTTTCATTGTGGAATATTTGTGAGCTTCTCACTCTGGAACATCCCTCTACCCCTTTGGCTTCCTTCTTCCATTGGTGAGTTCCTCCTAGGACTGCCACCTTGGGGAAGGACCCTAGCTGGCCATGCATACTCTTTTTCAGCTTCCTTTTATGTATTGTCCTCTTCCATTGTAAGCTCCCTGGGGGCAGGAGACAGAGCATCAGGAGGACCTGAGTTCAAATCCAACCTCAGACACTTGATACTTATTAGTTGTGTGACCTTGGGCAAGTCACTTAACCCCACTGCCTCCCCCCTCCCCTAAACCCACAAAGAGAATATAAACTTCCTGAGAGCAAGAACTGTCTTTTTTTGGGTACTTAATACAGTGTTAGCATAGTAAGTGTATTGACCATCAGGTCTAGTACCTTCATTCTACAGACGAGGAGACTGGCCAAGCCATCAGAGGGGAAGTTCTGCTGAACTCACTTACAAGAGTGAGTCATGCTCTAAAGTGTGATGGTCAATGGGTTAACCATTCCCATAGGCAAATGCCAACGTAAACACACTCTCTGGCCATCTAATCCAGCCAACACAAACCATGCAGAGAGCCGCAAGAAGCTTACAAATGAGAGGCCATCTGGTTATCCACAATACCACCATGGCTGGAGGGACAAACTCTAAAAGAGAATGTTCTCAAATCTCATTCATTCTTCAACTCTTCTGCTCAGTACAGTGCTTTGTATACAACAGGTGCTTAATTGATGTTAATTGAATTGAACAGAAACGTGTTCCAACATTCCAAGATTTCTCCCAGCATTGACATTCAATGTTCTAAGATCTCTTTCAGTTTTGACATAAAATATTCTTTGACAAATGGTCCCTTCAAGTCTTCACATTCAGTGTTCTAAGGTCCCTAACATGTTTGACACTCATTGTTCTATGGTCCCTCCAGGTTCTGACATACAGTCCTCCAGTCCTGCCATATGGTATTCTAAAGTACCCTACAGCTCTGACATTTTATGATTGTAGGACAAGATGCCAAATCCAATTATATCAACTGAGAGGCCTGCCTGCTTGTGTCTTTAAAGATAATATCTAGTTGGGTTTGCCTGTTCTTGGGAGATGGGTTGTGCAATGGGTGAAGTTATATTTAGTTTCTGTCTTGTGGTCCCCAGGAGCTGATACAACAGAGAAAGTCCTAGATGCTAGGATTAAGAGATGTTTCCAACCCACTGATCTATTGATTCTTCTCTTTTTAAACTGGGTGCTGCACATCAACTGTGTGGTTGGGACAGGGAAAGTATCATTCCATCCTGGGACAGCCAAAAAAGCACCCAATTTTCTGGACTCTAGGGGGATAAGGATAACTCAGAGTCAGGAGTTAAATGGGACTAAGGTCACAGAATTTCTGAGCTGAAAGGGAGACGGGAAGTCATGTAGGTCAACCGGCACAAATGGCCAGGAAAAAGAGAAAGAGAAGAGTGTGGCTGAGATAATCCATCCTTTTCATTCAAACAGCACAGATGAATTTTATTTCTTGATCCTATGATTTACAAGTTCAAACAATGTCAGAGCCAAAGAGACCCTAGAATACAGGATCAAAGATGGAAGACATGATAGAACATAAAATTTCTGAGCTGAAAGGGTCTTAGAACATAAAATGTTTGAACTGGAAGGGTCCACAGAATGTCTGAGCTGGAAGGGTCTACAGGATGTCTGAACTGGAAGGGTCTTAGAACACACTGTTGGAGTTGGAAGGGTCCTAGAACATAGAATACCTGAACTGGAAGGACCTTTGAACATGGAATGTTGCAGATGCTATGATCACAGAATATAGGAATCAGTATGATTTTAGAACAAAGAATGTTAGAGGTAGAATAACCCTCAAAATAAGGACTATGATAAAATATGGGACAACAAATGTTAGATCTGGAATGAGTCGTAGAGCTTGTATAGTTCATCTTCTTCCTTTTAGGGTGGAGGTCAAAAGGCTCAAAATCAGGTTAGTAACAAATAGCATGGATAGAATAGTACAGCCTAAGTCAAATCATGTTGCCTCTCTAAGATTTACTTTCTTCATCTGTAATATGGAAATAACACCTGATAGGGCTATTGTGAAGCCTAAAAGATCCCACTGTAATCATGGCTGGAAGAGATCTCTGAGACTATGAAACCCTCATTTTACAGAAAAACCTGATGCCCACTGAGGTGAAGTGGTCTTTGCAAGGCAAATGGGGTTAAGTGGCTTGCCCAAGGCCACACGGCTAGGTAATTATTAAGAGTCTGAGGCCGGATTTGAACTCAGGTACTCCTGACTCCTGCGTCACCTAGCCACCCCAGTCCTTTGACTCTTAAGTCCAATCCCATCTTCTACTCAATCACATATTGGATGCTGTTCCTCCACATTGGGGTGGAAGCCCATATTCCATCCCATTCAATCCAATGTAAGGAGTAATTACTGAGTGGTCTGTGATTTCCAGCAGTAGGGTCCAGTAGCTTTCCAATGGTTAGTGTGGACATGAAATGCAATGTCTATGGCAAAGTCAAGGCTTTACTGAGGCTAGTTCGTCTTCCACATGGATGAGAGAAAGAATCCCAGAGCTAAAGTGTAGAAGACTTTTTCTCTACCTTAGTTTCCCTTAGCTGCCAGTCACGGAGAGGGATAGGGAGGACCGTGAAGATCCATTCACACCTTCAGGAGGAGTTATTGGCCAGGGGAGGCAGGGTCAGAAAGAAGGGGAGGGAAGTTTTTGGTGGTCACTAACTGAAGCCTGTCTCTATTAGAAAGAGCCAGTGATGTCCCGCTACCTGCCCACAGGGAAGGCTGGCAACCATAGCAACTGTCCTGGGTCCTGACTTCTTGACCCTGTGAGATCAGCTGATCCCAGAGAGGGGAGGGAGGGGTCTTCCCCTGGGGACTATTAGGTATAAAGAATGAGAGGCTGGGTCCTCAATTCCTCCAAGTTACAAAGGCTTCCCAAGGAATTTGTAGGGGGATGGAGTGGGGTGAGGAAGGAGGGGAAAAAGAAGGGGCCTCTTTCTGTTTTTTTTTACCCCTGAAGAGTCTTTCAACCCTCCCCTCCCCACCTTCTCCAACTTCCATTCACCTTAGAGGTGAGTTAGAACATAAAATGTGAGAACACTGATGGTTAGAAACAGAAGGGACCCCAAAGAGCAGACAATTAGAAGTGGGCGGGATCACAGTACAGAGACTGTTAGCTCACTAGCACATGATGTTAGAAGCACAGGTGATCTCAGTCATCATATAGTCAACCCATTCAATTTTCTCCAAATAAAGAATACAAGATAAGAACGGGGTGAATTATTCAATGCCACAGCTACCATGTAACAGAGCTTAGAGGAGCACCCATTGTTGGCTTCCCATAATTCAATTATTATTTACACCAGCCTGTACTGCCCTTATGGTTGTATGATGGACTTGGGGCCTGAATTCAAATCCTACCTCAAAAATGAGCTGTATGACTAAGGGCAAATGACTTCGGGTAGCTAGAGAGAGTATATAGGATGGTGCTGAACCAGAAATAGGAAGATGTGAATTTTATCAGTGATTCAGACACTAATTAGCTTTGTGATCTTTGGCAAGTCCCTTAACCTTTCTGAGCCTCAGTTTCCCCATCTGCAAAATGAGAAACTGGACTCTAAGAACTCTGCTCTAATTTGATGAACTTGTGACTAAGAGTCCCTTTTGGTTCTAAATCTGGGGGGGGGGGTCTTCAAATTTTTCTTGGTTGGAGAGGCAAACCTGTTTCCTGCAGCAGCCGCCAAATTTTGGACCAGCAGAGTCTTCCCAACCTTTCCGTCTCCAATCCTTGAAGCTCCCCCATGGTGGAATGGTGGTTTTTAGGAGAATGGTACTGGAATTTTCTGGAGGCAGATTTCAGGGGCTGCTAATCTGATTAAGGAGAGTTGGCTGGTCACCATGAAGTCCCCCAAGGAATCCTAGAGTGGTAGGCAGGGTCACTGGTCCGCTGCACACTAGGTTCTCATTAGCTACAGCTGAGAGTTGAGGCTCTGGACAGGTAACCAAGGATGGGTTACCATGGCGACCACAGAGCCCAAGGCTTGACCCCTGACCTCTCAATATTCTGAGATCGGGTGATCAAAGAAGATTGAATTGTAACTGAAGGGAGAGTGAGAGGCAAGGTTGCTTCTTTGCCAGGGTGTTGATGAAATAAAAGAAGACCTAACAAGGGCAGGGTGACTGGGGCTTTGTTCCAAGGCATGGACATGAAGAGAGCATGCCTTCCTCCAGGCAGTTGAACCCTATAGTCCACCAATGGCCTGTGCTACTGAGTAACTATCCCTGCTACCTCAATTAACCAAAGGGTCATCCCTGGTGTCTTCCCGAGAGCCCACTTTTTCCCCTTATTTTTTGGTTGAGGAATTAATGTTGGAATGCTTAAAATCATATTGGAATATTCTCTGCTAGAGAGCAGGAAAGCATTTGGCTTTAAACCCCCCCCCCCCATTCAACTAGATGTGCCCTGGTTGCAGGAAATCCTAGTTATAGTTCTGCAATAGTGGTCTGGGCTAAGAGTCAGGAGCCAGCCATTTCAGTCCTGTGACAAAATAGGAATGTGCTAACTCTTTGCAAGTTCTCTTCAATTTTTTCCTTCTTATTTCTACTGTTTCCACCCTAAGTCAATCATTTATGCCCTCTCACTCAGCATAAGAAGTAGGGTTCCATGGAGTCAAGGCTACTGGATTCATTCAATCATAAGCATCTACTAACTGCTCACCACGTATCCCTGTCTGACTCGCCCCCCAGCACTGCTAGGTGTTAGTGGTCTCTGAAAGACTATGGAGATGGAAAGAAGCTCAAGGAGAAGTACTGAAGGTCTGAAGAAGAACAAATGCTCTGATGGTCTAAAATAAGGGAGAGAATGAAATATGGACACTAAAGGTCAGTGAGTGATTCCTGGGGAAAATTCTAGAATATATCATTAAAAAGATAGTACAATTTAGGAAAGGAAGCAGTGATCACAAAGACCCTCCTTTGACTCATCAAGGACAGGTAATGCAAGAATAACCTTATTTCCTCTGATTGGCTAGAGTATTAGGCTCATTGATGGGGTAATGTTGCAGATATAATTTATCTAGGTTTTAGCTAAGTATTGGACAAAATCTCATGGCATTCTTGTGGTTGAAATAGAGTTAGTTGGGCTAGATGATAAATAGTATTATACAAGTAAGATTTGGAACTGATTGAATAGTAACAGTTAAATCAAGGCAATTAGGGGCTCAATGTATACAGAGCATAGATCTGGAGTCAGAAAACCCTAAGTTCAAATCCAGCCTCACACTATCCATGAGACCTTTGGCAAGTCATTTAACCTGTATGTCAGTGCCCTCATGTATAAAATGAGTATAATAATAACAAATTTACCTTCCTTTCAGGATTGCTATTAAGGATAAAATGAGATATTTATAAAGTACTTTGCTTTGATATATATATATGTATATATATATATATATATATATATATATATATATATATATAATTATACACACACACACATACACACACCTGTTTGTGTGCATGATAGTCATTAAGGCTTTCAAAGTGATTTACATATGATATCTCTGGCAGGATCCAAAAAGTAATCATTAATCTGGGGAGGTCTCTAGTGGAGTGCCTCGGGCATCTATGCCTGACCTAGTTCTGTTTAACATTCTCATCAATGATGTGGATAATGGCAGGACTTTCCAATTTGTAGAGGACACAAAGCCTGAAGGGACTAACTGCTGAATAACAAAGTAAGGCTTCTGAAAGATCCTGACAGGGAGACTATTGAGCTGAATCTAACAAAATGAGAGTCAATAAATATATATGTGTATGTTTGTGTGTGTGTGTTTGTGTGTGTGTGTGTGTGTGTGTGTGTGTGTGTGTGTGTGTGTGTGTTTTATCCTTGGGTCCAAAAGCAATCCTCTTCAGTATTGGAGTGACTAGGCAAGACAAGAGGGCTTGGGGTTGTGGAAGACCCCAGATCACAATCCCCTCCCCCTGGCTCACTTTGCAAAGAACTACTGTTATCTTAAGTTGCCTTCATAGGAGGAGTGAGTAGCCAGGGAGGTAAGAGTCTCACTCTATTGATGCTTAGTCAGATCACAGGATCTTGGAGAGGACTTGAGGAAACATCTAGTCCAACCCCTTCATTTTATAGAGGAGGAAACTGAGGCCCAACATTGAAGTCAAGCACTGGATATACAAATACAGTAAATCAAACAATCCATAGCTAGGTGGTCTGATGCATACAACTGGACCTGGAGAAGGGGAAGACCCAAATTCAAATTCTGCCCTAGACATTTACTAGCTTGGATGAATCTAGGCAAGTCACTTAACCTGTTTGCCCCAATTTCCTCATCTATAAATTGGAGATAATAAGATCACTCACCTCTCAGGGTTGTTGTGAGGATCAAATGAGATAATATTTATAAAGCGCTTAGCCCACTGCTAAGTGGTAAACAGTTGGTATTTAATAAAGGCTTATTCTTTTTATCCCATTCTCATTGGAGCTTCCATTCAGAGCAATAAGCAGCAGAGACAGGACTTTACCTTGAGGCAACTAGCTTTAGGACTTTTTCGAAGTATTGGTTTCAGTTCTGAAACTAAATAATAATACAAATAATAATAATGAGCTCACATTTTTTCTAGCGCTTTAAGGTTTACACAACCCTTTACATATATTATCTCATTTGATCCTCATATTTTACAGATAAAGAAACAAAGGCACTGAAAGGTAACATGACCTTCCTAGAATCACATAGCTAAAGTGACTAAGGGGGGTGGTGTGGCTAGGTGGTACAGTGGATAAAGCACTGACCCTGGAGTCAGGAGTACCTGGGTTCAAATCCGTCTCAGACACTTAATAATTACCTAGCTGTGTGGCCTTGGGTAAGCCACTTAACCCCATTTGCCTTGCAAAAAAACTCCCCAAAAACTAAAGTGAGTAAGGCAGGATTCGAATTTGGATCTTCTTGACTGCAAGTCCAGCATTATGGTCACCTCACCACTTGGTCGACTCTATTCTAGGAAGCACATGGATAAGCCAGAGTGTGTACTGAGAAGGATAGTCTGGTTAGTCATATGAAGGCCTTGTCATATGAAGTTTGAATGAAGAAACTGGAAAAGGGAAGACTGAGGAGGAATGAGAGATATGTTTAGATATTTGAAGGGAGGTCCTAAGGAAAGAGGGAACAGAGTTGCTCAGCATGGCTGCATAGGATAACACCAGGAACAGCAGGAGCAAGTCATCTGCCAAGAAGCCAATTTCAATTTGGTATCAGGAAAAACTCCCTTCCCATGGAAGCCATTCCCTCATTCCCTCAAGGGAATGCCTTGGAGGCAGGAGCTTCCTCTTTGCCAAAGGCATAGAACAAAGGTTGGACAACCATTTATCTGTTCTAGAATTAATGATTGTTTAGATAGGGCTTCCCATGTGTGGGTCTCTGAGCTCCCTGACAGCTATAGCTATAGAACCATAGGCAGGTCCCTTAATCTTAGTCTTCTCCACTTGTAAAACTGAAGGATCTGGGTTGGAAGACCATTTGGTGATGCCATCTTAACTGGTCCTTGTGCCTCCACCTTTCCCCATCAAATCTGATCTTTACAACTTAGAAGACTGAAGTCCCTGGGTAGGAATTTCTTAGAAAAAAGCTAGAAAGGGACCTGGGGCCCACAGTGAATCATGAAGTAATTTAGAAAGGCAGTAGAAACTGAGGTGGAGTCTATTTTGTTTAAAGAGGTTTAAAGATTTTTGCAAATTATTAAAATAATAGGACACAGACTATACTGTAGGAACCAGGATGGTATAATGGAAAGAAACTTGGATGATGAGACTAGTTAACACTATAGGCCTAGCTCTGGCACGGACTACTCATGCCATCTTGAGAAAGTCACCTCTCCCTAAGTAACTTCTGCTGTAAAATGGGTGATGTCTAAGAGGACTCCTATTCATACTATCCTTTTGTTCTAAGGACCACCCCCCAGTTTTGACATCCTGTGTTCTAAAGACCCTTCGAAGCTCTGATATTCTGTGTTCTAAGGACCCTCCCAACTCTAACATCCTGTGTTTTAAGGACACTTTCAGGCTCTGACACCCTAGGTTCTAAGGGTCATCCCCCTCTGACATTCTGTGTTCTAAGGACCTCCCAGCTCTGATATCCTGTGTTCTAAGGGCCCTCTTGGCTCTGACATCCCATGTTCTAAGGGTCCTCACCACTGTGACATTCTGTGTTCTAAGTATCCTCCCCACTTGGACATTCTTTCTTCTAAGGTCCCTCCCAGTGCTGACATTCTGTATTCTAAAGACCCTCCCAGCTCTGGCATTCTCCGTTTTAAAGACCTTTTCAAGTTAAGTTAATTTTATTTCTGCAGCCTCTCTGCTGATCTCCAGTCTCCCTTCTTCAGTGTTGTGTAGGCCACTTCTAATTCACCATTCCTTGACTTCTGAATTTGAACATTTTCAAAGCCAAACCCAGTATCTTTCCCTCCATTCCCTACTCCTTGCTATTTCTATAACTGTCAAGAGACTGACCATTCTCCGGGTCCCCCAGGCTCACAACCCAGGTGTTATCCTCAGTTCCTCTTTTTTTCATTCCCTGGCTCCCACATGTAGGATGTTGCCAAGTCCTGCTGATCCTACCTTTGAAACATCTCTCCAATTGGCCTCCTTCTCTCCTCTGACACTAATACCATCCTGGGCAGCCCCTCATCACCTCTACTGCAATAGCCTGGTTGTGGGTCGATGTGCTTCAGGTCTCCTCACTCCTCACTCCATTCCTCATCTATTAGCCCATTTTCCAAAAACTCTTGTCAGCCAGTTAATCAGTATTTGTTACTAAAGGCGAAAACTAGACAAAACAAAAAATCTACTTCCTAATCTCAAGGAGCTCAAAAGGTTAATTGTTACTCCCATCTCAACAGACTCAAACAAATGTAAGATCCTGCATTTGATTTTTAAATCTCCTTTAAACCTGCTTCCTTCCTCCCTTCCTAACACTGTTCCCATCCATTCACACAGCAATCTAGTATCACTGGTTTTCTTAGTGTTCTTCTAAGAAGACCCTCCATCTCCTAATGAAAGGCATTTTCTTCAGCTGTCTCCATCTCTGGAATGCTTTCCCTCCTCATCTCTCCTTTTTGGCTCCCTTTAAATCCCAGCTAAAATCTTTCCTTCTTCAAAAAGCCTTCCTGGGCTCCCTTAATGTCATAGCCTTCTCTCCATTGATAATCTCCAATACATCATCTATGTTACCATTTGTATAAGTTATCTCCCCCATTAGACTGTAGGGCTTGTAGTTACCTCTCTTTGTAGCTCCAGAACTTAGCACAGGGCTGGTCAAACAGCAGGTGCTTCATAAATGCTTGTTGACTTAATAGTTCTATTTATTAGTTAAGTGAAGGTTAAAGGCAGAATCACTGCATGACAAGAGAGTGTACCACTTCTGGTTTGACTGCTGACTCTTTGGGAAGCTACTTCTCTCCAAGCCTGTTTTCTCCCCTCTAAAATAGGACGTTAGGGCAGATTTCAGCTTTGGAGGAGGAGACAGTGGTGTGAGTGTCTTCAAGCCAAATCTGAATGTCCCATAGGAGATCCTTGTTCATGCAGAGCCTAGACTAGAGAGCCTTTCAAGTCCTGACCAATCTGGGGATTCAGTGATTCTGACTATGCGGGGTGCAGGAGTAGAGTAGCTCTGAGGTTCCTTTTGATGGAGGCAGGAGTAGCCTGGAACCTTCAGAGGCAGTGGTTTCCAATTCTGTCTGCATCCTTCCTTGTGGATCCTTAGACAACCCGTTTCCTCATTCATAAAAAGGAGGGTCTGGCCTCTGAGGTCCCTTCCAGTCACCTCACATCTTGGATGCCTCAGTTTCCTCATCTGTAAAAAATATGATCCTAAATCCTGATCTCCTGAGAGATCAGGGGATTGCTTCTCTTTGGAAGTTCTGCCATGAGACAAACACATCACTGCCCACTTGCCCCTAGTCTCTCCTGCCCTGCCCCCACCCTCTCTCTTTGCTTGGCTTTGGAGAAGTGCCCAGCCTGAGAACAAACTTGCAGGTGACCGGCCATCCGGGGTGTCGGGCAAAAGAACCAGAGGGCCGTCGGTGGCATGCGCACCTGGCAGTCTTCACAACTTGGCAACAGCCGTGGAGGGACCAAGGATTCCAGCCACCCAAAGCCGTTTCCATGGCGATGGGCCCAGCGCCCACGGTTGGGCTTTTGAAGAACATTCATAAAGGAGCAAACTTTCCCCAGATGAGCCAGGGCTCATTTGTGAAGCAAAACAGCTCAGCACCAAATCCTGCTCATAAAATTCCCGGCAGCCAGCCGGGGGCAACCTGCCGTCTGGAGGCTCAGCACCAGCCTCAGCAGGGAAACTTGGGGGGAGGGGCAATGGGGGGGAGGAGGGCTCCTGACCCCAGCCCAAGTCCTAGGCCTGACCTCCCAAGTCCTAGACCTGACCCCCTGAGTACTGGACCTGACCCCCTGAGTCTTGGGTCTGACCCCCAAGTCTTGGGTCTGACCCCCCCGAGTCCTGGGCCTGATCCCCCAAGTCCTGGGCCTGACCACCTGAATCCTGGGTCTGACCATCTGATTCATGGACCTGACCCCCTGAGTCCTGGACCTGACTCCCCAAATTCTGGGCCTGACCATCCAAGTCCTGGACCTGACCCCCTGAGTCCTGGACCTGACTCCCCAAATCCTGGGCCTGACCATCCAAGTCCTGGACCTGACCTCCTGAGTCCTGGATTTGACCACCCAAATACTGGACCTGACCACCCGAGTCTTGAGTCTGACCCTCCTGAGCCCTGGGTCTGCTCAGCAAGGGAAACTGGCTGCAGGAGAAAGGCTGGAGCTTGAGCAAAGAATGATTAGGTCTTAAAATAGTGAATCTTAGAACCCAGGATGTCAGAACCAAAAGGGCCTTTAGAACATGAGATGTCAGAGCTGGGTGGGGAGGATCCTTAGAACCCAGGATGTCAGAGCTAGGAGGACCCTTAGAGCACAGACTGTCAGAACTAGGAGGGCCCTTTAGACACAGAATATCAGAGCTGGGAGGGTACATAGAATATAGATTGTTAGAGATGAGAAGACCTTTAGGGATCACCTAGTTTGACACCTTCATTTTACATGTGAGAAAACCAAGACCTACCTAGACAGGAGTAATTTGCCCCAGGTCACACAACTGGAGAGACCCATCTGATATCAGCACTTACATTCATGTCTTATAAGTCCAAGACCAACATTCTTTTCCTTCTCAATAGCTGCCTGGTCCCTCCTCCCTCCACCACCCCCAAACTGCAGAATCCCTTCCCACCTCCCATCTGTGCTCCTGCCACAATCCAGCACTGAAATTAGCAGCAGAAAAGAAGGTCTATTCTTCATAGAAATTGCAGAGCACCCCACTCTCTAAGGCACCCTAAAGCAGTTTGTTCTTGTTTCAAACTTCTGATCAACGAGATTTGCTCATGCTCTCAGAGGAAGACAATTCCCCAGCTCAATAATCGACAGAAGCCATTTCTGGATATTCAACCTTTAATTTCTTACCCACCACTTTCCATCCCTCTTCCCTCTTCGCCATACTCAGGGCTGTTTTTCCTTCTAGAAATCCTCCTTAAAGGACCACTTGAGAAGAGTCACACTCAATATCCATTATTGTAAAACCACTTCACATGTGGGAGGACTTCTAGGTTCAGTTTGCTGCTCCATAGCCCAGCTTCTAGTTTCTCCATCTGGGCTTGGGCCATAAGTAGAAAAGACCTGTTTCTCATCTTGTCTTGGCTATTCTCAGATCAATAAGGGAGTAGATGATAAACCTAGCACCCAGATAAGAGCTGCTGATGCTAATGGTGGAGGCAGCTTGGGAAGGGAAGAAAAATATGGTAGACCTGGGCTCAAATCCAATTCTGAATTTTATGAGCCAAGTGACCTCGGGCTGTTAGTTTTATTTCCACGAGCCTCAGTTTCTTCATTTATTAAATGGTGATAATTATATGTAATGGAGATGGATTGGTCTAGGGGTCTACAAAAAAGATAGTCTTTGCATAGACCCAATCTAAACGTCCACATGTAAGATTGTGGTGAGCCTTCTTTCAGTCATAATAATCCGTGAGTTTGTACTACGTGATAACAAAGAACTCTTTAATTGGCTACCAAACAGGAAAAACTGATATTTCAGGGCATACCAAAGGAGCAACGCCTCTCTCTCTCTCTCTCTCTCTCTCTCTCTCTCTCTCTCTCTCTCTCTCTCTCTCTCTCTCTCCCTCCCTCCCTCTCTCCCCCCTTTCTCCTCTCTGTTCTGTCTGTTTTTATTATGTAATCTGAATAAATGCCTTTCTTAAATACTAATTATTCATGAGAAGTGCATTAGTTGGGGCTCAGGAGCTACTGTATGAGGAGCAGGAGGAGAAAGATAAAGGAGGAGAAAGGAGTAACCACGATCCCCCAACATGATTTATAAAAAAGTCCCTTTCATCTTTAACATTCTAAATTCTAAGGGGTCCTTCCATATCTGAAAATCTGGGTTCTAGAAGTTCTCTCAGAGATAATATTCTATGTTGCAAGGTCCTTTACAGTTATAAGTCTATGATCATCTCTTGTAATACTAGCTGCCATTCTAACTTGGCTCACTTACCCTTTACCCTTGTTTCCACATCCAATTCTAGGAAAAACAATCAAGTCAATAATAACCATCTCTGGAAAATACATGTCAATTCATTGCTCATTAACTCCACTCACCATTCCTATGATGTCCTTGGCCAAAACACCCCTACCTGGCCATTCCCCTAATTAGCTTATCTTCCTCTCTTAGAATGTGAGTTTCTCCAAGGACTATGTTGCTTTTTCTGATTTCTCTTGTGTTTAGCATAATACTTCACAAAGAGGGCATTTTGCTCCATTCTTCGTTTCTCTTATCCTTCCTATTTTCCTTTTCTTCCTTCCTTTCTTCCTATCTTTCTTTCTCTCCTTTTTTCCCTTTCTCCTTTCCTTCCTTCCTTCCTCCTCTTGTCTCTTTCTCCCTTTCTTTCTTCCGTTCTTCCATTTATTCATTCTGAAAGTCTGAATGTGTCTAGTATTTATGAAACCCCCTGAAGTATGAGAACAGTCATTCCTGAGTACAATTCTGGGACAATCTGCTTTCTCTTAGTTTTTTTCCTTACTATCTTTCAAGTCTCATTCATTTACCACTCCCCCCCTAATTTTGATAGATATAAATCATTAATATTTGAGAGGCAGGGTGGTATGTGGATAGAGGGCCAGCCTTGAAGGCAGAAAGACCTGAATGTGAACCTGGGCAACCTCTCAGTTCTCCAGGGAACTTTCTAAGCCTTTAAGTTATAGATAGATTGCTGATCTGCACAGGTGGAGGGAATTTCCATACCAGGAGTTCTTCACACTGCTATGGCTAATATTTCTATAATACTTTAGAACACTTCTCCCATAAAAAATTTAACTCACCATTTTTCCTACCTTTAATAGATGGGGCACCCCCATCTTCCAACTCTCCCTCAAAATTTAATTCACTGTTTCCTACCCTCAAGAGATGAAAGGCATTAATATTTGAAAGCTGTCAGAGACTTTATAAACACCCCATATTGCAATACAACCTATGCTGCTTTCCATCATTCATTTTTAAAGC
Organism: Macrotis lagotis; assembly: GCF_037893015.1. Taxonomy (NCBI): domain Eukaryota; kingdom Metazoa; phylum Chordata; class Mammalia; order Peramelemorphia; family Peramelidae; genus Macrotis; species Macrotis lagotis. The sequence continues at coordinate 869,049,116 of NC_133658.1, forward strand.
CTCCTCCCCCCACCCCCAATCCAATCAGCTTGTCTTGGCAGCCTCAGATTCACAACCTCCCACAGTGTCTCAGTGAACATAATTTCTGTTCAGTTATTTATTAAATTTTTCTTCCTAAAAACAATTGCATTATTTTTATTGATGTCATTTTTATCCAACACAGGTAGAAGTCTTACTAAAACCCTGCAGTGAACCATATTTCTGCATAGGACCCAGGATGACTGTGGCATTAGTGATGATGAGAATGAGGAAAATATAGTAATAATAATTGACATTAATGGAGCATTGTGAAGCTTGCAAAGTAGTTTACACACCATAAGCTCATTTGAACTCTGCGAGGTAAGTCCTGTAGGTATTATTATGCCCATTTAACAGATGAGAAAAGTGGGGGGTCAGAGAAGATCAATGAATAGCTAGTGTCAAGAGGTAGACTGGAATCCCAATTAATTTTGCCACATGATGTTTCATAGGTTATAAATTTAGAGATTGGAAGACTATATAGCTTCCTGCTGTCCATTTTATTTTTTATTAGATAATCTGCCTGCTCTCTTCTGAGCCCCATTTTACAATTGAGGCCACTGAGGTTCCAGAGAGGTTAAGTGATCAAGGTCATCACATGGGTAGTAGGAGGCACAGCTGGGATGTGATCACAAGTTATCTGATCCTAAATATAGTTGTCTTTCCACCACTTCTCACTATTGTTATTCCTTGTTCTAAGGTCTAGCCCAATGAAAAATAACATCTTATGTTCTAGGTCCTTCCCACCTCTCATATTCTATGTTCTAAGGTTCCTTTATGTTCTAACATTACATGTTATAAAGTCCTTCCCAAGTCTCAAGCTTTGACACTCAATATGCTAAGGTTTCTCCTAGTTCTAACATTTTCTGCTTTAAGGGCATTTCTGGTACTAATATGCATTTTGTGTTAATACTCCTTCTAATCACTAAAATTTTAGAATATGGTGGGCACTGTGAAGAAAGCAGATACAAAATGAAATGCTCCCTGCCAACTATTAGCCAATCACTGGATCTGTATCAAAAATCATTCAACATGAGGATATACTACTGAACAGTGAACAATGTCTATAGAATTGTAATTGTTATTTATTGTCTAAGAAGGAAGACCTGAGCTCAAATCTAGTCACAAATACTCATCAGTTGTGTTACCCTGGTCAAGTCATTTTAATCTCCTATGGACAATATGGTCCATGATGTCATGAAGAGTCAGACATGACTTAATGACCTACACAATTTACTACTGTTTAGCATCTACATAGTAATTTAAAATTTGAAAATGTACTTTATAAATATTGTCTCATTTGATGCTCCCAACAATTTTGAAAGGCAGGTCTACAGATGAGGAAACTGAGGTAGAGGGAGGTGAAAGGACTTGTCCAGGTCATCCAACTAATAAGTGTCTGTAGCCACATTTGAATTCAGTTCTTTTTGACTCTAGACCAAGTGCTTTATCTATTTAATTGCCTAACATCACTGGATGTTTCCTCATCTGTAAAACAAAGGTTTGGTCTAGATGACCTCTAAGGTGTCTTCCAGCTCTAAATCAGTGCTTTTATTCTATGATGCCACCTGATTTATTTATTTAGTTAGCATTTTAAGGATTATAAGATGCTTTGCATATATTATCTGATTTGACTCTCAAAGCACACCAATGAGGTGAGATAGTTAGTACCAGTATTCAGAAAATAAAAGAACTTCAGAATTTAAAGGAAACTCAGAAGCCCCAAGAATCTGCCCATTATTATCACCACTATCACAATCATCATCATCATCATCATCATCATCATCATCATCATCATCACCATCACCACTACTACCTTCACCATCATCATCATCATCATCATCATCATCATCATCATTGCATTTTATACATTTACATGATGCTTTAAGGTAAGCAGACCACTTTACAAAGTTGTGAGCTTCATTACAAGTCTGGGAGGGAGGTGCTATTATTTTCACCAAGATGAGGAAACAGAGGCAGCCTGGGCTTATTTGACTTGTCCAAGGTCACAAAGCTAGTAAGTACTACTACTAGGAAGCTAGTAAGTAAGGATTGTCACATAGTTAGTAAGTAAGGATTTGTACTTAGATCTTTCTGACTCCAGGCTCAGTGTTCTATCCACTTCATGAACATCTAGATGCCTCAAATATGACAGATAATTGGTCATGCAACCACTTTGCTTAAAGATTCCCAATAAAAAGGAACCCAGTATGTCTCAAATCAACTCTTGGTGTCAAGAAATTTCTCCAATATCCACACTAAAAACTGTCTCTTTGCGACTTCTAACCAATGTTCCTAATTCAGTCTTCTAGAGTCAACCCAAATAAATATAGCTTCTCTTCTAGTGTTAGCCTTTGAAATACATAGACAGCTGTGACATCCTACCCGAGTCTTCCCTTCCTTCTCTAAGCTAATGATTCTCCGTTCCTTGGGCTAATACTCATAGGACAGGATCTCCAGACTTTCACCCTCATGGCTGCCTTCCTCTGGAGGTTCTCCAGCTTGCCAATGTCTTGCCTAAAGGGAACTGAACATAGAATTCAAATCGCAACGTTTCTCAGCAATCCTGGAGATACAAGTAGTGTTATCCTCTCTTCGAAGCTGAGGAGACTGAGAGGATAAATAACATGCTCAGGGTCCCATGGCTTTTAAAGTGGCAAAGGTGAGGCAGGAAGTCTGGTTTCCTGACTCCAAGACAAGAAGGAATCTTTCCATTAAACTTAGGCTTATTCTGATTATTCTGATCTTATTATACTGATATTACCTACTGGGTTGTTTTGAGAGCAGGGAAGGCTCTTAGAACACAGAATGTCAGAGTGGGAAGGCCCTTAGAACACAGAATGTCAGAGCTGGGGGGTCCTTAGAACACAGGATGTCAGAGCTGGGGGGCCCTCAGAACACAAACCCATGTACAAATGTTACATGCACACACTCACAACATATACACACATGATGCATGTCTATACTCATATACTCCCATATACATATATATCTTCACACAAACACAAATATATGCATATATGCATACACACACTTATATACATACTCACACTCTCATATACGGATAACATATATATACACACAGATACCTAGATAAAACACACACACACACACACACACATAGTGAAGAGATATGAGTTCTTGTTAAATTGTTTCACTGTGCAGGTATTAAACAAAGATTCCAGAAACAAACCACTTCCTGGAAACCATAGTCAGCAAGGCAGCTGCCCATTCATTTGGACAGGCAGGTTCCGCTTCCTCCTATAACACATCCCCTTCAAAGAAGGTAAATGGGTGAGGGCGAAATCAGGGGTCAAAGGAAGTGTTTGGGGAGCAACTTTAAAAGGCCTTTCCTACCCATCAGGAAACAATCCAATAGAGGAAGAAGTCATTCAGCAGTTGCTTAAAAACAGATGGAGACCCAGTTCCCAGTCTGACCAAGGAGGTTTAAAAAATTTATAAGGGAACATTACAAATGCCAGAAGCCTGGAGCTAACAGGGTGAGAAAGCTTTCTCTTGGGGGCTGGAGAAGCCTGGGAGAGGAAGTTGGGGAGGCATGGGCGCTCTTGAGAACCCCTAGACCAGGAGCATGGCTACTGGAGGCTTCCATGAAGCCATGGAATCCCAGGCTTGCAACAATTGTGACAATCATCTGGTCAAATCCTGATCTGAAATTTGAAGCCTTTTGACAATCAATGGTCTTCTAGCCTCCATTGGGATATTTCTAGCAACAAGAAGTTACACTATTTTACAAGATAACCCTTTCTATTATCAAATAGTTCTAATTATTAGGATTTTTTTTTTTACTTCAGATTTTAATCTATTTCTCTGCAAATTCTCCTGGCATTCCACCTCCCATATCAATTTGTGTTAGGGATCAGAACTCAACTGAATCTGCTCCACACAACTGAAATAGCATTATTAAGGGTCAATAATGTGTAAATCATCATGCCCTAGTTTGGAGGGTAAAAACTAATTAACCAATCAATACACAAGCAGATTCTAACCAGGAGCTGTCCCAGGTTCTGGGGATATAAACAAATATGCAAAACAGTTCTTGCCCTCAAGGAGTTTACATTTTACTGGCAGAATATATCATGCTTACAGATAAACAGAGCATGTATATGTAGAGTAATATTAAAAAGTTAAAAAAAATAAATATAAGGTAATTTTGGTAGAGGTAGTATAACAGCTGGGAAACTGAAAAATTTTATTTTTCTTTGAAGGCAGCACTTGAATCTTGACTTCTGAAGAGAGCTAGGAATTGCAAAAGACAAGTAACAATAACCATAATAATAATAGCTAGCATTTTTATGTCACTTTATGGTTTACAATATGGTTTACTTCTATTATCTCATTTTATCCTCAAAACAACTCTGGGAGGTAGGTGCTGTTATCTTCACTTTTACAGATGAGGACATTGGAAAAAAAAGGATATATTTTTAGTGATTCTTTTTTTTTTTTTTTTTTGCAAGGCAATGGGGTTAAGTGGCTTGCCCAAGGCCACACAGCTAGGTAATTATTAAGTGTCTGAGGCTGGATTTGAACTCAGGTATTCCTGACTCCAGGGCCGGTGCTCTATCCACTGTGTCACCTAGCTGCCCCAAGAATATACTTTTAAACAAAGAATACAGTCCTTTTAAAAGCACAAGGGGGTAGTGGGGTAATGCTGTGTATGAGGAATAATTTTTAAGCCCATTTGGCTTCCTTCAAATCTCATCTAAACTCATCTTCTACAGGAATCATTTACCAATCCTTTTTAGTTTTAGTGTCTTCCCTCTGATGATTATTTTGAATTTATCCCATTTATAGCTTGGCTGTTCACACTTGTTTTCATGTTCTCTCCTCCCTTAGACTGGCAACCCCTTGAGAACAAAAACTCTTTTACCTTTTTTATAGCCCTTCACCCTCACAAATGAAATGTAGTGGGCAATTAATGAGCGTTTACTGGTTATTGTCTGTGAGGGGAAGTAAAAAATAGTTTGGAGTCAGATTGTGAAGGGATTTAAATGCCAAGCTGAAGAGTTTGTTCATATTTTGTTCTGGAGGTAATGGGAAACCACTGGAACTTCTTGAGTCCAAGGTTAGAAAGGGCAGAAGATTTAGCAGCCATGACCCCAATGAATTGGAGTTGAAGAAAAGTGAGATGCAGAGAGAACAAAGAGGAGATTGCTACAATAGTCAAGTCAAAAAAGTGAAGAGGGCTTAAACCCGAGTGGTTGTGATATTAATGGAGGGAAGACCAACATGAGAGATGTGATGAAGGTAGCAACAAGACCTGGGAATGAGGGAGAGTGAAAGAGACCAGGATGATTCCAAGGTTCTGAACCTGGGTGATGGAAAGCATGGCTGTATCCATGATAGAAAGCTAGAAGCTAGGAAATAGAATAGAATTTGGAGAGAAAAATAATGAATTCCATTTTAGACTCACTGAGTTTGGGATGCCTCTGGGACATCCAGGTAGAAATAACTAGTACACAAAATAGTGATGGAGAGCTGGAACTCAGGACAGAGCTGAAGTTAGAGTTATCTGGCTGGAGATCGTAACTGAAGTTATGGGACCTGATGAAATCAGAGAGTACATAGACAAAAATGAAAAAAGGGCCTAATACAAAGCCCTGGAGCATATTTATGCATAGGCATCAGTAATTGATTGATTAAAGCAGAAAATGAGACTGAGGAAATAGTCAAATAGGTAGGAAAGAGAATCAAGGCCAGGGAGGAAAAAAAGGTGGTTGTGCATGGTGTCAAATACTGTAGAACTGTCAAAAAGATTAACACTAAGAAAAGGTCATTGGATTTAACAAATCACTGGTGACCTTGGAGAAAGCAGATGGAAGCTGGTTTGCAAATGGGAGGTGAGGAAGTAGAAGTAATGAGTGTAGACAGCTTATTCCCAACCCCCCCCCCCAGGAGTTGGCTGGGAAAGGGAGGCAAGAAAGACAAAGAAATGGTTTGCCCTCAAGGAACTTAGATTCTTCAGAATGGAGGGGGATATAATATAGATTTTTTTTTTAAAAAGACTGTTAACAATTATGGGATGGGGAAAGGGGATCAGATCAGCAAAGGCTGTTTGATAGATGATCATAAAGTAAGGTCTAGAAGAAACCTAAGGATTCTAAGAGGTAAAGGTGAGAAGACAGAAACAGATGGAATGCTAAGATCAGATCATAGCTACAGGCCAGTTGGCCTAGAATATAAAGTATGTGAAGGGAACTAAAATGCAGTAAGCCAGGAGAGGTAGGTTTCATCCAGATTGTGTAACATCATGGCAAGATGCTTTTCTTATTTCCAGAAGCAACAGAGAGGTAGTGAAGATTCTCTGCCCAATAAAGCCTCACGTGGGCTTTGAAAGATTATTTTGGCTGGGGTGTGATAGACCTCCTCTATCAGCAACCAGCTCTTAGACATCCTGAAGTCTCATTCCAGTCCAGTGATTCTACTCACATATTGAAAAAACTCTTCTCCCCTGTAGCATCTCCCTCTGATTGGATGGTTTTCCCAGAATTTCCATTTAAGGAGGGCTTCCAGGTCAACCACATCTGATTCCTTACCAGTTTGTCCATCTGACTTCCTCTACCTTTCCCCAACCCTCACCCCCAAAACTGGGAACCTTGGTCTTCACTCTATCCTTCTTTCAGTTTCCATATATATTCTTTCTCCATTAAAATGCAAGCTCCTTGAAGGCAAGAATTGTCTTCCTAATTGTATTTGTATTTCCAACACATAGCACACAAGTATATAGAAAATCTTTGATAAACACTTGATTTGTTCCTTTCTTTTTTGACTGGCTGATTTATGTATGCCAGTAATCCTTGTTAAAGGTGAAGCTGAAGCCGGTGGATGGTTTGAATGTGTCAATTCTGAGCTACATTACACCCAAGTTGACCAGGTGTCAGTATTAATTCCTGAACCAATATGGTGAGACTGAAGAAAAGGGGTCTCTGGGTTGCCAAAGGTGGGGCAAACCAGTCCAGGTGCAAACAGAAAAGGTCAAGGCTCTCTTGTGAATCAGCCAATGGGATCAGGCTCTGAATGGCCATTGTACTTCAAACTTGACAAGATATGTCTTAAAAAACAAAGCAAAACAAAAAAAAGGGAAAAATTTGACAACTCTGGGGTTTTAAGGGGGAAGAGACTGGAAACAGGAAGGCTGATTAATCAGAATGTTGTTGCAATAGTTTAGGATAGGGGCTGTATAAGTGGAGAGGAGGATTGTGAGCAGTGATGTGAAGGTACCAGACAAAACTTGGCAATGACTGGATGTGGGGGAGGGCAGAAGTGTAAAGGATGATTTTGAGGTTTCATTTCAATCTGATGCAGTAGTTAATGCCCTAGGATTTAAAGGGGGCTTTGCAAAAGAATTAGACCAGATATTTGATGCTGAAAGCCTTTATTTGGCATGGTTTAACTCACACAAAAGGAAGACTATGTGGCTAAACCTGAGACATCCAAGAAGGGAACATAGAGGAGGAGGCATTGGCATAAAGAATAAGAGAAGGACTCTAAAGGCTTAACCACTTCTTAACATCTACAACAGCCAACACCTTCCAAACTAAGCCAATTCCCTGCCCTCCCATGGGAACAGTGGTGGTTTTGAAGGGGTCTTCCTTTTGGTTTTCTACCTCTGATGTCATCGGCTGGGAACCTGGTGAAAGTTTCCAGCAAGGAAGATTTCAGACATAGGGTTTTCCAGACAGATAGAAGGATCTATTTTGGAGCAGATGGCCTACTCTAAGAAAGGCTAGGTCTAGGAAAAACTCATGTTTTCTAGACAAATAAAAGCCATGGGGACTTCAATAACTGAAATGATGGTAGAATTATCAAAAAATTAGGGAAAGTCAAGAGGAAAGATGGTTTTTGGAGGAGATGGAAGAATAATGGTTTTTATTTTTAGCATGCAGATATTGAGGTGCCAAAGGGCCATCTAGGTGGAGATGCTCAATAGACAAGTGGCAATGTGTTGCTGGAGCTCAAAAAGGGAGATAAGGGATGGAAATATAGATTTGGTAGATCTACAAAACTGAACCCAATGAAGCAGATGAGATCACTGAAAGAGGATGAAGTCTGGGGAAAAAGGCCATTGAATTGAGCAGGTAAGAGACTAGTAGTCAATTATCTATTGGTGTCTGGCCAATAATGGAAAATTGCTCGGACTATATGATGAATATGAAGAATTGGAGGAAGCCTGGGAAGATGGATGAAATAATACACATTGAAGAAAGGTAGATCCAAAGTACAATGTACACAATGACTACAATAATTGAGGTAAAAGCAAAATGGAGAGGAGACAAAACTGTGGTCAAACATAATAGTTAATATAAGGACCATGGTACCATAGGATGGTCAAAGTGGGATTTGTTAACTCTCTTTTCTCTTAACAACTGAACAAGTGTTTTGTTGGGATTTACTTTTTAAATTTGAAATTGATTTAATTTCTGTCTTTATAGGCCCAGAACAGGAACTGGTCTGTGGTAGGTATTTAATAAATGCCAGTAGACTAAATGATAGACTGATTAGTTATTCGGGGGTTTGGTGGGCAGCAGTTGTTGTTTAACAATAAATTATTCAATAAATATGCAAATACAATGGATGACACTGGCAATATCTTGTTAAAGTTAAATCATACAGCCTGCCTTTTCTTTTTTTTTAGGTTTTTGCAAGGCAATGGGGTTAAGTGGCTTGCCCAAGGCCACATAGCTAGGTAGTTATTAAGTGTCTGAGACCGGATTTGAACCCAGGTACTCCTGACTCCAGGGCCGGTGCTTTATCCGCTGTGCCACCTAGCCGCCCCTGGCCTGCCTTTTCAACCAAGGATAAACAACAGAAGTTGAAAGGCAAGGTAACTTAGTGGATAAAGGGTTGACTTTTGGAGCCAGGAAGACCTGATTAGAAAATCTGCCTTTGACACTGGTTGGCTGACTTTTTTTTTTAGTTTTTGCAAGGCAATGGGGTTAAGTGGCTTGCCCAAGGCCACACAGCTAGGTAATTATTAAGTGTCTGAGGCCGGATTTGAACTCAGGTACTCCTAACTCCAGGGCTGGTGCTCTATCCACTACGCAAGCTAGTGTCCTAGATAACACTTAAAATTGTAAATTGCAGGTGAGTTAACTATATCTGCATTGACTGATGGAGCCTCTGCACTGGGATTCTCCACACTGATAAAATCAAAGGTCTGGACTTTCAAAAAATAGTAGAAGAATCTCCAATCCATAAAACCAATCATAGAAGCATGTGATTGTAGGTACACTCATTTGATTGCTTCTCCCCCCTCCATTTTCTTCTTTATATTGCTAGTGTTAAAATCAGTGTTTGGTACATAGTAGGCTCTTAATAAATGCTTATTAAATGAATGGATAGGAGATTGAATGAATAAATGTATGGATGAATGAATGACTAATGAATATATGAATGGATGGATGGATAAATGAATGACTAATGAATAAATCAATGGATGGATGGATGAATAGATGACTGACTAATGAATAAATGAAGGGATTGATGGATGGATGAACAACTAATGAATAAATGAAGGCAGTGACTTGTCAAAGGTGGTGAGTGGCAAAGTCAGTCTTTGAACCTGGTTTTCTCTGCCTTTATATACATGGATTATTTGTGTCCAACCTGTGGTAGTGCATTGTGAGCTTGAATTGGTCCAATCAGCCACAGTTGGATATACTATAACTTGTTTTTAACATAGTGATGTTGTTTTGATCTTCTTGGATACCCAAGGATAAGAACCAACCAAGAGTTCTCTCCACTGTCTCTTTTCAAAATGGAATCTTGTGATTCTGTGATGATGAGCAATTTCAGAAAGGAGACCTTGCAAACATTAAAGTCTTGGGTGTGTCTCTGTGATTCCCACAGAAATGACCAAAGTTGGAAACAGAGATTGGTACATGTGCCTTATTTTCTTTGCTGGGTTTATACACATTCTCTTAGTGTCAGAAGAAAACATCTAATTCAGACTTCTCATCTTACAGAAAAGGAAACTAAGGCATGTGCAAGTGTATTATAACTTGCCCAAATGACCACTGATTCAGTAGTGGGTACTGGTATTACAACTCCTGACTCTTGGTCCATTGTTCTTTTCACCATGCTTCCTGACATAGCTCTGAGATGGAAATATAGAAACCTCATTCTCCCTCTCTTTGAGGGTGAGAAAATGGAAGCTGCAAGAAGTAAAATGACTAAGCTGAAGCCAATGGCTACATAGCCTAGAACAAGAATCTGTCCAACTGAAGTGCAGTCTCTCTTCCCACAAGGAATTTATGATCTAGTTGGGGAAATAAGATGTGTGTATATATATGTATATATATATATATTATACATAATATTTATATATATATATATATATATATGTATATATGTATATATATATATATATATATACCAATTCCTGCTCATGACATTACTGCATACATCAACCTTATGACCCAATGGATTGAAGTGCAATTAGGGTATAGCACAGCAGATGATAAGAGGTAAAGCGGGTGCTCGAAATGGTAACTGCAACAAGAGTTTAAAAGGGGAGGATATTGGAGTGGGCTGGAGTCATCAGGTAGGGCTTATATGGGGCCTTGGAGGACAGGTAGAGCTTAGAAAGGTGAGGAGAGAGAGGGAGTCAAGGTCACCCTAGGCATGAGCAAGGGGAAGGAGGTGGAATTAGGGAGACTAGCTTGACCGAGTGCAGACTAAGTGTGGAGGGTCTGGAACGCCAGGCTAAGCTATGACAAAACCATTTAAAGAATGGAAGATCAGGTTTTGCAATCTTGTCCTCCTAAGATTATGGGCTTCATTGCTGGGTAAATTCTTGCAGGTAGGCGGCGCCATAGAGCGCCAGGTCTGGAGTTAGGAAGACCTAAATTCAAATCAAGCCTCAAACACTTGCTTTGTGACCTTGGGCAAGTCACTTCCTTCTGTTTGCCTCAGTTTCCTCATGTGTAAAATGAGCTGGAGAAGGAGATGGCAAGCCACTGCAGTAGCTTTGCCAAAAATACCCAAATGGAGTCAGGAAGAGTCAGACATGACTGAAATGGATGAACAACAAATACCTACATTATCTCATTTGAAATAACCTTATGAAGTAGGTACTGAAGATATTATTATCCCCATTTTACAGATGAGGAAACTGCCCATCACCACAAAGTTAGTGACATATAAGAGACAAGATTCCAAGCCATGATTCTACTATCTCCAGGTGCTCCACCCATTACACTACCCAACTGCTTCTGCAGACTAGGAGAAGGAGGAAGATGACACAAGGAGAAGAATGATGATGAAATGATCATTTGTTCGTTTGGGAAACTCACCATGCAGAGTACTATGCTAAATACTGGGGGAAATGATGAGGTATCTAGGGAGAAGGGACCTCAGAGGCCATGTAATTCAATCACATAGACCCAGAGAGGTAAAGGGGATTACTCTACACAGTTTATAAGTAACAAAACTAGGATTTGAACATGGGTTCTCGGAATCCAGAGGAAGCCCTTACACTACTGCACCATGGTCTTATGATGAGGAGGAAGGATTACCTCACCAGATTGTAAGTAACAGAACTAGTATTTGAACTAGGAATCCAGAGGCAGCCCCCACACCACTGCAGCATGGTCTATGATGAGGAAAGTGGATTACCACACAGATTGTAAGTAACAGAACCAGAATTTGAACGTGGGTTCTTGGAATCCAGAGGCAGCCCCTACACCACTGCACCGTGGCCTATGATAGGGAAAGCAAAGAGAATAGGGATGAAGATGAGGAAGACAAACAAAAGAATGAGGGGTAGAAAGGTGCCCCCCCCCCGGAATTGGGACAGGTGACTCAGCATTCATGCTGTTCTTCATCCTAGGTGGGGGCCAAGGAAACCATGACCTGGGAGTTGATGGCAGACCTTCCAAAAGTGCCTCCTGGTAAGGGCTGCCCCATCCTTCAAGAACCCAAGATATCAGGCCCTGATCTGGTCCAGGGACCTCCACAGAATGCAGTTGTGGGGGTAGGGCTTGGATATAAGGGGGGTACCCATCAGCTAGGCCCCAGAGGATGGGCTGGAATGCCCTACTTCTCAATGGGCAAATTAGCCAAACAGGCCCCATGCTGAGAGTTATTCTCTGAGCTGTGGGACCCTGGAGGGAAAAGGGACCTTCCTCTTCTCTTTCAGCAACAGAGGGGCTGCTATCTCCCCTTCATGGAGAGGGCAGGTTCCCATCCTTCACGGCTGCGGCTTGTGGCTTCTCCCGGTGCGGGCGTTGCAGCAGCCACGCCAATAATAAAGAAACCTCTGTGTGTCTCTGGGGAAGTGGGACTCTGGGAGGGAGGGGGCACAAAGACTCCCGCAGCTGTGTGTTTGCAAACAACGGAGCCGAGCTGTGAAGAGGGGCTGAAAGCAGTAATTGTCTTTAATTAAAGGAGGTTGGAGGCATCTCAAAGCTTTGACAAAAGATATTTCCAGCCTGTTAGCAGCATCGGCCTCCGCTGCTGCCGTTGCTGCAGTCAACACTCTCTGTCTTTATCCCTGCCCTGTGAAAGAAGGGGTGGAGGCACCTGCCTTGGGAGGGGGGGCATAGGCTTCTTGGGGACCTCTGGGTTGGGCACAGAAGGAAGCCCCCATCCGTGGCATAGCATGGGGTCAGGGGTAAGGCCCAGTTTCCTTGGTAATCCACGGAGTCTTCCAGCAGGGCCTCTGACATCCCATCCTCCTTCTTCCCTTCCTTCTCACCCGCCCCTGCTTTTTGTTCCTCCTTTTTTCTTTCCTGAGGGAGGCTTCTCTTCAAAATCTAGCATGTCTGTAATTTCACCTTGCCTGCAAGTGGGTGAAGATGGAGATCTCTTCTTTTTCTCAAATAGGGCAGTAGCACACCTGTTTATACACCTCTGGTTCTCTTGGGCAGGGAAGCATCCTATCAGGATGAGGAGAAGGGAGGTGAAGGAGATGATAAGGAAAAGGGAGGAAGAGAAGGTGAAGTAGATAAGAATGGAGGAAACTGGGCCTCATGGGAGATGAAAGGGCAACACAGGAGAAAGAATCGAGGACTAGATTCAGAGTCAGACACAGCAGATAAAGCTTTGTCCTCGGAGCCAAGAATGTTCAAAGTCTGCCTCAAATACTTCCTAGTTGTGGGACCTGGTCATGTTTCCTCTTTTGCCCTCAGTTTTCTCATCTGCAAAATGGGCTTAATAATAGCACTGATGCTCCAGGGTGATTGCTGAGGAATAAGTACTTTGAAAAACTTTGACTATGACATCATTATTTTGGAACTGATCTGGAATTCTATTTTCTATAATGTCTTTCATTTCTATTAATCTTTGTTTAAAGATTCCCTCCAGCACTGACATTCAAATACTCTTATCTGACACTGTATTTCTCAGCTCTGACATCCTGTGTTCTAAGGACCTTCCCAGCTCTTACATTCTGTAATTCAACTCCACCCAACTGCAAAATGAAGTCAGTGATCCTCACTTTTAGTTTACCTTCCATAAGGACATAAATACAACCTTCTCATCCAGTATAAGGATGACTTCTTAAGTCTCACTCCCAACCATCTGGATTACTGTTATCGTAGGAAAGCTGCAATGCATGAAACTGGGATATACTAGGCTCTAGTTTTTCCTCTTTTCGGTCTTAGGCCATAAGATATGGCAAAGGTGATAAATATAGAGAAGTATGAAAAGACTTACATGGACTGATGCAAGGAGAAGAAATACAGAGAAAAGAAAATGATATACATCATGGCTATAATAGAATCAAAAATAATAAAAAATGAATGGTGCAAAATTATGAAGAACAAACATGGTCCAAAGAAAAGAAATATGAGAATGCAGTTTCCCTTGTCCCATACCTTTGCAGGGAGGGGGGTGGTGGAAATTGAATATATTATCAGATTTTTTAATTTAAAGTTCTTGCTGTATTATTTTACATTAAAAGCATTTACAGATTATTGCCATCTCAAGAGAGTTCCTGTAAAAAAAAGTAGAGGTTAAGTAAAACTAAGAATACAATGACCTCATCTGAAAGTGTATGTAACACTTTGCATCTGTAGTAGCTTCCCTATCCCCCACTTCTCTATTAAAAAAATAACAGAAATCTATTTTCACTTTCACTGTACTTAGGGAAAACCAACATTTTTGTAACAAATATGCATACTCAAGCAAATCAAATTCCTTCAATGGCTACATACAAAAATATGCGTCTCATTCTGTGCCCTAAATCTATCATCTCTCTGTAATGGATAGTAGATTTCATCATCTGTCCTGGGGAATCATGGATGGTCACTGTATTGATCAGAGTTTTCATGGCTTTCAAAGGTGTTTATTTTTACAATCCTTGTCATTTTGGCTCCTCGTTCTGTTCATTTCATTCTTTATTGGTTTATAAAAATCTTCAATATTGTTCATTTAAAAAATAATATTGGTATTATGGTCTAAATTATTCGTCTGCTCACTTCATTCTGTATCAGGTCATAGACGTTTTTCCATGTCTCTTGAAAAATCATCTATTTCCTCATTTCTTACAGCACAATAGTATTCCATCACATTCCCTATACTACTGATGTATTCAAGCAATCCCTGAAGGTTGTGTTCCCTTCATTTCAATTTTTTTGCCACCACACAAAGTGCTGCTATAAACATTTTTTCTTTAATCTTTTTGGGTTAAAGGTCTAATAGTAGATAGTTGGGTTAAAGGGCTCAATGCCCAGGAAACCTGGTTTGGATCTCAGTTGTGTGTTCTTTGCAAATAACTTCCCTTTTGGGGATCACAGTTTTCCTAATTTGTAAAATGCAATTAGGATTGCTTTTTTGCCTCCCTCAAAGCACTGTGAAGATGTCACACTTTATGAACTGTAAAATGCTATGGGGAGTGGCTAGGTGGTGCAGTGGATAGAGCACCAGCCCTGGAGTCAGGAGGACCTGGGTTCAAATCCGACCTCAGACACTTAATAATTACCTAGCTATGTGGCCTTGGGCAAGCAAGACACTTAACCCCATTTGCCTTGCAAAAACCTAAAAAAAATGCTATGGGCATGAGAGGGAAGACTCTAACAAGAGGAAGGGTCTCCTCTTACACCTAGAAGTTCTATTGGAAGAGCATGGAATAACTTTCTTCCTTTTCTGCTAATTCTGGAATGTTGTAAGGTAAGGTTTTGAGAAACATCTCCTCAAGTCTTTCCCATGGGTCTAGAGGTGAGAACCTCAGAGCTAGGCAACTCAGTCACCCTATCCATCATCCACTTTCAGTTCCAACCAATCTTTCCATATCAGTTTATTAGAGGAAAAAGCACTGGACTAGGAGGACATAGATGACCTGGGCTAAATCATTTGTGTGATCCAGGGTCAGTCATTTTATTTCTCTCAGTACCAGTTTATCAAACTGTAAAATGGTCATAAATATTAGCACTGTCAGCTTTATGGGGGTTGTTATGATGATCAAACAAAGTAATCTTTAAGTACATTTTAAACTTCAAAGTACTATAGAAAAGTCAGGAATTTTTATCATTATTATTATTATCATCATTAATGTCAGTTAATTGATAAGCATGTCAAGTATGTTAAGTGCTGGGGATGTAAAACAAAGGCAAAAAACAATCCTTGGCCTCAAGGAGCTTCCATTCTAATAGGAAAAAGAACATACAAATTACTAAGTACATACAAGATAGATACTACTGAAAATTTTTTTTGAGGGAGGGCAGGAAAGTGAACTATAAGGAGGAAGGAGAAAAGGAAAGAGGATAATACTCTTAGAGGGGAAGACTCTAGTAGAGAGGACCCAGAAAAGGTCCCCTAAAGATGTCTTTGGAGCTGAGTACTGAAGGAAGCCATAGATTAGTTATGAGGCAGAGGTAACAAGGGAGTGAGTGCACTATGGGTATGGGTCACTATGGTAATAGAACAGAGAGAGAGGATGGAGTATTATGTGGATCAGGAATAGCAGGAAGCTATGCAGCTTAAAAATGTGCAAATGAATATAGATGAATGTTGAAAAATTTCACAACATGTAAGTGGAAAAATAAAATATCAGTTAAAAAAAAAGAATAGCAAAATGCCCTTTGTAGTTGGCCCAAAGAATGCATGGAGGGACCAGAAAAAATAGAATATGGGAAAGAATCTTGAATATGGAATCAGAAGATCTGGGTTCAAATTCTGACTGTGATAATAATAATTTTATCTTTAAGCCACAGCTTTCTCATCTATGAAATGGGATAAGAATATCAGAACTACTTCATAGGATTCTTACATAAAATACTATAGAAACATGTCGTTCATTTTAAAATGCTCAATAATAACAGTTCCTAACTACAAAGCGCTTTGGCTTAGGTAGGACCCAGCCCCACATCTCTTTGGAACTTTGGGTCCAGGGCTCTTTCAGAGGTCACTCTGATAAGTTGCTCCAAAAGAGGCTAGTCAGACACTGGCTGATCCCAAGATGAAAAAAAATAGGCTCAGAACAGGAGAACTGACTCCATGGTTAACAACGAAGTGACAGTCTTAAGTAAAGCTCTGTCTCTTGGCAATCCAATGGAAGTCTATGATTCAGCCAACAATTCAATAACATTATTATTATTATTATTATCATTATTACTACTAATATCTCAATCTACTAAGCATCTTCTGTGTGAAGGGAAAAAAAAAGAAACAAACTGTCCCTGACCTCAAGGACCTTACTGTTCTACTATAAATTGGGGAGAACAGATTTCTTTGCATTTTGAAGATTAGCAACTGAATGTCTCTTTTCCTCTAAACAGCAAAGGAGGATTCCATCTGTGGCTAGGATGACAAGGGGCTCTGCTCAATGAAATCAAAGCAGAAAGAAATGAAAAGTGAGGATGAGAAAGAGTGAATCTGGAAGAGAAAGGGGTTAAAATTGGGGAAGGGATAAAGTCAGAATGGAAAGAGGAAAGGAGAAAGGGGGAAGATAAAGAAAGGGGGAAGGGAGAGCTGGAAAGATTTATAGGATGAAGGAAGAGAAGGAGAGAGGGAAAAAGAAGAGACAAGATAAAGAGAGAAGGAGATAGGGAAAGAGGAAAGAGGGGGGGGAGGGAGGAAGGGAAAGAGACAAGATAGGAAAGAGAAAAAAACCAGTGAGATAAAAACAGTGAGTAGAGGAGGAGACAGAGAGGGAAGGACAGGGAAAGAAAAAGAGAGAGAGGGAGGGACAGAAAGGGAGATGGAGGAAGGGAGATAAAGAGAAAGAAAGGAGCAGGAGATGGGGCGAAGAGAGGAAGAGAAAAGGGGGGGAAAGGGGGGGGGGAAGAGAGGTAATATATATTTAAACACTGATGAGTAGAAGTCTGTGTTCCTGAGATGAAATCTTCCTTAGGGAGGCTGAGGAAAAGATAAGCAGGGAGAGCTGGCTGGCTGGCTAGGAAATACAGTCCTAGGGGTCAACCTTTTCTTTCTTGCCTGCTTAAAACAAAGTGATCCTGTCTCTAAGGCTGTGGGAAGTGAGTCCCTCCATCAGGGGAAGGGCCATGGAGTTGAGGTCTCAGGAGAGAAGGAAGAGGAAAAGACTCTCAGTCCAAGGGTGATGCTTTGGCTTCCTGCCCATCCCAAGCAGAAGTCTGGTGCCGTGTATCACCCATAGTGAGCTTCCTTAATAGACCAATTCACACTAATATGTTCATGTCTTCTCCATATTTAAAGAGCGCCCACACCAAAGGTTGCCTCCATATGGCATATTATAGGGACACTGGGGAGGGGTGAGAAGAGGTTGGCAAATCTTCGAATTGAATAATTTTTCTGTAAATGACAAATGTTCAATGAAAAATAAAAAAGAAATTCATGGACTAGAAACAGGATCAGACTGCTTGGGTTCCAGTCCCACCTCTGGTATTTCATAGCAGGATAACCTTGAGCAAATCTCCTCCTATCTTCTAGGCAGAGAATTCTGGTCTTTGTCATCTGTAAAATGGGAATAACTGCAATATCTTACCCAGTGGTGAGGAAAGAGTTGCAAAGCACTATAGGAATGTGTATTGTTTTTTCCCTTTGCAAGGCCTTAATTTCCTTCTCTAGAAAATGAGGGGTTTAGTCTGGTCTCTAATGACCCTTCCAACTCTAGAATTTTACTTAATGTTCAATGCTCTGATGTTTGAAAGTCTAATGACTCTTCCAGTGTGGATACAAAACACAAATATTTCGTATCCCAAGATTCCTTCCAAATATAACTTTGTTTTTCCTAATTTTAGCATTTTATTTTGTAAGACCCCCTTTAATTCTGATATTCTATGCTCTGAGACATCTTCCAGCTCTGAAATTCTGTTCTAAGATCCATTCCAGTTCTGATATTCTATGTTCTGCATTACTTTTCAGTTCTCATATGCCATAGAGCTCTTCTGATTCTATGAATTACCACTATTTTTCCATGTGAAGCATCTTAGCATTCTGAGTTTTCAGGTTATACAAGACTAGGCCTTGGCCTACAGAAGTCTGAAACAGCTGTAGCTGGGAGACTCTACAAGAGCCTGGCAGGATCAGAAAGGGAGAGAGAGTGACCTGCTCTGTACATCATGGGTAGCATCATTTTGAGAAAAAAGGAACAATCAGAGCTTTTGTCCTTTTTTTTGGAGATAGACCAAGAAGGGACTATAAGCATTAGAGAAAGACAGAGGAGTTTAATCCAAACCCTTATCAGCATCCTCTCTTGTCCACAAGCTCCTTGCAGTAAACTGCCAGGATGACTATAAGATCTTTCTCTCTGTTCTATGTCCTTAGAGATGATTCATAGCCCCCATATGCAATTGCTGAGATACAGCCACCTGGGGATGGGAGGGCAGGGAAGAGAAAATAGAAAGGGGAGCAATTTCTTATTAGAATCATAGAGATCTGAAGTTTCAGAACTAGAAAAGATTCTTGGAACATGGAATTTTAGAACTGGGAGAGACCTTAGAAACTAGGACATTAAAGTTGGAAGGGATCCTAGAAAAAAGGATGTCGGATCTAGAAAGGATATTAGTTTGCAGAATTTTAGAACTGAAAGGGCTCTTAGAACATAGAATGTGTGAGGTGGGAAGACCCTTAGAACACAAAATATCATTGGTATAAGGGACCTCAGAATACAATGTCAGAGGTGGAAGGGACCTTACAACATAAAATGTTTGAAGTGGAAAGCCCTAAGAACACAGAATATCAGAGATAGGAGGGACCTCAGAATATAATGTCAGAGGTGGGAGGATCTTTGGAACAGGGGTGAGGAACTTTTGTTTCTGCCGAGATTCACTTAGATATTTGTAATTTCTTAGGCTATGTTTTGTCAAACATTTAATTAATTCACCCCTAAAATACTCCTAGATTTATTGGATTTCAAGTCCCACCTGCAATAAG
The DNA here is from genome assembly GCF_037893015.1 of Macrotis lagotis. Lineage (NCBI taxonomy): Eukaryota > Metazoa > Chordata > Mammalia > Peramelemorphia > Peramelidae > Macrotis > Macrotis lagotis. The sequence continues at coordinate 869,068,448 of NC_133658.1, forward strand.
CTTGGCAATGCCAGACCACCTGTTTTAGAACTTCGAATTTTGAGGTAGAAAGACCCTTAGAATATAGAATATCAGAGATGTGACCTCAAATACATGATGATGTTTGTCTTTTGTTCCAGAAGAAGTCTATGACATCAGGGAGATGATGCCATGTAGCACATAAATTAGATTTGAGTGGCACAGTGGATAGATCACTGGCCTTGGAGTCAGGAGGACAGGAGTTTGAATCTGGTCTCAGACACTTGACTCTTACTAGCTGTGTGACCTTAAGCAAATCACTTAACCCTGATAGCCTCACATCCAGGGCCATCTCCAGTAGTCCTGATCCATATCTGGCCACTGGATCCAGATGACTCTGGAGGAGAAAGTGAGGCTGATGAGTTCAGCACCTCCTCATTCAAATCCAATTCACATGCTTGTCATGGTATCACCTCTCTGATGTCAAGGTCTTCTTCAAAAATGAAGGACAAAACAAAACATTTACTTTTCATCTTAACCCAGTGTGGTCAGGAGGCAGGCAGTTCCCCACCCCTACACCTACCATTTGAACAAATTAGGAAGTGGAGGTTCATAAAGGAGATGGGATTTGCCTAAGATAAAAGTGACAGTCAGAACTTGAACCCAACCCTCTTGAATCCTAGTCTCTTTCCACCATACACATTATTTTACAGCTATTCCCAATTTTACCCTTAACTGGAAAAAAAATTTTCCCAAACGGGAAATAAATGAGGTTCCTGAAGCCTCTTTGTTGATGTCTTATTGCATCGTACCTTCTTTTGTTTCCTAATCTTATGTTCCCTAAAACTCCTTTTACTCAAAAAACCAAAGACTTGTTTGTGAATATTCCCTTCAAGGTCCTGTAAACTCTTGCTCCATGAGATTAGGCCACCAGATAGAGAACCCTTGGCCTTTAACCCATAGAAATCATACACTGAAAAGTAGTAAGACTCTATCATCTGAGCACTCAAAGACTCTCCATGTCTTTTCTCACACCATGGTTCCACCTAAAATGCTGTCCAGATACGTGTATATGTATATGTATATATAAATCATATATATATATATATATATATATATATATGTATGTATATAGAAACTTTATGACTTTGTATCTCTATTGTATACCAGAATATCTGGCAAATAATAGGAGCTTAATAATACCTGTTGATTACTTAATAATTACCTAGCCGTGTGGCCTTGGGCAAGCCACTTAACCCCATTTGCCTTGCCAAAAAAAAAACCCTAAAAAAAAAATACCTGTTGATTGATCTGTAATGGAGGAAGGAAGGAGGAAGAAAAGAAAGAAGGAAGGAAGGAAAAAAGAGGGAGAAAAGGAAGAAAGAGGGAAGGAAATAAAGGAGGAAGGTAAGAAGGAAAGGGAGGGAGGAAAGAAAGAAGGAAGAAAGGAAAGAAGGAAAAAGGGAGAAAAGGAAAAAAGAAAGGAGGAAGGGAAGAAGAGGGAAGAAGGAAAAATGGAGGAAGGAAAGGGAAAAAGGAGGAAAGAGGGAGGAAGGAAAGAAGGAAAGAGGGAGGAAGAGCAGAAAGTAGGAAGGAAAAAAGAGGAAGGAAAAGAAAGGAAGGAAAGAAGAAAGGGGAGGAAGGTAATAAAGAAGTAAGGTAGAAAGGAAAGAAAGAGGAGGAAGTGAAGAAAGAAAGGAAAGTGAGGGAAAGAGGAAGGAAGAAGGAAAGAGGAAGAGAAGAATGTAAGGGAGGAAGAAAAAGGGAGGAAGGGAAGAAAGTAGGAAGGAAAGAAAGAGAAAGGGAGGGAAGGAGAAAGGAAAGAGGGAGGAAGGAAAGAATGCAGGAGGAAGGGAAAAGAAGGAAGAAAGGAGAAAGGAAGGAAAGAAGAAAAAGGAGGAAGGAAATCAATAAGGTAGGAAGGAAAGAGGGAAAAGGGGAAGAAAGAAGGAAGGAAGGAAGGAAAGAAGAAAATAGGGAGGAAGAGAGGAAAGTAAGGTAAGAAGGAAAAAAGGGAGGAAGCGAAGAAAGCAGCAAGGAAAGAAGGAAAAAGGAAGGGAGGAAGGAAAGAGAGAGGAAGAGGAGAGCATAAGGTAGGAAGAAAAAATAGGAAGAAAGACGGAAGGGAAGAAGGAGAAAGGGAGGGAGGAAAGAAAGAGGGAATGAAAGAAAAAAGGAAGAAGGAAGAAAGGAGGAAGGAAGGAAAGAAGAAAAGGGAGGAAGGGAATAAAGGAGTAAGGTAGAAAGGAAAGAAAGATGGAGGAAGGGAAGAAAGTAAGGTAGGAAAGGGAACAAGGAAGGAAAAAAAGGAGAAAGGGAGAGACGGAGAGAGGGAGGAAGGCAGGATGGAATAAGAGGTGTTATATCCTTCTTTAAAGGGAAAAAGAATCTTCAAAGCAATTTACAGGAATTCTGGTCAATTCCTCCCAGGATGTATGTTCTGAGTCTCAGTTTGGGAGTTGGAGCAGGTGATCTCAATTCAAGTTGCCTGTTCTAAAGACCCTTCTGGCTCTGGGATCCTATGTTCTAAGGGCTCTCCCAGCTCTGACATTCTCTCATCCATTTTGGATGCTGTGACCTGGTCCTGAGAATCTCACCCAGGAGCCTCACGGGATGGGGGAGCCCCATGGGATGAGGGAGCCTCGTGGGATGAGGGAGCCTCATGGGATGGGGGAGCCTCAGAGGGGCAGCCTTCCTCTTCTGTCGCTATCAGTCAATGGCTCCGTCCCTTTCTTCGATCTTTCTTCTAGGTTCCATCAATGCTGGTCCCATCTGTTGGGTACCCCCCACCCCCCACCCCCGGGCCCAGCTCCTGTCCACTTCTTCGTCATCTCTCCTCCTCCCCCCCTCCTAATCTCCACAAAGCCCAGAGCCAGTCCAGAATTACAAAGAGGCCGGGCTGCCAGTCCCCTGCAGCTCGCCGGGGCGTGGAGCGTGCTCAGTGTAGTTAAGGCAGGATTCAGCGCAGCCACCACCCTCTCCTCTCTCGGGCTCTAATTGGATTCACAACACGCAGAGGTCAGCAGAAACACAGGAGGAAGGAGAATCAAAGGGAAAGGGAGAGGGAGGGGGAAGAGGGGGAGATAAAGAGAGGCATTCTTTACCTAGCAACAAAGACAGAAGGAAAAAAAAGGGGGCTGCCCATCTGGAGGGGGAGGGAGGGGAGAGCTCGGGGAGGATGGGAAGGCATCAGCTCCCCTCTCTTTTCCTCAGATCCCCCAGGGTTGGCTGAGCCCACATTGTCTTCCCCAGGCATCTCTGAGATCCAGTCAGGTGCCTCACCTGTGGGGGCAGGTAAGGGACTGGGGCTCCTCCTGTATCCCCACTAACTCTAACCCTCATGGGCTTTTCCTTCCCCCCCTTGGCTCTCAAGGTTCCTCAACCAGAACATGAGGGGACTGGACTCAGATGAACTCTAATATCTTCCAAATGTAAATCTGATGAAATCGACCTCATCCTTCTCTAGGATGGGAGCCTTTCTCAGGAAGCAGCCAAGAAGGAAAGAGGGAGGAAGTTCATTGAACTTGGAGTGAAGAAAATTAGATTCAAATCTTAGCTTAGACATTTCATAGCTCATGACTCTCTGAGCCTCAGTTTTGTCATCTGTAAAGTAGGGGCAATACTTGGAACTCCCTAAGCCATGGGATGAGTGCAGGGAAAATGCAATATCTACATGGGGTTGTGACTCAACAAACATTTACTGAGTTGAAAGTAAAGTCTACTAAGTCACAGTGAGAGCCAGAGAGGAATCAGACCTGGTCCTTGTACTGAAGGTACATAGTCTGGCTGGAGGCACAACTCACATGAAGACAATTAGCAAAATAAGATAGTGTGAAATAAATGTCCTCACTAGCTTTTGGAATTCTGAGAGAGAGAGGTCACTAACTCCATGAAAAGAAATGGATTCAGGCTCTTAGCATCAGTAAATGTCAAACTGTCCTATATCCCTGGGAAAGAGAGCTCCAAGCCTTAGTTTCCTGACTTGTAAAATAAGCAGTTTATTCTAGTTTGCCTCTAAGGTTGGTCCCACTACTAATATTTTATATTTTAGGGTTCTAGGGTCCCTACAGTCTATTATCCCTTCTAAAGTGAATACAGCATAATCTAAAGTCTTTCATATGTTGATAATCTAAGAAAAACCTCCCAGTTTTACCATTCTGTGTTCTTAGGTTCTTACAAGCTCTTACATTTTCAGTCCTTAAGGACTCTTCCAGTTTTGACATTCTATTCTAACACCCCTCCTAGTCTTGACTTTCTCTGTTCTAAGGTCCATCCCAGTTCTGACATTCTGTTTTCTAAGCTTCCTCCCAGCTCTGACATCTGTGTTTCAAGGTCCTTTTTAGTTCTGACATTATATTCTCTAAGGACCCTCCCAGCTCTGAAATTATGTCTTCTTAGTTCCTCCACATTCTTAACACTCTCTGTTCTGACATTATGTGTTCTAAGACCCCTTTCCAGCACTTACATTTTGTGTTCTGAGGACCTTCCCAGAGCTGACATTCTCTGTTTTAAGTCCCCTCCAAGCCCCTGACATTGTGTGTTCCAAAGAACTCCCAGCTCTGCCATCCTGTGTTCTAAGGTCCTTCCATCTCTGATGTTCTATGCTCTAAAATTAGACTCTTATAACACATGATACTCACTCCTCGTTACAAATAAGTCTTCAGGTCCTATATTGTGGCATGTTTAAGATCATTACCTTGAAAAAAGAACAACCCTATATAGCCTTTACCCAGGGAGTTCAGGTCTTTGAGCATTACATGCTCCCTCTATCACCAGAGGTTCCTTTCTGAAGAGAAGGGGGAAGGGGCAGGGACTGTGTGATCCATACATTCATCACCTCTATCCTTCCAAGCCAGTGGAAAAATGGGTGGGACAAATGGAAGATAAGCCAGTACAGACATAGCACAGTCCTCCTTGGCTTCTCACTTCAAATCACAGCCTTTGCAAATATGAGAATATTATGTTTTTCATCTGTGAAATGGAAACAAAGTCCAAGAGAATTTGCTAATCAGGAAAAAATAAAAAAGATCCATGGTCCCTTTAAGTTTCATCCTGCCTCCCTGTGAACACAATCTCTCCCCCTACCACACAACCACAACACTCTACCCCACATATACTTGTACATGCCTAACACATATACACTCATATACATACTGCATAGATGTGTCACAAACATAGAATCACATACAACACACATGTATTCACTCCACACATCACATATTACCTCTATAACACGTGTGTGAATTATGTCTTATAGCATACACACACACACCACATACACATATGCACCAATCCTCCATGAACACCACACATACATCTTATAAACCACTAAGTAATTGGGACCAGAAAGACTCAAGTTCAAATCAAGCTCAGATACTTACTATCTGTGTGATCCTGAGCAAATCACTTAACCTCTGCCTGCCTCATTTTCCTAATCTGTAAAATTGGGGAAAGTAATATTTTTAGGTTTCCCTCCAGGGTTATTATTCGGATCAATGAGAACATGATTGTAAAGTGTATTGTAACCTTTATCAGTGCTCAGTATTTAGGTTATTATTGTCATGTTGTCATTATGCACATCCACACATGTTGTTGAACACACTAAGCACATGCATATGGACCCTGCTTGCATACTTCATAACCTCACAGGATTATATTATTCACATCATATAACTTCCACACAGAGGTATCATGTAATATCCACACAAGCTACATATATCACATATTAATATCTATATATCCTCTATCCATAAACATGATAGTACGTCCTACTCATGAATCCCATTCCATCCCCAGGATACCATGCCACTCCCACATATCACATACCCTCTACTATGTTATACAGACAAATCTCACCTCATCCATTCTGCCATCCCAAGTCGTACACCATTTGCATGCAAATGTACACACTAGCCACATTCAATTCACACAATCCTATACATTATGAACATAAATACAAAACATAACAAGGAACCCACTCTAGGGGATGTGCCAAACACTGAACACAAAGAAGATACAAACATACAGCTACACACTATGGAATGTACAGGTCGGCCCATAGAAGGACTCTGGACCAGATAGGCATAAGAAGAGCAGAGGCTCCTTCTCCCTCCATTACACAGACAAGCAGGAGAGGAGGGAACAGGACTTATCAGGGGGTTGCCAGGGAGACAAGATGTGGGAATCCAGCCACTTCCCCCCCTCCTGGCAATGGATGCTGGATAGAGGATTGTTCTCCCCGAGATAAAAGGCCAATTACCACTTTAGGGTCTTGAGAATGTTGCTAATCAGATAGAGATTCCTTTTAGGGAGCAAGGAGGAAACATCGGTTCATGTTTCTCTGACATGGGCAGCCTGGCTCCCAGACAGGCACTTAGGTCAGGCTAGACGAATCTCATTGGTAAGGAAAAATCTCCCTGTTGTTTGCCTGACACATGGGCTCGCCCTGGATGGACCACAGCTCTACACTCAGGAAGCGTAGCCGAGCGAGGCACCAGAACAAAGAAGGTCTGGGAGCCCCTATTCCTGCAGCCCCACTGCAGGCTCCATGTTTCTCATTCCTGCTACCCCTCCATAGGTTCCATATCCTCTTTTTTGCTGCCCAGTAGTCTTCCTGTGTTTCATCCCCTTAAGGTAAGATGCTCTAGAGGAAAGAGTCAAGGGAATCAAGACACACCTGTGTGACCTTGGACAACATATTCAAACCCGTTGTATATAAGTTTATCATCTTGGGAATAGTAAAAACTGACATTTACACAACACTCCTAAAAGTCTGCAAAGAGCTTTATAGATTATTCCATTTGCTTTTCACAACAGTTCATGGGAAACAATGATGTGTATTATTATCTTCACATTACAGATGAGGAAACTGAAGTTCATAGAGGGGAGATCACACAGTAAGGATGAAAAGCAGGAGTAGCTGGCTATAATTCCACTATTTATTCCACTAGCTGCTTTCAGTTTCAAATCTTCTGATCCTATGTCCTGGGTTCTTGTCTTCAAGTCTACCACTGTGTGAACCTGAGCAAGTCACTTCCTTTCACTAGGTCTCATTTTCTATTTCTTAAAATGAAGGGGTTAGTCTAGACAATAATAACCTTATACGTGTAAGGGGCTTTCTCATATCTAGCAATATTCCTAAAGATGGGGATAGAGAGGTGTGTTTTCTTATTTTCCATATGAGAAAACTGAGGTTTACAAAGAGAAATGGACTCATTCAAGATCTCCCAGCTCTAAGAAAACATTTAGTGGGTCTTTTGACTATGGGTCAATGCTATTTTCATTATGTCACATGCCTATTTTAAGATTCCCCTCCTGTTCTGACATTCCATGTTCTAAGGTTCTTCCCGTCTCTGGTATTCTTCATTTTAAAATTCCTCTTGTCTCTGACATCATGTGTTCTAAGGACCTTCTCAGTCCTGACATTTTGTATTTTAAGATTCCTCTTGTCTGACATTCTCTGTTCTAAGGACCCTCTCAGGTCTGACATTCCATGTTCTGAAGACCCTTGTAGCTCTGACATTCTGTTGTTCAATTAGCAAATCCATTCTCAAGTTGTCTAAGATATGCCATGAAGCAGAGGGAGAAAAGAACCTATTAGATATTAACAGGAAGATTTAGAGCATGGGTGATACTGAAGGGAATTTTTAAAGAAGAATCTAAAATAAGAGATCGAAATACTAAAGCAGATTGGTTCTGGATCATTCTATTTGAATAAACAGTTTGTATTAAGCAGATAACCCTATGCTTATATAGGATCATAGGATTTAGAGATGGAAAGGATCTTAAAGATCACTGACTCCCTCTTTTTACAGATGAGTAAACTAAGGCTCACAAGGAGAAGTGACTTCAAAATCACAAGTTCTTAAGTAGCAGGGTAAAAATTTGAACCCAAAGAGCATGCCCATGCCCTTTCCACTATGGTGGGTAATTTACCATGAGGATATAACCTGTTTGTTACCATATGAGATCATTATAAAGGGGACTGACTGATGATCTTCAAGGGCCCTCTTAGGTATAAAAAATTTATGATTCTAGGAAAATTGCAGGGAGAGAATCGAAGCTCATCCTCCATATGTGGAAAACATCTGTCCAAATAGCAGCAGCCCAACCCACCAGTCACATTGGCCTCCTTGGTGTAACATCATCACCATCATCACCCTGAAGGTGAAATGTTACAGAAGCCCCAAGGAATGGGGTAAGGGCTGGAGAGAGACCACAGCACAGGAACACTGCTCATGAGGATCAAAGAAGTGGAAGAGTCAAAGCAAAAGGCAGACTTCCTTATGACTCTTCCTCCTTCGAAGCCTTTATTCAGCTTTAAACCTGGTTCTACCAATTTGGCCTTTGGTGAAATATAAGAAACACCTCCTAGGGTTCCTTATGGTTCAGGAGGGGTGCCATAGCCCCCATTTTACAAATAAGCAAACTGAGGCCCAAAGGCAGACTTTATCATCATCATCATCATCATAATCAAAGAGTACATATTCATAGTAATTTCAATTTTCCTTGAAACAGTGAGCTAGATAACACAAATCAATCAATAAACATTCAATAGGTATCTATTATGTGCCAGGCCCTATGCTAATCAATGGGGTAACAAAAAGTGGCAAAAGATGTTCCTGATCAGGAAGAACTCACAATGAAATAGGAGAGACAATGAGGGAACAACTATCTCTCTCTCTCTCTCTCTCTCTCCCTCTCTCTCTGTATATGTATATATACATATACACACACACACAAACAAGTTCTAAACAGGATAATGATTACAAGAGCAAGGTGCTGGAATTAAGAGGGGTCAGGGAAGACTTTTTGTAGAAGATGAGATTTTAGTTGGGACTTATAAGGAAGCATAGGAAGTTAAGAGTTTGAGTGGAGAAAGGAGAGAGTGCAGGGTAGGGGGACAGCCAGAGAGAAGGCCTAGAGGTGAGAGATGGAGGGTCTTGACCATTGAACAGTCAGGAGGTCCATATCACTGGATCAAAGGTATATATTGGGGAGGAAGATGTAAGATGACCAGAAAGGAGGGAGGGGCTACATTATGGAGGGCTTTGAATGCTAAACAGAGCATTTTATATTTGACCCTGGAGCCCCTTAAAGAGTTACTAGAATTTATTAGGGGCTGGGGATTTGATACAGATTTGCACTGTGAGAAAAGTACTTTTTATATTTCTATATAAAATGTATTCTTTTATATTTCTACTACTACCACATTACCATTATCACTACTACTACTACTACTACTACTACTATTACTACCACTACCACCATTACTACCATTACTACCACTACCACTACTACTCTTATTCTATATAAAATATACCATTTTATACTTCTACTACTATTACTCCTCCTTCTCCTTCTCCTCTTCCTACTGTTACTATTACTACCACCATTACCACCCCATCACAACTACTATTCCTACTACTACCATCACTACCACTACCACCACCGTTACCACTACCATTACTACTCCCACTATTATTACCATTACTATCACTACCATCATTACTACCATTACTACTCTATTTTTTTTTTTTTACCAAACTTCTAATTTCAGTGATATACAAAGCTTCCTCCAAGTGGGGACTCCCTCTCCTAATGAAAGCAGGAAGGCAAATTACAGTCTTAAGAGAGACTTGCCTAGAGTACTGGTTAGGTGATTTGCTATTAAGTGTCAGAGGCTAGGTGATCTCGAGCATATTACTTAACCTCTTGGTGCCTCAGTTTCCTGAAATTTAAGATATTAAGTATAATTATAATTTCTGGAGTACTTTATACATATTCTTTCATGGCAGAACTGGAAAAGAGCCACAGAACAAAGTATGTTAGAACAGAAAACATTAGGGCTAGAAAGAATCTTATAATGTCACTCAATCCAAGTCCCTCATTTTACAGGTAAGGATCCTGCCCCGAGCAAGGGTCTGGCACTGGCCAAGATCACACAGTCTCCAAAGCAGGGACTTTTCAATCCAATGCTTTTGCCACCTTCACCAAACTACAGATTAACAGTGTTTGTGGAAATATTTGGGGGCTCCTCTGGTGGGAGGGAACATTGGGTAAATATGCCTGCTATGCAAATACCTCCTATAATTAAAAAACTTATGAGGATCAACCAAGATCAGGGTTGTGAAGATTATTTTTGGAGAAAAAGGAAGCCCCCACAAAGGCCCAAGATTCTCCAGATCCCCCCCCGGCCCAAAAGTCCAAGTTGGTCTGGGTTTTTCATAACCAGGCCCTGGGCTGTTGGGCAAGGGTTAATTTACATGGCTGTCGAAGACATTCACACCCACCGACAAACACAGCCACACACTCTCTTTCCTAAGAGAGGCAAATAAATACTCATTTAAATAACACTCAAGTCAAATGTGGAAGACTAGGCTGGGAAGAAATCTTAGCTCATGCAGAGATGCTTCTTTCTCCCGGGGCTTATTTCTAACATCTGCCTCTATGGCTCACATCGACCTAGGGCAGGTCACTTAATAAAAAAATACTAATAATGGGAACAATAATAGTTCACATTTCTATAGGATTCTACAATCCTACAGAAAGCCTCTATATCCATTATTTCATGTGACCCACATGTAGCCAACACTGAGGAGCCTTGAGACTTTTAAGACAAAGTTTGCAAAAAGCATATCCACTCAATATCTTATTTGATCTTCCCAACTGCCCTGTAAGGGAGATGCTACTGACGGTGTTCCCATTTAAGGGATGAGAAAGTTAAGTTACTGGCCCAGGGTCACTTAGTCTGCAAGAAAAAAGAGGCAGGAATTCATCTGATTCCAAGACCTGTTGTACTCACTATAGTTTGTTGCTTTTTTTTGTCCTCACTGAGGAGCAACAACTTTTAATCAAATGAGTACACAGGCAAAGTGATTTGTAAACTGTAAAACACTATATAAAACATGAGCTGTTATGGAGTCGTTAGGCCTGGAGCAAACCTGCCTTGTCTCAGAGACAGCCGAAATCCCGACCACTGGTGGGTGTTTTTCATTTCCAGGGCTTGAGAAAACATTGTGGTATGGGAGAGAAAGAGAAAGAGAGAGACAGACACAGACACAGAGAGAAAAAGAGAGACAGAAGAGAGGAGAGAAACAGAGGGAGAAAAAGACAGAGATATAGAGATAGAGACAGAGAGAAGAGAGAATCAGAGGGAGAAACAGAAGAGAAATAAACAGAGAAACAGAGATAGAGAGACAGAGAGAAACTGAGAGAGACAAGAGATAGAGACAGACAGAAAAAGAGAGGCACAGACTACAACTGACAGGACTGTGAAGCTGAAGGTTTTGGTCTGGACTCCATTATTAACTCACGATGTGACCTTGGGTGAGATGTGCACTTTCTCTGGGTGCAGCAACCTCTCCTAAGACACTTCAAATGACTAGAAGTCCAGGGACGGAGAGACAGTATGGTACAGGAGACATGTGTTGGGTTTGGGAGTCAGAAAAGCTTGGGTTCAAGTCTCATCTCTAGCATTTATTAGTTGTATGACCCTGGGCAAGTTATTTTACCTGTTACTCCCTCAGGAAACTCCCTAGGACTTATGTTTAGCCACAGGCAGCTAAGAAGCAGAGCAGATAGAGTGCTGGGTTCAAATACATCCAAGGATGTGTGACCCTGGGCAAGTCACTTGACCTGTTTGCCTCAGTTTCCTTATCTATAAAATGAAGATACCTCTGCCACCCTCCCACCTTCATTCCAGGATTGTTGTAAAGATCAAATTAGATAATATTTGTAAAGCGCTTAGTTCATTGTCTGGCTAGATAGTCTTTCTTCCTCCGTCCCTCCCTCCCTTACTTCCTTCCATCCATCCTTCTTTCCTTCCTCATAAACACACACACACACACACACACACACACACACACACACACACAAACACACATCTTTTCCATACTGATGTCAGGATAGTCAGTCAACAAACATTTATGAAGTCCGTTTAATGTATCCCAGAATACAAAGAAAGGCAAAGGGGTGGTCCTGACTCTCAAGACCCTCATACACAAATCACATTCAAGCTGCACAGAGTCATCCAGACAAACTCTATGGCCAGGGTCTGCCAGAGATAAGGGACTGGGGGTTGGAGACACCCAGAGAAAGGCTTCCTGTAGAAATAAGGATTGGAACAGTCACAAAGGAAGCCAGGAAACTAGAAGTTGGAGGTGAAAAGGGAGAAGGTGTCCAGGCATGGGGATATGGTGGGGGGTGGGGGGGAGGGTGCCTGTGTAAGTTGACTCATGGGCCTACATCACAGAGTACAAGGATAATAAAGTTTCAGAAGACTAGAAAGGCAGGAAAAGACCAGGTTGGGAAGGGCTTTAAGTGCCAAAAAGAGGAGTTTATGTTGGATCCTGAAAGGTGACAGTGAGTTCCTGCCATTTCCCAATTTGGACTGGATGGAGGATGTTCTGACATGGTCAGCTCAGCAGTTGAGGAAAATCTCTTTGGCAGCGGAGTTGAGAATTGATTAGAGAGGGATGAGACAAGACAAGGAGACCTCTAGGAGGACACTGGGATGGTTCAGTCATCGTGTCTTGGGGGCTTGTATCAGAGAAATTAGTGGTTGTGGGAGTGCAGGCAAGGGGACATATATGAGACATGTGGAGGTCAAAAAAGGAATGGCCTTGATTTCAGGAAGGCACCTCACCTGAAAAATGATAATCTCAGCTATATCTGAGGGCACAAGCATCAACATTTGGTCCACCTGAACCAGATGAAAATGTAGAACTGGGAAATATTTAACAAAATACATGAAAATACAAATACATACAAGAAAACAGGGAAAATTACATTTTAAAACTAAGGCAGCATGTGACTCACAGGGATTTTTATGTATGGTTTACTGGTCCCCATTTATGTATGAGTTTAACACTACTGGTTCAGGGCCCTGAGAAGTTAAAGTAACTTGTCCAGTTTGTGTTATGTTTATTTTGTATCCCCTGTCACAGAAAGACTCCCGGAAAGCAGGAATTGTATCCTTTTGTCTTTTTGGCTCCTTGGCCTGGTCTTTTTCATTGGTATAATGTTCATAAAATGCATTATACAATTTAAGCCATGATATAATTACCAGGTACTAAATCACGGTGTATGTTTGTATACACACACACACACACATATGTATATGTATATTCTGATGACAATTCTCACTGAACCTCAGTTATGCCCTTTATAAAATAACAGTAGGACCTCACAAAGCTATTATGAAGAAATTATGCAATAAACTTTAATTCATCTAAGAATTGGATTAACAGTAGGATCTCACAAAATAATAATGAAGAACCTATTTGGTAAACTTTTAATTCACCAAAGAAATGGGAGCTACTAGGAGAAGAGATTTTGTGGTGCAATGGTAAACCCCACCCATCCCATTTTGTCATCAGAGCATCTTGGTAAAATCCTTGTTCTGCTATTTACTCTCTTTGTGACCTTCACTTTTCTAGAACTCAGTTATTTTATCAGCAAAAAAGGCGTTTGGACTAAGGATCTCTTCAGATCCCTCCCAGCTTCTATTGGATCTGAAATGGGAGCAGGGTAAGAGAAACCTCTCATTAGTTAAGAGAGAACTGATGGAGTTAATTATGAAAAATGTTAAAAGTATCATGAGTGAGCTCATAAGTGACAGAGCAATGAGTGGAACTTGGGGGAGGCAGGGACGATGAAGCAGGTCCTTCCTGGGGCTGGGGTGGGGCATCAGTGAAGCCCTGGTCTATTCTAGTCCATTCATTTTTTTTTTCTCTCTTTCCTGGTGAATAGCTAACTGATAGCTAACTGCTTCCAAATCCCGTTGTGTTACCAGCTCAGAATAGCTGAAACTGTTGAAATGCATAAATGTCCTCAATAAATAGCCCCCCTTCTTTCTCTCCAGATCCCTGGCTTCTTGCACTGAAAAGCCCAGTGGAGAGACTAACTGGGAACCTTCTCCAGCTATTTATGGCTGAGTTTGGAGGCCATGGAGGCAATGGGGAAGCTCTCGTTAAAATCTATTACTGAGCCAGCCTTTCCAACTTGGACCGTGTTGGTTGCTTTTCAGGGACTGGATTTTCTTCCATGTTCCTCCTTCTCCCTCACACTGTTCCCCTCTCCCTTCCATTCAGGAAAGGAGGAGCTGCTTCTCTCCACCTACAAGGGTACCTAGGGAGCAGGGAATCCAGCCCTCTCATTTTACAAATTTGCAAGCTTAAGTCTGAAAAGCGAAATGCCTCGAGACAACAAGATGGAGTAGAAATTGAATTCAATTTAATTGAAGGCTTGCAATCTCCTGGATACTTCTAGCTGAGTGACCCTGGTCAAGTCACTTAATTCTTCTATGCCTCAGTTTCCCCATCTATGAAATCAGGGGTTTTGACTCAGTGACTCTGGATCCAAATTTATAATCCTATGCATCAGGCACCAAGATTTCAAAAACAAAGGGAATGCAATTCCTGCTTTCCAAGAGGCATTTTGTAAAAATAAGATACAAAATAAGCATAAGCAATCTCACTGAAAGCAAGAAACTGCTATTAGCATTTTAAAAAATTTTGTATCCCCAGGACCCAGCACTATATTTTAAATGCAAAGTAGGAAGTAAAGGGGGGCAGGGCGAGTCTCAGACAAAGTACTCTAGGAAAACATGGACAGCAGAAAGGATACATTCTGGGGTTAGATGTGGTAGTTAGGGTAGAGACTTCATGGGGAAAGTGGAACTTAAGATGAATTTTGGAGGGATGAGGAGTCAGGAGGGCAGACTGTGCCCTCCTGTTCAAGATAGGAGACAGTATGTCAAATTCAGAGGATAAACAGGAGTCATTGCAGCCCAAGAGTATATGAAGGGGAGAAATCTCAGCCAAGGCTCTGAATATAGGTTGGAACCTGAGTGCAGAGGACCGTTTAATCAAACTATGAAGTTTGGCCTTTCTCCTATAGACCGATAGGTTTCATAGGGCAGCTAAGTGGTGTAGTGATAGAGTCAGGAAGTCCTGAGTTCAAATCTACCTGCAGACACTTACGAGTTGGGTGACCCTGGGCAAGTCACTTAACTGTTTGCCTCAGTTTCCTCATTGGTAAAATGAGTTCGAGAAGGAAAATGACTCTCAAAGCTTTTGGTGTCAGGACCCCTTTACACTTTTAAAATTATGGAAGATGAATGGAGAGCTTTAGTTCATGTGGCTATTACAGTATTAATGATGAAAACATCTTAATATTATTATGAAAATATTTCTGACATCCTGAAAGAGTCAAGGACCCCAAGAGATCTCCAGACCACACTCTGAAAAGAAATTTCTGTTGACAACAGGGAACCACTGAAGGTTTTTGAGCTTTGGAGAGTTAATGGTCAGAGTGTACCTTAGAAAGATTATTTAGCCAGATATGTAGAGAATGGATTGGGGAGGGAAGAAGTTGGAGGCAGAGAGACCCATTAGGAGACTGTACATATCCTGTTTGTATGAAGTCCTTTGTTTACTCCCCCTTTAGAATTGAAGCTTCTCGTGGGCAGGAACTGTTTTTGCCTTTCTTTGGATTCCCAACCCTCAGCAAGGTATATAGGATACAGTATGTGCTTAATAAATTCATGGTTTTATCAGATGTTTTGCCATTATGGGGAGGGAGGAGGGAAGGAAAGGTGGTAGAAAAATGTGGAACTCCTAAACTTGCAAATAGATGAATGTTGAAAACTATCTTTGCATGTAATTCAAAAAATAAAATAAAATTTCAATTAAAAATGCTTTTTAAATGTGCATACCCATTGATCC
The DNA here is from genome assembly GCF_037893015.1 of Macrotis lagotis. Classification (NCBI taxonomy): domain Eukaryota; kingdom Metazoa; phylum Chordata; class Mammalia; order Peramelemorphia; family Peramelidae; genus Macrotis; species Macrotis lagotis. The sequence continues at coordinate 869,084,134 of NC_133658.1, forward strand.
AGCAATACCACTACTGGGTCTATTTCCTGAAGAGATCATGAAAAAGGGTAAAAAGATCACTTGTTCAAAAATATTCACAGCAGCCCTGTCTGTGGTGTCAAAGAATTGGAAATCAAGTAAATGTCCTTCAACAGGGGAATGGCTTAACAAACTGTAATATATGTATGTCATGGAACACTATTATTCTGGAGGGATGGGAATTAAGGGAAGCCTGGAAGGATTTTCATGAATTGATGCTAAGCGAGAGGAGCAGAACCATAAAAACAATGTGCACCCTAGCAGCAACATAGGGGTGATGATCAACCCTAATGGACTTGCTCCTTCCATCAATGCAACAATCAGGGACGATTTGGGACTATTTGTGATGGTGAATACCATCTGTATCCAGAGAAAGAATTGTGGAGTTTGAACAAAGACCAAAGACTATTATTACCTTCAATTTAGGAAAAAAAAAACCCGTTATCTTATTATGTAATTCTGCTATTTCTTATACTTTATTTTTCTTCCTTAAGGATATGATTTCTCTCTCATCACATTCCACTGAGATCAATACATACCATGGAAACAACAGACTTCCTTCTGTGGGGGGTGGGGGAGGGAAGCAAGATCAGAGGCAAAATTGCAAAACTCAAAATAATTAAAATCTTTCTAAAAAAATGCTTGTTGGGGTCGCTAGGTGGTGCAGTGGATAGAGCACTGGCCCTGGAGTCAGGAGGACTTGAGTTCAAATCTGGCCTCAGACATATCAGATTGCTGCCATAGGGAGGGGGAGGGGAAGCGAGAGAGGGAGAGAAAAACATTTGGAATTCAAAGTCATAAAAAATGAATGTTGAAAATTCTCTTTACATGTAATTTTAAAAAATAAAATACTATTTAAAAACGAATGCTTGTTGGCTAAGACAATAGTTTAGATAAGATGTGAGGAGGGTTTAAGTGAAGGTAGAGACTGTGTGGAGGGGAGAGAAATGGATGAATAGAGATGCTGTGGAAGTGACATGAACAGGGCTTGGTGGATAGAAGGATGAAGAATAAGCAGAGTCAGTGATGAGTTTGGGCTTTTAAAGTTTGGGTGATTGGGAGGATGTTGGCATCACTGATAGAAATAATGAACTTGGAAGATGACTGATCTAGGAATGGGGATGGGGGGCGGGAAGTTGATTAGAACAATATTAGACAGGTTGAATTTGAGTTTCCAGATGGTATCTGAGTAGGGCTGTCCACAAGGAAGTTAAGAGACACAAGACCAAAGTTTAGACTCAAGATTTGGCTTGCATAGAGCTGAGGTTGACCCATCTGCATAGAGATGGCAATTGAAACCAGGAGAAGAAGACATGAGATCTCTTCAGGATAAAATACAGAGCAAGAAGAGAAAAGGGCCAGGTCTTGGAAGAGACCCACCCTTAGAGGGTTGGAGGAGGTTACTGGCCAGCAAAGGCCACTGCAGGCATATTAAGATGACCACTGGAGCCAGAGGGAGGAGAACATGAAGGAAGAGGCAGTGGCCAGTGTGGTGGAAAGCCACAGAAAGGTCAAGGAAGGTGAATCTTAAGGAAAAGTCACTGGACCTGAGTAAGAGGTCACTTGTTTCAAAGCATTTTTAGTAAAGTAGGAGATCCAGGAGTATAAGGAGTTAAATAATGAATCATGGGCAGCGAAGAATTAAAGGCAATAAACGTTTCCCAGGAGGCAGTGTCCACTAGAATTCAGTGGTTCAAATCCTGACTCTGCTACTTGCTACTTTGGGTAAGACATTTAACCTCAATTTCCCTATTTGTAAAATGAGGGAATTAAAGGACATAATCTCTAGAATACATTCCAGCTCTAAATCCTATGATTTAATTTTCTCCTGAGGGTCTGATTTGATATGGTTCTTAAAGTGAGGCCAAGCCCAACTTGGGGAGCCAGGGAAAACCTGTGGATCAAGTACACTGGGATCCATGGGGAGGTTGAGGCTTGCTGCTCTGAAGGAAGATCTTTTCTCAGGAACACAGCTCCTCAGGGAAGGTGGGAAAGATGCCCCGGTACTCAGGTATGTTGAGCAGGCTGAGTTTTATCCCCAGGGTCAAGCAAGACTGGCCAATTTTGAGAGAGTCTATTGTCAGACCTGGATTTCTATGTGCAAGATAGGGCAGCTTCTACAGAACAGACCCTTTCTAGCTTATAACACCATGTTCTAAGAACCTTCCCAGCTCTGATAATTTATGTTCTAAAGCCCTGTCAGTTCTGACATTCTGTAGACTCTCCCAGCTCTGACATTCTGTATTCCAAGACCCCTCCCAGCTCTGATATTCTTTATTCTAAAGACTCTCCCATACTGTGTTCTAAGGACTTTCCCAGTTTTGACATCCTGTGTTCTAAGGACCCTACCAGCTCTGACATCCTGTGTTCTAAGGACCCTCCCAGCTCTGATATCCTGTGTTCTAAGGTCCTTTCCTTTGCTATTCTGTGTTCAAGGCCTTTTCTACCTCGGCCTTTTTAGTTAGACAAGCATCTATTAAACATCTACTATAAACCAACATGTGAGCAGACAAGAGCATGCAAAGCACCAACCAGTACAGGTCAGGAAAGGCCTTTTGTGGGAAATGGCATCAGAACTGAGCCTTGAAAGATGCTGGGGACTCTAAGGGGTCAAGGGGAGCAGGAATTGCATTCCTAGCACAGAGAACAGCCTGGGCAGGAGTAGTCAGAGCTGTTCAGTATAGCTGGAGGAGAAAGTAGTAGTTTGGCTGGAATACAGACCGCATGAGAGACAGAAATGCGGAGAGAATCACCAAATATTTACTACTGACTGTGCCTGGTCTTGTTATCAGCCCTCTCCACGTATTAGCCCATATATTATTACATTTCATCTTCATGACAACCTGTGAGGTATCTGCTTTTAGGATCCCCATCTTACAGATGAGATAACTTAGATAGGCAGAGGTCAAGAGACTTGCCCAAGGTCTCACGGCTAGGTTGCCACACAAGTTTTTTTACTTGCGGTCCGGCACTCTATCCACCTAGACATTCGAAATGAGTTCAGAAAGGAACTGGCAGGAAACTATGGAGAACACTTTATATGCTAAAAAAGAGGCTGGAATTTTATCCTAGAGGGAATAGGGAGCCATGGAAGATTCTTGAGTAGAGGAGTGAATTGCTTAGAACTGCATGTCTTAGAAAAAATGATTTTGGCAGATTTGTGGATGATGGTTTGGAGAATGATAAGACTGGGACACCAGAAGTCAAATTAGGAGACTGTTGCAAAAGTCCAGGTGAGAGGTTTTAAGGACCTGGTCTAAAGTGTGGTTGGGTGAGATGAAGAAGGATTCACTAAAGCAGAAACTTTTTTGTCTTATGAACCCCTTAGGTAGTTCAGTGAAGTCCATGGGACCCTTCTCAAAGTCCTGGTTTTAGGTATGTAATATAAAATTTATATGATTGCAAAGGAAACCAAAGAAATGAAACATAGTTTTTAAAATATAAAAAAAAATTCATGGACTTTAGTCTATTAAGCCCTGGACTAAATGTTCTTTAAGGTCCTATCCAGCCTTCAATGTATAATTGAGATTGGTATAAGGAGAGAAGATGATGACTTTTCCTCATCATTAGAATTTCCTTGACTTTTCTGGCTCTTCCTTCACCCTTTCTGAAAGAAGCATCTGGGACCTCCTGGAGTGTCTGTCATCTGCCCATTGACACCTCTCCGATCCCTGGCTGGGCAGAAATTTCTAGGAAAAGCACCTAAGCTGGAAAGAAGGTCACCACACTCCCACTGAGCATTCCAATTTGCATCTACTCCACCCATCTCTTCCTCTCCTCCTCTCCACCTCCCCTTCTTCCTGGGCCAGTTGGCTCACTAGTAGACTGACCTGTTTCCCCACCTCCAGCGTTACACCAAGAGACATCAAATAGGAAACTTGGAAGGGCTTTGAATACAGGATTGCCAGAGCTGGCAGGTACATTAGAATACAGAATGTTGGGAGGCTCTTCAAATATGGACAATTGAAGCCAAAAAGAGCTTGCTGGGCATGATGGGATATGGAATCTTGAAGCTGCAAAGTCTCTTAATATAGAACATAGGCTTTGGAAGGACTCTTAGAATATAGGATATAAGAGCTAGAAGGGTTCCTAGAATCTAGAGTGTTAGAACATAGAATGCTGAAGCACTGTGCTCCCAGGGCTACTAAGAGGAAGGAGATGGTGTCTGTGTGTGTGTGTGTGTGTGTGTGTGTGTGTGTGTGTGTGTTATGTAAAGTCAGACCAAAGCCTAAGCGAAGTAACCTTCATAGCTCTGATGGGTAGACTGTGAGGAATAGAAGGGGAAAAAAAGAAGCAAAAGGGAAACAACAATAGAGGGAGGGAAGGAGGGAGAGAGACAGTTGGAGATAGAGAGAAAGGGAGACAGAGAAACAGAGAAAGAGTCAGAGAGGGAAATTGAGATAGAAACATAGAGACACACAGAGAAAGATACAGAGAGAGAATTAAGATAAAAGAGTCTAGTCTCATCCTCCTTCCATTTCACCAGCTGTGGTTAAAGCTCCAGGGATATCAATGTTGAACTTCCTTTAAACTACTGGCCTAAACCAGAGGGAGCCCCCAGAGGAGTGCTGACATTTAGAGATAACATAAAGTGAGGTGAGTGGGAAAAGAAGAGACAAAGGTTGAATTGGGATGGAGAACAGGAGAGAAGATTGATTATTTATAAAATTGATAGAGTTGAGAAAAATCTTCAAAATCATCTAGACCAATCCCCTCATTTTCCAGAGGAAACAGTCTAAGGGAGAAGAAATGACTTATCCAAAGTCACACATCCAGCGTGAGCTATTTTTGCTTTACCAAAGGACATATCCTTGGACATATTCCCTAGATCCTAAGAGCTCTATCCTGAAACCCTCATTCCCAGAAGTAAAGGAACTAGCCCATGAACTAGAGATGATCATTGATCTCCCTGCCTTGCCATGTACCAGGCTGCTGTGAGGTCTGTAGCACGGCCCACAAGGACAGATGGATCTGAAGGGCCACTTGGGTGGAATGGAATAGGCACTAACTAGGTCTGGAGTCCCAAAATGTGGTTTTGGTGAACAAAAGTTAATATGATATAAAGTGTTTTGCAAACTTTAAAGTCTTATGTAAATGCAGGTTTGTCTTATTATGGTGATTTTTCTCATCCTGAAAAGGAGGGGTTACATTAGATGATTTGCAAGGTGATTTCAGATTAACAGTCCATGACTGTCATTCTGTGTTCTTAATTCTTTTCCAGTTTTAACAATCTATATTTTCACATTTTGTCTTGTAAAATATCTCTGAGATGCGATGATCCACATTCTAAAGTTCCTCCCAGCTCTGACATTTCATGTTCTAAGGTCTGTCCCAGATGTGACTTCCATGTTCCAAGGCCTGCCCTTAGCTCTGACATTTTGTATTCTAGTGGCCATCCCAGTTCTGACATTCTGTATTCTAAGTTTCCTCTTAGCTCTGACATTTTGTGTTTTAAGTTTTCTCTCAGTTCTGACATCTTGTGTTCTAAGCATCTGCCCAGTTCTGAGATCCTGGATTCTCAGGGCTCTTCCAGTTCTATCATTCAGTGTTCCAACATTCTTTGTTCTCAGATTCCTTCTACCTTTTGGTACATTATAATGTAAGGTCTTTTATAATTCCAACATTTTGTGACTATAATTTCCTGATCTCAATTTTTGTTTCCCCATATAAGAGAATGAAAAGGGAGGGTCTAATGGGAGAGACAATACCAAGGGAAAATCAAAAGCTAGTATCTCTTTTAACACCTGGTGGTTCCTAATCAAGGAAAATTGATTAGTCCCCCCCCTTCCCATGCTGGCCCAGAGCCCCCCTAGAGGGGCAGTTTCTGAGGCAGCTGTCCCCATGTGAGTGCCGATTGCCGGCTATGGCGTGATTAATGAGCTAGGGGAGTGCAGAGCCACACAGACCACAAGTGCAGCCTGTGAAACAGCTGCCCAGATGTGGGGCCTCCCAGAGCCTATGGCTAGAAAACAGACCCTGTGACCTGACTTCCTCACACTGTGCATATTCCTCTCTCCCCTGTTCCCATCCCAACCTCTCACTCACTCATTCCTTCCTATTTATTCCCTTTTCCATTGGTTTTATGAAACTGAGAAAACCATGGAGGTACCTAGACAGGTCCTTTCTCTCCATCAGAATTTTCATCAACCAAGTAAAGGTCCATTTATATCAAGCCTTTGCAGAAACTTAAAGGAGCTTCATAAGAGCAACGTGCCTGTCTCCAGGCTATTCCAGACCATTCTTTTATGGTATGTTAGCATTAGAAGGCCCTTTTAGATCATAAAATGTGACTATGGGATGTGAGAATTAAAAGGGCTTTAGGAGACAGAATAGTAGTGCTGGAAAGGCCTTTAAAACCAAAGATCTATTATTTAGAAAGGGTGTATGGAATATTAAAATCAATAGGAATCTTAGAATGTAGAATGTCAAAACTTGGAGGCATCTGAGAAACAAGAATTTCAGAACTGGGAAAGATTTAAAACAAGGAACATAAAAGCTGTAAGAGACCTTAAAATACAGAATGCCAGAGTGGGGAGGGCCATTGAAACATGGAATGTTGGAGCTGGGAGGGTCCTTAGAATACAGAATGTCAGAGCTGGGAGGGACCTTGGAACCCAGAATATATGAAAAGCACTGTAGAATTAAAAAAAGGCTGATGTTGGAAGGGGCCTTTCACTCTGGTATTCTGTATTCTCTGGGCCCTTCTACCTTAATGTTATGTACTTAGAAACAAAGTAGATGCCTATCTAATAATGGGGAATGGCTAAGTAAAACGTGGGACATGAATATAATAGAATTACATCTATACTTGCTTTAAAGAGATGTCAAATGTGTTGAATAGAGGTCGGCATGGGAAGATTTATGTAAACTGATACAAAGTCATATTAATCAGAATCAGCAAAACGATATGCACAACATGCCAACATTCAATGCTCTAAGGTGTCTTCCAATTTGAAGCAATACTTCACCACGGTGGCGCAACCTGAAGAAACATGGCTTCCTGGCAGACAGAAGAGGTCTGACCCTTTTTATTGACTAATACCCATACAGTGTCTGGAAGAATAGTTGGGGCTTAGGCAAAGGGAATCTGGCATCTCTCTGCCATAGAATCAAATCCTGAGGCATCAGAGAAGTTCTTTTAACCTTTCTCCTTTGTCCCCACTCTAGCAAAATGAGAATTGACTCACTCCAAGAATCAGCCCAGACATCAAGAATCAACCCATTCTAGAGGCAGCAAAATATGAGTTAATCAAGGGACAAACAAAAAGTGCATTCCATTACCTCGGCAGGTGGTCCCATTCTCCACTGATTCGTAGCCAGCCTTGCACATGCATCTTCCTATGGGCACCAGCCACTCCCCATCCCCATTGCAGTAGAGTTTAATGGGTACATCTACCTCTTCAGCATTTGGGATGCAGGTGCCCCGGGCTGCCACCAGAGATGTGCTCTCAGCCCCAGAGAGCGTCTCCTGGAAGACAGCCCCATTCTGGATCACACGGGGGCACTTGCGGTAGAACACGCGGACAGCAATGAGGGACATGCAGCCTCCATAGTCTTGAAAGGCTAGATAGAAGCCATTCCTGGAGACAGGTCCAAAGCTCCGAACCTCCGTATTAATTTTCATCACCCTTCCCCCAAGATCCACCTGAGAAAAGCTTTCGTCCGCTGCGATTGTATCCACTTTGACCCATGGGTTCTCCATCCAGTTGGGAAAGGTTTTGGTAGCCGAGTCAAAGTCGGCTTCATAGTAATAGAGATTGAAGGTCTCCTTGCAGGAGCCGGGGACATTGGGGATACTGCTGCAGTCCCGGACGGAGAATTTCATCTCCACGTGGATGCGCTGGGCTCCTCGTCTCCGAATGTATCTGGTACGAAGCCAGTTGTTCTGACTAGATTCAAAGACATTGCACACCTGATATGTCCTGATGGTGTTCATGTTTTCATTGTAACCGCTCACCTCCTCCCACTGCATAGGACACAAAGGGAGACATCAAATTAATTAACAACTGGGAGTGGGGACCTATGGAACAGACTACAGGATTCTTCAGGCATCTAATCAATAATGGATCTTGGAAAGTAATTTGGAATTAGACTAAAAAAATGACTAAAATGTCCTTAATTTTTTCACTCAGAGATCCCATCACTAAATATATACCCCAAGGAGGTCAAAGATAGAAAGAAAAAAATCACATAGACATTCCATCCTTGTAGCAAAAAACCAAAACCAAAGCCAACAAACAAAACATGGGAAAAAAGTGGGCATCCATCCATTGAGGCTAAACAAATTGAGATACATGAATAAAAAGATTTTTTACTTACTGTTCCACAAGATAGTATCTTGAAAATCTTAGTGCTAAACCTTTAAGATAACATTTTAGGGATATCTGATATATATGAAGAAAACAGAGGATCATGGGGAAACATATGAATTGATGCACAGTGAAAGAATAACCAGGGAAATCACATATACAGTGACAGCAATACCATAAAGAAAGAAAGACAATAAAACTCAGCACTGAATTTGTGTCATAATAATGATCAAATTTGGTTCTAGAGAAAAACTGAGATAATATACCTTCCTTCCTTCTTCTTCATAGTAGTGATGGACAATGGGCGAGGAAAACTCCACACAATATAGTCTAGTATTACTGATGTTTTGGTTGGTTTTGCTAAGCTACTTTTTGGGGACTCGGATTTTTTTTAATTTTTAGGAATGTGGGAGAGATATATTTGGAAATAAAGGTGATGCGTAAATGAAAAATATAAACATATTTTAAATGACAGTTAAATTAATAAACAGATTCAGAGCACTTGGGACACAGAAGTTTTGGAAGGAGGAGAGGTAAGCTCTATAGTAGATGTGTCCAACCTGTGACCCATGGGCTGCCTTGTGGCCCTCAAAGTCTATACTTTATTGCATTATTACATTTTATTATTATGCTCATTGTAATTTGAGCTACATTGCAGTCATAAATAAATATTAAATTTTATATGCAGTCCTTGACAAGTTTTTGTTGGGCAATGTAGCCAAGAAGAGAGGAAAAAGTTGGACACCCACATTCTATAGCATCATCCTGAATGTCTTAGCTACTGCTACTTACCTATGTTATTACAATGACAACACAAACCCTGACCTTGGGGATTTCTAAGTCTGACAGAAGATCTAAGGTTCATAGGATTGTACATTTGGAGCTGAAAAGATCCTTGAGTCTCACCTCCCTCATTTTACAGATGAGGAGTCTAAGTGATTTGCCCAAGATCACACAGCTATTAGGTGTCCAAGGGAGGATTTGGATCAGGGCTTCTTGACTCCTAGTACTGTCCACTGTACACAGTCTAGCAGGAGAAACCAGATCATCAGGTCTCAGAAAGCATCCAGGAAGGAAGGGAAGATGCACCCCCTGAATCTGTCTGGAGAGGTTGCTTTAGAGGACTCAGCAGTAGACTGGTGGCCTCTTCTAAAAGTTCAGGCTGATGGAGAAGAGGGGGCTGCAGTGTCCCTCACAGTGTCCCTGACTGTCTTTCACCTTACCTGCAAGCCCACAGGGTCTTCTATGTCCACTTAGATCAATGAGCACCTCTGGCTTTATCAGTCTTTGGGCAGAAAGAATTTGGACTTTGTGGGGAGGGAAATGGAAAGGCTGGATACTCAGGTGGGTTTCCTCCCACCTTACCTATGTGCATTCTCAGTCCAACACCGCAGGGGGAAAAAGTAACCTGTGTCTCAGGGCTGGAAGGAGAGGAGTCCAGGCTGTGGATGAAAGCTTTCCTCCTCCAGCCTTTGGGGCAGGGCACAGTTCACTCCAGACCATGTCCAATTCACCTTTCTGAGTGTCCTGTTCCACATCCTACCTTGAGCTATAAAATTCTTGAATGAGACAGTTGGGAGGGATCAGAGAATGTTGGACATCAGAGCTAGAAGGGTGTCAAAATATAGATATTAGAGTTGGGAGGGACATTAGACTATGAAATGTCAGAGCCAGAAGGGTCTAGGTCACACAATGCCAGAACTGGAAAGGCCCCTAGAGGATAGAATGCCAGATCTGGAAGGAGCTTTGGAATATGGAATATTAGAACTGTAAGGTCCCTCATAAAAGCTGGGAGGTGTCTTTAGAACATAGAATGTCAGAGCTGGGAGGGGCCTTAGAACACAGGATATCAGAGCTGGGAGGGTCTTCAGAATATGTAATGTCAGAACTGGGAGGGGCCTTAGAACACAGGATGTCAGAGGTGAAGGGTCCTTAGAACATGGGATGTCAGAGCTGGGAGAGACCCTAGAACATAGAAAGTCAGAGCTGGGAGGGCCCTTAGAACCCAGGATGTCAGAACTGGGAAAGTCTTAGAACATAGAATGTCAGAGCTGAGAGGGTCCTTAGAACATGGAATGTCAGATCTGGGAGGGTTCTTATAACTTACAACATTAGCATCTAGAGCACTGAATGTGGAGTTGGAGGATTTGGGTTCAAATCTTCTCTGCAATTTACCACCTCTGACTTTGGGAATAGAAAGAAAGGGAATTAGCATTTGTATAGCGCCTCCTCTGGGCCAGCTAAATGTTTTCTACAGATATTATCTCATTTGAGCTGCACAACAATGTTGAGAGGTTGATACTACCAATATCCTCGTTTTTTAATTGAGGAAACCAAGGCAAACAGGGTGAAGTGACCTGCCCAGCTAGTAAGTGTCTGAGGCAGAATTTGAACTCAGATCTTCTTGCCTTAGGTTGATTGTGCCATCAGTTGCCTCTCAGTGACTTTGGGCAGGCCATTTAATTTCTCTGGGTCTCAGTTTTTTAAAATGAAGGTGAGTGTCTAGACTAGCTATTCCCTAAGGTCACTGAAAGCCCCAAATCTAGAATCCCATGAGAAGAAAGGGACCTCGGAGTCATGTAGATTCCCCCCATGCCCAGGAAGCCCTTCAGACAACCTTCCTGATGGCCATCGTATAAGCTTTCCCTTCTCCCACCCCAGGCCGCTCTCTGGTATTGCTGACTACATATGTGTCTGTCTCTCCTCATCAAGGGAGGAAAGACATTAATGCTTCTAATCACCTGTTCTGTATTCTATGAGTGCTAGGCCCTCAGAAACAAGCGCATTGCACCTCTCATTTTATTGACACATTGGGAATTGGAAGTAACATGCAAACACACGTCCAAAAATGTAAAGAGAAGAGCTGATCTTTAGGGCCCACAGTGCTGGCATTTTGGTGATACCGAGGTATTGTTCCTGGGTATCGGGCTGGCCATGGCAACCTCCCTGAATAAGGGTTGGTGGGGATGAAGCTGGTACTCCACGACTTATCCTTATTGGGAGCCATTATTAATACAGGCAATACTTCTTCGGTTATGAAATTCAATGGCTCAAGGGACTGAACAAGGGAATGGTCAGGGTTTGCTCTCTGTGTCTGCCCCTTATTTGTGGCTCCTAGCTTCTGCCCTTTAACCCTTCCAATTCAAATGTGATGAACACTGGATTTTGAAAAAGGAGATATGGCCTCAAATGGCCCCATCAGCCACTAGTTATGTGACCTTGAACAAGGTTCTCTACCTCTGTGGGACTTATTTTCTTTATCTGTAATAGGAGAGGGTTGAACAAAATATTTTTAAGTTCCTTTCAGCTCTAAATCTGTGATCCTGTGACTCCCCTCCCATCTCCACTAACATTCCTGAAAATTCTAAAATATTAATATAATGCCCCCAGCTCTAACTCTCTGCCATGTTTCTTGTCCTTAGGCCTTAACCTTCCTTTAGTTCCCAGTATATTCCCTGCCTGCCTAAGACCTAGCATTCCATTCCTGAAGCCCAGCCCTAAAGCAAAAAGCAGAATAATATACTGAAAATAATGTTGGATTTGGACCAGAGTTAAATTTCAACTTGGCCGTTCACTAGTGGTAGACACTTGGCCAACACAATCAGCCTCTCTGGATCTTAGTTGGCTCACCTATAAAATAACAGGATTAGACTAGATGATCTCTAAGGAGCCCTTCCAGCCATGACATTCAATGTTCTAAGGTCCTTCCCTCCCCTCAAATATAATGTCCTAAAGTCCCTTCCAGTTCTAACTGTTCTAAGGTCTCTTCCAATTCTGATATCCTGTGCTCTAAGGGCCCCACCCAGTTCTGAAATTCTATGGACTAAGGCTCCTTCCAGCTCTGACATCAATTTTCTAAAGACCCTCCCAGCTCTGAAACTGTTCTATAAGCCTCTCCAAGTTTTGACATTCTGTGTTCTAAAGGCCCTCCTAGCTCTGATATTTTGTGTTCTAAGGCTACTCCCACTTCTGACATGTCATATTTGAAAGTCTTTCCAAACTCTGACATTCTGTATTTTATAGTCTCTTCTTGCTCTGACATTCTCTGTTCTATGTGTCCCCTAGTCCTCAATCCTAGGAACCCCAGCCCTTAAGCAGCACTTTGGTCTGGGAAAAATGAAACCCAGTTCATCCTATTGGACTGGTCTCTACAACTCTTCTCTTCCCTAGGGTCTTCTGAGGTTTAATCTTTGTGTCTTCCCCTCAACTTCTGGCTCCTAGCTTCTAACCTTTAACCTTTTCAATCCAAATGGGACATGAGAAGAACAATGGATCTTGAAAAAGGAGATGTGACTCAAATGGTCCCATCATCTACTAGTTAAATGGCCTTGAACAAGGTTCTCTACCTCAGTGGGATTTATTTCCTTTATCTGTAAAAGGAGAGGGTTGGAATAAATATTTCTAAGTTCCCTTTCAGCCCTCTACCCAGAGAGGAAGCCAGTCTTTTCTTTAGCAGTCTCATAAAGAACTGAAGCCTCAAACCTTTGGAAGCAGAGAAGTCCTATCGATTTAATCCCAATTGGTCTACTCCTTGATTTGAAGACAAAAGACTTGAATTTGAATCACAGATTCATAATTTATTGTGTGACCACACCTAGGTCACTTTATCTCTGAACCTCAGTTTCCATATCTATAAAACGGGAGTACTAAACTCTTGTACTCTCTACCTCATAGGTTATGACTGGAATGATTTGTATATGTAAAAAGTCCTATGGGGGGCGGCTAGGTGGAGTAGTGGATAAAGCACCGGCCCTGGAGTCAGGAGTACCTGGGTTCAAATCCCATCTCAGACACTTAATAATTACCTAGCTGTGTGGCCTTGGGCAAGCCACTTAATCCCGTTTGCCTTGCAAAAACCTAAAAAAAAAAAAAAAGTCCTACGGAAGTATGACTGTTGCTCTATGGCATCAGAAACAGGAAGCCATTCGAAGATCCAATTTCAGGGTTCATCTCTAACCATATTGCTCATGTGGTCCTGAGCAGGTAGCCTATGCTCTCAGTGCAATAAGTAATTCTCCAAGACTTCAATTTGCAGAAGAGGTATCAATCTGTATGGATAGGGAGAATTTTCTCATTGGGAAGTTCCTGCTATCAATGAAATCTCAGCTCCAGGCCCTCTGCCTATCCCTACACAAGAATGAGTTGTTATTGCTATCATCACTCTATTTTCTTTTGTTCCCTCTTTTGCTTGAAGGACAGGGGAGGGAATAAAAATAACCACTCTTATCTGTACTGTACTTTATGACAAAAAGAACTTTCAAATATATTATTTGTCCCATAATTTTATCAGTGACTTGAATAAAGGTAACGTGCTTTTCATATTTGTGAATGCTACAGAGCTGGGAGACTTGGACAGTCAAAGACAAGGGGTTCTTATTCTGGGGTTCACTTTTCCCCCAAGAAGACAAAGGATAGATTTTAGGGGACCTAAATAGTGAACCAAAATGAGAAAAAAATGACAACTTTATTTTAATATGTTTTCCTTTATGATCTTAAGTGTTTTAAGACCTTATTCTTAGAAGGGCTCTACAGGCTTCTCCAGATACTAATCAAGGGGGAATCTAACCCACAACAAAAGTCAAGAACCCCTGCTTTCTACAGATGGTCACACAGCTAAGTTAGCGTGGGTTAGAGCTGGGGGTGCTTAGAGATAGATAGGGGTGGAGTGAGGCCTAGAAGGAGGCTGAAGGGCTGGTGTTGGGAAAGGCAGGTGAGTCTGAGGAAGCTATGGGATCGGGAGCAGCAGATCCCACAGGCTTCTGCCAAGCTCCTCCCCATCCCTCGCCCCTCCAGAGTCCCCCTTTCCTTATTGCTCCACCATGTGACAAAGTCACCCCCTTGTTACAGCTGCTGTTCTTCAGAACTTAATTAGAGCACTTAATTAGAGCACGCTGCCTTTCTCCCCTCTCTCTAATTAACATGCCAAGGACTCACAGACTAAACACCCCAAATAATGCATTCAGCCTGCCTGCAGCCAGACCTGCCCTCATTACTAGGCCGGAGGTGGGATGGGGGCCGAGGGTGGGGGGCTGGGGTGGGAGTGAGGGGAGGTGGCAGGCTCTGCTTTGTGTCAGAAAAATGAAGGATAAAAAGAGAGGAAGGGAAAGAGTCCAGCCCCAGGGGACCCTCACTCTTCCACTGTCTTGTAGGCAACAGCTGATATCCAGTAGCCACAGAGGCCATTGGGCCTGATGGGTGTGGTAGGGGTTCAAGAACTAGGAGATAACAGGGAGGGAAGGGGAAGGGACAGAGCCTCTCCTGAGGGAGGCAGCTCAGGGTCATAGCTGATGTGATAGAGGAATGAACTCAAATTAGAGGGGCACGGGTCAAGCCCTGTCAACGACAAGCAGTGTGACCCTAGGCAAGTAACTTCACCCCTCTGGGTCTCAGTCAAACAGGGAATCTCTTAGCCCTATTATGTTCCAAAGAAAACGACAAAAAATCCAACTCACAGTACCTAATTCTCTCTCAAGTCTTCCTCCAACGACTTACCAGTGGACTCTCCAAGGTAAAGTCTACAGAGCTCAAAGTCAATTGGAGGTGATGTGCTGGCAAAAATCCTGAACCTGTAGCCAGAAGACCTGATTCTGATAATTCCATGGGTTCTCCAGAAGCCTTGTTTCTGTAAAGTGAGGAGGTGGAACTAGACTTTTTAGGTCCCTGCCGTCTCTACTATTCTGTATTCTAAGAGACTGCTCAGTTTTAATTTCGCATGTTCTAGTCTTTCCCAACTCATGTTCCAAGGTCTCCTCTGGTTCTAACATCCTCTGTTCTAAGGGCCTACCTATCAGCTCTGACAGTCTATGTTCTTTTTTTTTTTTCTTTTTGCAAAGCAATGGGGTAAAGTGATTTGCCCAAGGTCACACAGCTAGGTAATTATTAAGTGTCTGAGGCCGCATTTCAGCTCAGGTCCTCCTGACTCCAGGGCCAGTGCTCTATCCACTGTGCCACCTAGCTGCCCCCTGACAGTCTATGTTCTAAGAGTCCTCCCAGCTCTGATATCCTATGTCCCAGGGTCCCTCCCAGCCCTGATACTCTGAGTTCTAAGATCCCTCCCAACTCTGACATTCTGTGTTCTAAGCTCTCTACCAGCTCTGATATTCTCTAAGTGTCCTCCAAGCTCTGATATTCTATGTTCTAAGGACTTTCCCAGCACTGGCATTCTCTGTTCTAAGACCCTTTCTAGCTCTGACATCTTGTATTCTAAGTTCATTTTCAGCTCTAATATTCTATGTTCTAAGAACCCTACAAACTCTGAACTTCTATGTTCTAAGTGCTCTTCCAGAGTTCCTTTGAGTCCTAATACTCAGCATTCTAAATTCTTATTTGAAAACTGAAAGGCTTAAAATATGGACTATGGAAGGGGCCTGCTAAGTACCTTCCATCCTGAGAACTCTGTGAGGCAGGGGCTGTGCTGGGGTGATACTGTCCTGGGCATCATAAAGGAAAGTTTCTGAATCCCTGTTAATTTTATAAATATTTTGTAACTGTTTATCTGTGCACATGTTGCTGATCCCCCTCCCCTCCTCAGTAGAACATAAGCTTCTGGAGGCAACAGACTTTGGTTTTAATTTCCGTAACCCTTGGAAATGGCATAGGCCAGGAACTTAATAAAAGTGTATTCATTGACTAATTGAAGAGTGTCCCTAATGACCCCTGAATAGAGGGGTGGAGGAAGGAGACAGCAGTGTATCTTGTACCCATATCAACAGTCCTGATCTAGAGTTTCCACCAGAACCTCTAGGGACAAAAGTCAACTTTCCAGGTAGGTGGGAACATCAACTCACCCCAGATGGAGGATGTACGATCCAGCCAAGCTCCGCGGTGGCTGTGGTTGAGTCCATCAAAGTTTCTGCAAGGAGAACATAGGGTTAGGGCAAGAGGAGACATACTGGGGTCTAAGGTAGCCTGGACTTTTGATTACAAACCTCAATGCACCCCTCCTCTCTTGAACCTCTTCAACTTAGAGAATTCCTAAGGCAGTATAGGTCAGCTAAAAGAACCAGAAGGATGGCCTACAAGGTGATCCCAATTACATGTCGGAAGCCTCAAGGGACTTCAAACCAGTAAACAATCATGACTTCAGGGGACCTCCAAGTTGAGGGGTAATGAGCTAGATCAAAGGCTCTTCCCCTTTTTTAGGACCACTAGTCCCATTGGTAATCTGGTAAAGCCTATGGCTGCCTTCTCAGAATAGTGTTTTTAAGTGCATAAAACAAAGTTCACAGGATGACAAAGAAAGCCAATGATATTGAAATACAGTTTTCCAAAAAATATTATTTTTCAGTTCACAGCCTTTCCCTTCCTCCTCCCAGACTAAAAACTTCTGGTAAAGAATGAGATATATATTGTTTGGCTATGCTTATTTTCCACAAGGGAAGGCTTCTATAGGGAGCAGAGGTGAGTTGGTGGGTGGTCATAAAGATGCAAAAGTAAACGAATGAAGAAGGAGCATCAATCAAATATTTTTTAAAATACCCAGAAGAAAACAAAAAAAAGTTCAAAAGAGTTGCCATAAATGGGAAATTTTGTTCATTTAATTAATATAATTTTTTTATAGTTTTAAAAAGACAAGTTATTTGTAACAAATTCCTGCAATCCTGTTTCTTTTCTTTATATAGAAATGTTTATATTTGATGTCTATTAAATTCATAATTTAAAAAATTGAGCATGGCTCAGAGGGGGGAGGGAAAGGATACACTTATGGAATACCTACTGTGCATCAGCCACTGTGCTTACTAAGTATTTTACAAATGTTATCTTGCTTGATCCTCACAACAAATAATGCTGGGAGAAAAGGGCTATGATTATTCCCATTTTGCAGTTGGGGAACCTGAGGAAGACAAAAGCTAAGGATCTTCCTGACTCTAGACCTGGAACTGTAGATATTATGCTACCTACCTGCCCCAGATGAGCTGTGTTCAAATCCCATCTTTGATGCTTCCTACCTATATGACTTTGGGCAAGTCAATTAATCTCTTTGAGACTCAGTTTTCTCATCTGCAAAATGGCGATATTAACAGGATTCTGATTATGAATTTTACAAATCACTTTCTGACAGAGAGGGTCTGGAGTCAGAGAGTAGAATGAAACCCACATTTTTTTATTGTGGTGAATATGAAAATCTGTTCTGTTTGGCTGTGCATATTTGTTATAAGTTTTTTTTTCAACTTGGGTAGAAGGGAAGGAGGGATATTGTTGATAGGGTTTTATTTTTTAACACAAGAACCTAAAAGAAGTCAGAGGGAAACACAGATAAACTGGATAGTTTTGAAAGTTGCATGCTGAGTTTAACCATACATACATTTAAAAGTAAATATAAGTTGCTAATAAAAGAGAATCATTATTTTTCATGTCCAATCCTATTCTGCTTTGTATATGGAAATTAATGCTTATTTAACTTGGTATTTGTGATGCTCAGAATAAAAAAATTTTTTTTGGAAAACCAAATGAAGAGGTCTCCCTATGCAACCTATGATTGCAGAGCCCTCAAGGATCCAAAACTGAGAAAAGCCAATAATGGAAGAGGGAAGGACCAGGAATGAGGAAAGAAAAAGGGAAGCTAGTAAAAGTAGAAAGGGGAGAGGGAGGATGGAGCCATTTGTGAGTGGAGTTAAAAGCATCCTAAAAGGAAGCCTAGCTGGTCTGAGGTCCAACAACAAATCCCTCCAGTCTCTGCTGCTCTCTGGACTTCTTGTCCTCCTGGGTCCCTTATCTTCCTTCAGGTTTCTCTTTCATGATACCTGCCCTTTCTATTTTCTCCTCCAGGAAGTCTTCCCTGGTCTCTTACTCATCCCTCCTTCTCTCAAAGAAGTTATCTCAGAGAATTTCATGCTTAGTGTGTAAAAGGGTCCATCTAGACCAACACAGTCAAAGAAAGGTAGAGCATCTCTCACAAGTGGTCATGCCACCTCCGGGGATGAGTACAACTGGCACTTCTGGAGAATGCTCTGTTAGAAAACATTGCCTTTTACTAAGACAAAATCTGTCACTGCAACCTTCCCACACTACTTCTGATTCTGTCCTTGGGGGCCAAGCAGAGCTATTCTAATGCCTCTCCTACTTAACATCCTTTTCAAGAATGGAATCTCCCATTTTGTCCACATTTCTCCTATCACATCCTGCCTTGAATTAAAAACGTTTGTGACTAAGAGATTGATGAGGCCAGATTTGGTCATCTTTGCCTTCCTACCTTCTTCAGCAAAGAGAAAACGTGAGATGTGAAATAAATGAAGCACAGTAGAGCAAATGGATGTGTGGGAGTCTCAGGTCTTCTTTTTTACCCAGCACAGCCAAGGAGAGCCATCCTTTCTCAATTCCCTGCATCCCAGCTCTGTGGGCACAAATCAAATATCTGGGGATGGGGTTCAGGCCTGGGTCAATGTTTCTGTCAGCTCCTCCCATTCTTTCCATCACCATTTTCTCCACTGTGTGTGTGCGTGTGTGTGTGTGTAATTAGAAATTTCTCTTCTTTAATTGGCTCATATAGCACTGATACCTCCTCTACCCTTTTCATTCATTCCCACTGGGATCTAAAGATGTCTATTGGTGTTTAGTTCTTTTTTTCAGTCTTGTCCAACTCTTCCTGATCTCATTTGGGGTTTTCCTGACAAAAGATATTAGAGTGACTTGCCATTTCCTTCTGCAGCTCATTTTACAGATGAGGAAATGGCAAACAGGATAACATGACTTGCCCAAGGTTACAAAACTATTAAGTGGTATCTGAGGCCACATTTGAATCCAGGTCTTCCTGACTCCAGGCCAGGCACACACATAGCTGCTCTCCACTCGTGGACTCCCTCTACCTTGACAGCAACTCATTAAGAGATGTGATTTGGGCTCAGTTACAGAACCAATTATGGATTCCTTAGCATTCATTTATCTACCCTGTCTCTCACTCTCTCATTCAAAAGAAGGACAATGAGAGACTGTCAATATGACCATGGGTCCTACCCCAGAAAGATCCAAGCCCTTTTTTTAAGTCCCACCCTCCCCACATTCCACTGGGTTGATCGTTCTCTTCCATTGACCCCATCCATCCCTTGCATTGACCTGACTGACTTCCTTACCATTAGCTCTGCCTCCTTGTTGGGGGAGAAGGAGACCTTGCTTTTGTTAGCCTGCCATCTTCCATGTAAAAAGAGAGAGTGACCTACATTCAGTTAGGTATGACCCTGGGACACAATTCCATATTATTTGACATTTCCATGGTCTGAGGTTGGTTCCCTGGGATTGATCATCTCTTTTGTTCTAAGCTAAAAGTAGAAATTTAATGAGAAGTTCTGGTCTAGCAAAGAGGTTGTCTCCAGAGCTGTACCTAAGAATTTTTGAGCCCAAGGCAAGAAGTAGGAAATGCACTCTCAATTGAGGTGGAGGGAACAGTAAAGCAAGGCTGAGCAATGTAGGAGGGAAAGAGTTTCCCATAGCCTACCATCTATGTTGTGGCTTCCTATTTCAAATAATTATTCCTTGTTAACTAGGGGTCAAGCTCTCTTATTTTTCTGTTTGTGGAGCTTTGCAAGCATTGTCATTGTCTTCTAAATTTGTGCCCTACTCACAGTTCTGACCTTCTTCAACCTTACCTGCCTCTTCCCTCCCCCTATAAAAAAGAAAAGCATTAAATTGCTTAAGGTCTCTGTAATCAATCAGTCAATCAACATTTATTAATTACTTACTATGAACCAGGCCCTGAACCAAGGTCATGAAGAGAACCAGTATAAGGACCTGGGAGTTTTGATTCCCCCCACTCCACCCCAAGTATGACACTTTGAGCTCCACAGATATTGGCAAATGAATGGGGGGAGGCCCCAGCTTAGTTGGGAAGAGGTGTGGTATCCACTCGGGCTCATTCACAGCAGTTCCTTTTGAGCACCAGGCTCCCTTACCCAAGCCCAGGGCCAAGGGCAGTTTTCCATCACTGACAAGTTGGAAGACTGGATGGACGTTCCATTCTGCTGGTTTGGAGTTGGAGAAAAGAGTTCTATTTCACACTCCACAGTGCTACAGATTTTTCTTCCTCCAGAGAACAAGGGCTGAACTTTTAACCTGCTCTCTCTCTCTCTCTCTCTCTCTCTCTCTCTCTCAACCTTCTATCACCTCCCTCTTTCTCTCTCATTTCATTTCACTCCTTTCTTTTCCCTTTTCTCTCTCCTCTAGTCTCTCATCTCTCTATCACTTCCCCTTTCTTTCTCATCTCATCTCTCAGTTCATTTTTCTTTCTTTCTAGCTCTCTCTCACCCCTATCTGTCTTCTTCTTTCTCTCTCTCTCTCTCTCTCTCTCTCTCTCTCTCTCTCTCTCTCTCTCTCTCTCTCTCTCTTCCCCAGTTCTCTCTCATCTTTCTTTCACCTTCCCCTTTCTTTCTCTCATTTCATTTTATTCCTTCTTTCTTTCTCCCTCATTTTTCTCTCACCCGGTCTTTCCTTTTTATCTCTTTCCCTAGTCTCTCATCTCTCTATCACCTTCCTCTTTCTTTCTCTCTTTCTCATCTCTTTGCCTTTCTTTTTTTCTTTCTTTCTTTCTTTCTTTCTTTCTTTCTTTCTTTCTTTCTTTCTTTCTTTCTTTCTCTGGCTCTTCCCCAGCTCTCTCTCATCTTTCTATCACCTCCCCTTTCTCTTTCTTTCTCATCTCATTTCACCCTTCTTTCTCTCTCCCCAGTCTCTCACATCTTTCATTTCTTCCCCTCTCTTTCTTTCTCCTCTCATCTTTCATCCCTTCTTTCTTTCTTTCTCTTTCACCTCTCTCTCATCCCCACCCTCCTCTCTCTCTCATCAGCCTCCACCAGAGCTGATGCTTCCTGAAGGCTACTCAGCCTCCATCTGCTTTACCCCCTCCCATCCCTGACTTTTGCTTAAGGAGCCAGGGGGAAGAGAAGAGTAGGAAATTGTGTTTACAGACAAGGGGATATGGGAGCATCTCATCTACACTCCCTGTAGGGGCCCACATCTGGGGAGGCAACAAGAAGAACTGGGCATGAAAGGAGATTCAAATGAAACTCACAGAATCACTGAGTCCCAGGGTTATAAGATTCCTTAGGGCTACTCGATCCAACCTGAACTCAAGTCAGTCTCCCTTCCATTAAAGGTCATGCAGCCTCCGACTGAAGCCCTCCAGTGAGAGGCAACCCATTCCATAATTAGATAGCTCTAAGAAAGGAGTTCTTTACTAGAGTCTATGAACTTTAAAATATAGATAGATAAACAGTACCACTGTCCTCCTTTGTAATCCTGTGTATTTTATTTTATGCATTTTAATTAAAGCATTTCTTCTGAGAAAGGGCCCGTAGGCTGTATCAAGTTGCCTAAAGAGTACTAGGCAAACATACAGAAATATTAAGGGTTAGGCTAGGTAGATTCCTATTGCATCTTGTCTTAAGTCTGCCTATCTTTCTGAACTTCCTTTCCTCAGTATAGGGCAGTGAACTTGTGATTTCATTGATATAGAGCATCCCCAAGGGAGGAAAATCCCTCCAGTAAAGCACGTAATATTTTTTCCTCAACTTATAGTTTTTTTTTAGGTTTTTTTTTGCAAGGCAAATGGGGTTAAATGGCTTGTCCAAGGCCACACAGCTAGGCAATTATTAAGTGTCTGAGGCTGGATTTGAATTTAGGGCCTCCTGATTTTCAGGGCTGGTGCTGTAACTACCGCGCCAACTAGCTGCCCCTCAACTTATAGTTTTAAAGACTTATCTGGGGTCACTAAGGCAATATTTTTCAAAGGCAAGATCTTAATCCAGGTCCTTCTGACTTTGAGCCTGGCTCTTAATCTATTATGTCATGCTGTCTCTCATTATTAATGCAATTTAAAAAAAAGTTAACTCACACAGAGCTAAGAGAGCCCTGAGGTAATCCACTAGTGACCACCATCCACAAGGACAGCAATACAGTTTGGGCTCAGTTACTGAACCAATTATGGATCCATTAATCATTCATTCACCCAGCCTGCCTCTCTCCATCTCATCCAAAAGGAAAACAAGAACAAGAGACTGTCGATATAAATATGGGCAGTTTTCTTTGTCTGGATCTCAGTTTTCCCCATCTGTAGAAAGAAAGGACTTGACCAAGATCATCTCCAAAGTCCCTTCCAGCTCTAAATCCTATGGGCCAATGATAAAGAATCTAAGCACTCCGGAGTCTAAAATCATCATCTATCATTTTTAAACAAACTCCAGCTGCCTGGGGGCCCAGGAGAATGGCATCCCTTTCCCATAGTTCTCTGTCTCAGATTCCTCAGATTGATTCCAACATCTGTCAGCCAGAGACAGTCCAGACCTAAAAGTTAGCAGGTCTATGTTCAGATCCCAACTCAGCCACAAATCCATTATGTGAACCAGGGCCACTCAGAACATCCCTCTTGGCCTCAGTTTCCTTTAAGGCCAAATAGGGGTTATCACTGCATCACAAATCCATAGATTGAAAGGATCTCAGAGGTCATTCAGGCCATTTTATAGATAAAGAAATTGAGGCCCACAGAGATGAAGGGACCTGCCTGAGTTTACATAAGGAAAAAGTAATAGAGTCAGGGTTAGACCCATAACCTCTTAACTCCAGAGTACAGGATCTGGGTTCAAATCCTGTGCCTAACTAAAAATATCTAGAAAACTAGATATATCTAGAAAATAACTAGAAATACCTAGGAAACTGGAAATCACTAGAAAATCACTAGGAATATCTAGAAACTAAAGAAACTAGAGGTGTCTAGAAAACTAGCATGTCAACTAAAACAATGGTTTCAAGTCCTGATCTTACTAATTCAATAAGGGGGCTGGAGTAACTGTACTTGAATCTGGTCTTTGTGACTCCAAAGGGACCTTATGCCATGCTACCTTTTGTAGGGATATGTAGACTTGGGTACACCTGTCTGCCTTCACAAACATCCACAGACACAAATTGCTACAGTTGTGGTATTTGGGTGTATTTGGTGGAAAGTTTAAACTCAAAGTCAGAAGACCTGGGTGAGAATTCTAGCTCAGATACTTATTAAATGCCTGCCCCTTGGCAAGTTAATTCACTTCTCCAGGCCACTACAAAATGGAAATAATAATGCTTTTCTCCCCAGGTTGTGGTAAGGAAGGTAGTTAATATAGGGATAGAGAAACCTGAGCTGTGTTCTTTTTGTATATGTGTATTTATATCTGCCCTGCATTATCTCTTTAGGGACCTATCCGGGTGTCTGGGTGTGGATGTCAATGTGTTTCTAAGGGAGTGGACCTGTGGGGTCATTAGGAGGCCAGCCAGGTTCTGGGCTTAGCCAAGAACTCCTACACACACCCTGAGTGCATGTCTCTTCACCAGAGTAATAGGCTTAATAATTGCTGTTCTATTAATCTCTTATTGTCCTATGACTAGTAAACTCTCTCCTTCCCTCCTGTCCAAATTCCTGAGAATCAGAGTTAAGTTTTCCTAAATGAAAACTTTCCATCCAAAGCTACTGCTCCCTGTCCCTCATCCCCAACTTCCTTAGTCCTACCTTTCCATTGTACTTTCAGAATCTCTGTTGCATTGTTAGTTCCATTTTCCAGATGAAGAAGTGAAGGCTCAGAAAGGAAAAAGATTTGCCCAAGGTCACAAAGAAAGCAAGTAATAAAACCAGGGTAGTTAAGTAGCATGGGGAAAGAGTGCCTGACTTGGAGTCCAAATCTGGATCCAGGTATTTACTGGCCATGTGACCCTAGGCAAGTCATTTCACCCTGTTTGTCTCAATTTCCTCATCTGTCAAATGAGCTAGAAACAGAAATGGCAAACCACATCAACATCTTTGCCAAGAAAACCTTAAATGGTATTGCAAGAGTCGGACACTACTGAAATGACTGAACATCACAAATAGAATGAACAGATGAATGAATGAACTAATGAACAAAGAGATCTCGGAGACATCAGCATATAGAACAGGGCTGGCAGTGGAAGACAGCCTTATAGAAGTGGCCTCCAAACTTTTTTTTGATCACATATCCCATCAGAAAAAAAAGCACATAGCCTAAAATACAGGGCATCCCAAAAGTTTTAGCTTATTGAAGCTTCAATAAATACCCTAAAGACATTTAGGAAAAGTTGTAAGAACATTGATTCAAATATTTATAAGTTATATACATTTGCTATTGTACCATTCACTCTATACATCCTAAAACTTATACAAAAGTTGACAGTAGACATTGGATGAGATGATGATGAAATAGTAGTTGATCCCAGGTTCAACAGAGAGACACTGCAGTTTATTGAATTGGGGGGAAGGGTATAACATGGTCAAATCTGGCAGATTCAGGGGCTATGTGGCTATTCTGGGCAGGGAGAAGGATTTTCCCAATGGCACCTTGGCAGCTATTGGAGACAAGGAGAGGGAGTGAGATTATAACTCTTTGGAGGTACCTCCAGGGGGGGAAAAAAAGGAGAGGCTGGGGGCTTGCCTAGCCCCAGGTGGTAGGAGAAGGTAGAGCTGAGAATATTGTTGAGTGGAGACAAGCCCTGTAACTGGCTACTGTGGAGAGTGGAAGTTGATAGCATACTCCTTAAGGTCAAGTCAGAGTCCCATCTTTGGAGACCACTACCTTGCAGGATATAGTTGGAGAGAAAGGTTGGGAGAAGGAAGACCTCAGTTGAGGTTCTAGATCACTTCCTTTCTACCACCTGGGTTTCAGTTTACTCATTTGTAAAATGAACGTATTGAATTAGATGGTCTCTAAGGTCCCTCCTATGCATAGTACAGTGGAAAGTACACTGCCTCTAAGATCAGAGGGTTTGAGTTCGAATCCCCATTTTACAGTCACTGCCTACATGACCCCATCTTACAACCCTACCTGGATTCAGTTTCTTAATCTGTTAAATAAGGGGCTGGACTAGATGGCCTCTATAGTACCTTCTAGTTCTAAATATATGATTCTATGATCAAGAAAGAACAGCATGGGGCAGCTAGGTGGCATAGTGGATAAAGCACCGGCCCTGGAGTCAGGAGTACCTGGGTTCAAATCCAGTCTCAGACACTTAACCCTGTTTGCCTTACCAAAAAAAAAAATAAAAGAAAGAAAGAACAGCATGAGACATAGGAGAACCCAGAAAGTAGAGTATTTTAGAAATAATGGGGAGAAGGAAAGGACAGTCACCAGTCAAATACCACTGAAGCTCAGGATTTATGGACCTCCTCAGATAGGCAGACAGAGAGGGAAGAAGGGCATTGAGCAGAAGGGCCAAGGACTGAGGGGAGCTAGGACAAAGCTCTGTCCATCCCTGCCCTGCCCACAGCAGCCCTGGGGAGGTGGCCCTGTGTGTGCTCTTCTTTCCTTGGCCAGCTTACCCGCAGAGATGCTTCACACAGCTCAGGCTGTAAATAAACTCACAGCTGCCACAGCTACCAGACAACGGCCTGGATGCTTTCCCAATAGCAACCGCTCTTCTCCCCATGGGCTGCTTAGGAGAAGTGCCCAGCTTTCCCACTCAGAACATGCTTTCTATTGGCCACTTGATGATGGCCCATAGGGAACCTGTGAGGAGGAGGCTCAAGGAGGTTTAAGTGTTAATTAGGGCTCGACCTGGTTTTTGGGGGTGAGGACTGGGGAATGCGGATCTGAGGAATACCATGATCTCTGGGCATGGATCCCTGATTTGGGGACTTTGAGGAGGCATCTAGTCTAATCCACCCCTGAACATGAATCCCTTTACCACCAATTGCAAATGGACATCCTCCTCTGCTTGAGGACCACGATAACTCCTGGAGGCAACTTTATCTATTTCTGGGCAGTTCTCATTCTTAGAAGTTTTTCCTTACTTTGAACCCAAATCTGTCAGGTCTCCCTTTAGAGAGGAAGAAATGTTTAGGTGAACAGAACTCATTATGCTTCTTTTTGTTTGTCATAGGTTTCATTTATAAAATTTTATTTTGTCTTTCCATGAACAAATATTTTCTCTTTTACGTACACACACACACACACACCTTCTACTAAAAAATAAGTAGAAACAAAGAAAACAAAGAAAGTAAAACAAAACCCTTGTAACAAATATGCACAGTCAAGCAAAACAAATTCCCACATTTGGCCATTGAAAAACCCAGATCTCATTCTGTATCTTGAAACCATGACCTCTCTGTTGAGGGTGGGTTCCATGGGAACCATGGGAATCATGGCTGGTCACTGAATTGATGAGAAGAATTCATTATATTCCTTCCCCACCCCCTACCCTCCATTCTCCCTCTTCCCAACTTCCGGATTCCTGCCAAGGACATCACCATTATTTCTGTCACAGGTTCTCAACCTCAGACTTCCTCAGATTCCCTTGCCCTTCCTCCCTGTCCCCACCTTCATTCAAACAGCTAATATGGTTTATTGATTCTACTTCCCCAATATAGCTTACATCTATCCCTCTTTTCTCCACTCATACCCACAGCCCTCTACAGGTCTTCGTCCCCTCTTTCCTGGACCCCTACCATAACTTCATTGGCTTCTCTAGTGTCCCTCCCAGTTCTGACATTCTCTGTTCTAAGGGCCCCTCCCAGTTCTAATATACTGTGTTCTAAGATTCCTCTCCGTTCTAATATTCTCAGTTCTAAGGGCCCTCCCAGCTCTGACATTCTCTATTCTCTGATATGAGAGGCCTCCCATCTCTGCTATCCTTCCTACTAAGGTTCCATCCTTGGTACAGAATGAAATAAAGAAGGGGTGGCTAGGGGGTGCAGTGGATAGAGCACTGGCCCTGGAGTCAAGAGTACCTGAGTTTAAATCTGACCTCAGAAACTTAATAATTACCTAACTGTGTAGCCTTGGGCAAGCCATCTTAACCCCATTGCCTTGCAAACACTAAAATAAAATAATTTAAAAAGAATGATATAAAGAATGACGCAGCAGCTCCTGTTACCACCATGACCAAATCAGAATCTTCATTGTCTTCTAACCTCAAATTTTCTCCCTTTTTTGAAATCCTAGGTGCTAAGTGGGTAAGAGCTTTGGGCCTGGATGAGAAAAGCCAGTATGCAAATCCTGCCCCAGATCCCTACTAGTTGTGTGATGCTAAACAAATCACGTAACCTCTCTAAGCTTCAGTTTCCTCATCGGAAAAATGGAGAGAATAGTAACACCCACCTCCCAGGTTGTTGTGCAGATCAAATGATAAAACCTATACAGTGCTTTGCAGATCTTAAAACACCATAGGAATGCTTTTAGTATTGTTGCTATGCTCAAATAAAGTTAAATGGATAGTTTAAGATGGTCCCAGACTGTGGAAAAGTCTCCAAAGTCTGGCAGGGAAGTTGGAAACTACAGATTCCTAGATTTTAAAGCTGAAAGGTCCTTTGAACAAAAGAATATTACAAGAGGTGATGAACTTCTGGCTTCTGCTCAGGCCTCAAGGCAAACCCATGTTTTCCCAGCAAGAAGCCCATAAAGATAGGAAACTGACTGAATTCAAATGGAATTGAGGTACTGTTGAAAAACAGCTTGAAGGGTTCATGATCAGGGTCTCTTTTAGCCCTGGCTTCACATCTCTCTTGGAAAGAATCAAACCACACCCCCATCAAGCTCTCTAAGAAGGTCCTGCTGAATCTGGGAAGGTCAAACAAGTAGAATGTTAAAACCACTTTTGGAATTTCATAGGGTCTCAAGGTTTTGGCCAGAAGGGATCACAGAGGTCACTTAGTCTAACCTCTTCATTGTATGGAGGTGGAGTAACTTGCCCAAAGTCATGAAAGTCATAGGCAATGGAGCTGGAATTGTCTTCCTTTGCTACAAATTAAAGAAATGAGTGTTAAAGGATCTTTGTGAACCCCCAAATCACAAGACACTGAATCTTTCCTTTTAGAAAGCCTGGTCACCCTTTAGTACCAAGCTTCAATGTCAATCTAGAAGATGTCTTCCCTCATTGTCTTTCCCTAGTCAGAAATGAACCTTCTCCAGATCTTACTTGGGCCTTTCAAACAATCTATCAATCAGCAAACATTTCATAGAATCTTAGAATTTGACCTTTAGAAAAGACTTTAGGGGATATCAAGCCTGGTCCATAAAACTCATTAAGTACCTACTATATAGTCCAGGATCTTGGGGGTACAGATAGAAGACAACACACATAACACACAGTATAGATCAAGCTAGGATATAAATTGTGTACATCACTAATGTACTTGCCACATTTTACTGTACAATCTGGCTGTTTGCGTATGGGTCATAAGCTCTATTAGGAGAGGCTCTATGTCTCATCTATCTTTGCAATCAACCGATCTAACGTATATTAAGTGATTTGCATCCCTTAAAGCACTTTATAAATGTTAGCTCTAATAATAATGATAATTATCATCATTAGTCTCAAACTGCCAAAGACTCTACATATAGCAGACTGTTGGCACATTGAATCGAATTTATTTCCATGAACTGTACCATAAACTCAGCCATTTTGCAAAAACCAATTAAGGTTGGAGAGTGGATAGATCAACATTGCTCCTCAATGGTATGAGGAAAAACCTACCAAAAAATATTGAATGAACACTGACTATACATATTATGGGGAAAATGTAAAAATGAATAAGACACAGATCTGTCCTAGGAACAAGGGATGGGGGGGTGGCAGTCTGAGATAAAGAGGCTTTAAACCATGATTATTCAGAAGTAACTGACCATTCCTGCTATTCTTTACCATCACTCCTGAAGAGAATCAAACTCATAGACTATTAGAGGTAGAAGGGACGTGAGAACACAAATGTCTGAGATGCTTAGAACATAGAACATGAGAACTTTGAATGTTAAATCTGAAAGGTACCTAAATGTAAAAATGTCAGAATTAGGAGGAATCATGGAGATCATCCAATCATCTAATCTCTCTTTTTTCCAGAGGAGGAACCTAAGGTCCATAGAACTAAGGCAATACCAATGTCAAATCAAGAACCTCAATTTTCTGACTCACTATTGCTTCCACTACTCCTGCCTAAGCAGGCTTTTATTAAAGTATAAGCTAGCAAGAGACAAAAAAATGTATTTTTCTACCTTGGCCTTACATTCAGGTTTCAGTCTTTTAAGCTAACTAATGAGAAATCCTTCTGCCTCAAGGATCTCCAATGCATATATACCTATTTACCCTCCTTCTGACTCAAAGGCCCCCTATCTGCCTTTGGTGCCGAACTGGAGCCTTCTTATAATATTTTCACAGTCCCAAGTTAAGTGTGTCTCAGAAAAGCCAATCTCAGGCCTGCGATCTTTCCCTCCGACACCAAATTTGCTTTACCTGGATGAAAGCCAAGAGAGCAAACTGAAACTCAATCTTCCTTAGTCGGGTTGGTGGTGTGGTAACAGCACCCGGCTTTGTGAAGCCAGGGTCTCCAGGATATTCTGGATCTGCTGTTCAGGGACCCACTTAACCTCTGTGAGGGACAGAATGATGGATGGTTGGCTAGTGGGAAGGAGGGGGGCAGGAAGGAAGGAGATGACCACAGAGGTAATGTAGCCACAGTGGAGATTCCACCAGACCCAGAGTGAGGAGAGACAGGTTCTAATTTGGTGAATGAAGTCACTTCTCATCTTCAAGACTCTATTTCCACATTGGTAAAATGAGAGAATTTGATACAATTGTCTCTGCAGTCCTTTTTAGACTCAGTATTCTATGGTTCTGTGACACTATCTCTGGAATCATTAGTTTTCTGGGTAGGGGTAGAAGATATCTTTCCAAACATCATCTATCATCAATGAGATGTCTTTCTAGAACTACCCCACATAGAACTGTGAGCACGGATTGCTGAGGTCAAGGGGATCTTCCTCTCTGGTAGATATCAAGACAAGAAGCAAAGTTGGATAGGAGAGCCTTACCTTTCATTCATTCAACACATGAATGAGTCATGGAATCTTTTATGGAAATTCCATAATGTGTGAGACCCTGGAGAAAATGGGCAATGGCATCAATGACAAAGCCAGGGGAAAGAGAACAGACCCAGAATTCAGAATCAGGTTCCAGCTCTGGTATTTCAGAGCTGTACAGCCTCAGGCAAATCACCGAATAGCCTCTGCACCTCAGTTTCTCCATCTGTAAAATGGGGATTAAAATGTTCACAGCACCTATTGCAGGAGACTGTAGTGTGAAGTTAAAATGAGGCAATATACATAAAGTGCTTTGTAAGTTGTAAAGTCTTTCATCAATGTCAGCTATTATTATTATCCTCCATCAGAATCTGCTGGCATCAGCTCTGTTTGCTTAATAGTCATCCATTTCCCCAAACATGTAGATAATTAAGTTAAAGTGCAGACTTCTGGGTCTCCAGAGGTTAGGAAGCCCATTCCTGTGTGTCACCAAGCAAGACAAAATGCACTGATTCCTCAATGGGTGTTGACTTAAATCAGAGAATGTTGGAGTTGAAGACAGTTTAGAACACCGCATACCAGATTTGGAAAGGACCTTAGAACATAAACCATCTGAAACAAAATGGGTCTCAGAAAAAAGAAATGTCAGAGTTGGGAGGAACACCAAATGGTAAAACTGGAAGGGACCTTAAAACATAGTATGTCAGAGTTGGAAGGGCCCTTAGAACATGGGATATCAGAGCTGGGCGGGTCCTTAGAACACAGGACTTCAGAGTTAGTAGAGTTCTTAGATATCACCTAGTCCTCATTGCCATTTTACAGTTGAGAAACAGAGATCCAGTAGGGATAGTGATCTGCAGGTCATACAGTCATTAAATGCTGGATAATGGTCTAGACTCCAGGTCTTCCGACTCCTAGCCCTGTCTTCTTCCCAGGAAACAATACTGCAGGCTAACTTTGGGCTAGCACTTAAGGTCCTCTTACAAAAACCAAGCTCTCAAGAGATTCACTGGCTTGTTGGGTAGATGCTCCCAATATATGTGAAACAGACTCAAACACTAGATCATTGGTTCCCCATCTTTTTGAGTATGATGACTCCTTTTTGAAGGTTTTGAACAATTTGTGGATCCTTCATGTGACAGGTGGGGATTTAAGGGGGTAAGTCTGTGGAAATCGATTCATTTCAGTTCCACAAACACTTGCCAATCACTTTCTGTGTCTAAGAGGCACTTTCTGTGCCTGGTAAACAGAGCAGAGAGAAAAGATCCAGATAACTGAGGTCTGATCACTGATTTCAAGGCATAAACTCAAATCATGGAGGTGGTGTGGTAGACTGGAAAAGGAACTAGCTCTTGAGTCAAAGGACTTGAGTTCAAAATCCCACCTCTCTCCCTTTCTAGCTGTGTGACTTTGGGCAAGTCACTTAAACTCTCTAAGCCTCAGTTTCCCTATCTGTAAATGAGGGGGCTGGGTCCCTAAGGTCCTCTCTAACTCTAAATTTGTCATTTTGTGAATCATGATACACAATATACCAACAAACTGTATATTTTATTGGCATAAAATAAAAATCAAGACCATATTAGTAGGCTTCTGTATAGACTGGGAGATCTCTTGAAATATCCCCTTAGAATCCTTAAACTCAACTCAAATGGTACCACTTTGTAAGATTTTTATTAATCCCTCAGTTTCATCTTCCTGCAAGAAAAATATTCTTTTCTACCTATTTGGAATGTATTTGTATGTATTTATATGAATATATATTATTTTCCCTGATAATAAGCTTCTTGAGGGTAAGGATTGTTGCATTTTTTTCTTTGTAAACCCAATTTGCAGTAGAGTATCTGGCAAATAGTGGGCAATTCCTAAATCTTTGTGGATGGTAAGAGCTCTGAGATTCCCCCTTCACTTTGTTCCCCCCACCCCACCCCCGCCAGGGACCTCAGGCCACTGCTTGAGATATGATACAATATGGAACACACTTAGTGGAAACCACAGGAGATGTTATCTGGGGAGAGGGTCTGGGGAGAGGTTTGATAAGGCATACTGGAAGAGGTGAGAGATGATCTAAGTTTTGAAGGATGATAAGAATTGCAGAAGAGGAAAGAAAAGACTTGGTAGGTAATAGGTAGAAAGTCACAGATCAGAAAGAGTAAAGCAAGGACAGTGTATTTTTGAGGAAGTTAATCCCTTAGTTAGACCATCACCACCATTATCACCTTAGGAAGTCAGAATTGCAGGAGACCTTAGTATGATATTATTCCTTTCAACTTTCTATAACGCTTTACAGTTTCCAAAGCACTTTTTTCACAATAACAACCCTGGGAGATAGAGATTACATGTATGATTGCCTCCCACTTTAAAGTAGAAGAAACTAAGACTCAAAGAGATGACTTGTTCAAATGGCAGGTTTCTATACCCCGATCTCTCTTTATCACTGCCAACACTGCTAGATGATGAATGTTTCTGTTCATGGAGACAGCTGAATGAATCAAATGTTCTCTAGATCCACTTTTTCCAGATTCGTGAACCAACTCCTATGGCTGTCACCATTTTGTACTGGTCCTACTCATACTGCCATGGTTGCCCAAGCCTTCCAGTTTAAGGTAGGGAGAAGGACATGAAGAGTAACAGTCAAAGATGAGGTGGCAGCTGCTGGCGCTAAGAATTATGGGTCAGCACACATCAAAAGTCCAAAATCAATATTTGCCAGCAGACACCAGAAGTGATGTTCTGCTAGATCATCCGAGGGACCTGATCTTCTAATCTTTCCATGGGCATGAGAAAAGGAGAATCCAAAGGTAACAGACTGTGGGAGGCACTGAGCCAAGACTCAGTACCCTGGGGGTTCTGTCAACAACCTCCCACAGGCCCAGCTGCTGGAGTCCCTGCCAGGGTGATTGCCTGGCTGTGGGCCCACTAATTTGTGAGAAATCCTAGTCACTGAGGCACCGCACTCTATCCAGTGTTCTTGTGGAGAGCCCTTTGATGTCTCCAGAAAATGGAAGAACACTGTCTTCAGACCAGGAAAAGATCAATCCAAGAGAACAAGGAACCATACAGTCAGAAGATGAGCTTCTGAGTTCCAGTGTTATCAATAATAGTGATGTTACCTAAGTCAAGGTTAGCAAAGACAGATAGGTGAAATAGAAAAAATACTGAAGAGATAAGGCCTGGATTCATTTTTCCGCAAAAGGCTAAATAGTTGAGAAAGGGGAAAAATCCTTTATCTGTTCAGTAAAATGGGAAGTTGGCTACTAATCACTAAAGTCTTCTCTTACATCTGAATTTCATGATTAGCATCAGGTCCTTCCTTTGGTTCTTTAATTACTTCCTCCTTTCTTGATCTAATGCCTTCCCCCAATACAACTTCACATATGAATAATCACATTCTAAAATCCTTCATGGAGTAACTTATGAGTCCAGTCCAATTTTTGCACTTGAGTTAAGTGGTACAAAGAAACCTTCCAATCAAAAATTTAAGAAAATTTGATAGATGTTTGGTGGGGAAGATTAGAAGAGTAGGATCCAGGGGGAAAAAGAGCACATCTGGGATGTAAATGAAACAGAACAGGTGGGGGTGGTGTGTATAAAAAGGAAATAAATCCTCTAACCATTTTATATCATAACCAATTATACTTGGTATTTAGATGCTAAGTTATTTGTTTTTGTGCTACTAAAGGACTAAACATATTGTCAGAATATTCTAAATTTTGTCACCCTGTGGCACAGCTCTGTTTGTCCTGCCCTAGTTACTGCTATTTTCCCAATCATTGTAAGTTTTGAAGGTGATAGAAGATAGAGATCTCTCACCTTACAGAATTCATTATCTAGTTAGTTAGTCTTAAGTTGTCAGATGAGGTTAATTTAATAGAAAAAACTGTAAAATTTCCATACTCAGGTTAAAAAAATCAATAGCACAAGTTCAAGATGAGAGAAGTATATGACGACAATTCATATGGAACCAATATTGGGGGTTTTCATGAACTAAAAGCTCAATATGACAACTCTGATAATGCAATTCTCTCAATGACCAAGCTATCTAATACTGCATTAGGATGGTCTACTGTAATGAAAAAGCATATATATATATATATATATATATATATATATATATATATATATATATATACATACACACACACACATACAGAGAGAGAGAGAGAGAGAGAGAGAGAGAGAGAGAGAGAGAGAGGGAGGGGGGGGGAAGACAAGGAAAGGGATCCTTTTTCTGTCCTTGTTCTTGCTCAGACAGCACCTGGAATAATGTGTTTAGTCTAGGGAACCACATTTTAGGAAGGATGTTAACAAATTGGAGTAAGTCCAGAATGGTAAAGAGACTGGAAAACATGCTACAGAAGGATTAATTAAAGGAACTGGGGATGTTTGGCCTGGAGAAGTGAAGACTCTGGGGTACAATATAGCAATTCAAGAATGTGAAAGACTGTTTTAGGAAAGTATTAACTCTATTCTGCTTGGCCTCAGAGGGTAGAACTAGAAACAATGGTTAGCAGATACAAGGAAGCTGGTGTAGGTTCCATAAAAGGACAAATTTCCTAATAATGAGGCTGGAAAAAATTAAGATGGCCTGCCTCTAGAGGTAGAGGTTTCCCAGCAATGGTGGCTTTCAAGATGGGGCTGGATGTTCATTGGTCAAAAATAATATAGAAAGAATTTCGAGTCAGTTATATGTTGTACTAGGTGACTAATAAATTTCATCTTGGACAAGTCACTGTTCATATTCTATGATGTTAAAAAGAAATTAGAGAATGATACAAGAATGAAACAAGTGGGGGCAGCTAGGTGGTATAGTGGATAAAGCACTGGCCCTGGAGTCAGGAGTACCTGGGTTCAAATCCGGTCTCAGACACTTAATAATTACTTAGCTGTGTGGCCTTGGGCAAGCCACTTAACCCCGTTGCCTTGCAAAAACCTAAAAAATAAAGAATGACACAAGTGCTAAGCAAGAGGGAGAGTGCTGAATAAGAAAGAACATTGGATCAAGAATTAGGAGGGTTGACGTTCTGTGTTCTAAGGACTCTCCCAGCTCTGATATTTTCTTTTCTAAAAACCATTTCAACTTTAACACTCTGTATTTTAAGGTATCCTTCTACCTCTGATCTCCTCCAACTGTGTTCTAAGGACCCTCACAGTGCTGACATCCCAAGTTCTAAGGGTCCTTCCAGTGTTCTAAGGCCTCTCCTACCTCTGTGTTCCATGGGCCCTCCCAGTTCTGACATTCTGTGTTCCGAGGTCCATCCTAGCTTTGATATCCTCTAACCTGAGGTGCTCGAACAATTCTCTGATTCAGGGCTCCTTTGCAGACTGTAAGTACAGTAGGGGGTATGCCCAGCTGGCTTCCAAGTGAAGCTAAGCCAATTGCCTACCCAGTGGTCAGCAGGCCAGGACTGAGGCTGTATACTCATCCCATCTGCCCCCAAGACAAGATCTGCAGACGGGGGTGGCTTCTTCCTGGCCAGGCTCCCAGCCCAGTCCTCACTGCCAGGCTGTTAGAGTGGGCCAGCCCCACTCCCAGAATGAGTCACAGCTTCCTGCTCTAACCAAGCTAGTACTGGGGTTTTTCTCCAGACCTCTCCAGGAATTCATCGGTAACAGCCTCAAGCACCACAGTCAGACCCGTCGACGCTGGAAGCCCGGCTTAGGAATTCCTGGTTTAATTGAGAAATTGGATCTGGAACCTCAGGAATCCCGCCTGGCTGACGCTCTCCCCACTGGGAAGGCAAAACAATTTCCCTGACATAGAAAAGGTGTGTGTTTGGAGCAGGGGATGGAGGGGGCAAAGCAGGAGAGAAGGAAGAGCAATCAAGGAGACAGAACAACAAAGGGGGAGAAAGAACTAGGGGCAGGCAGTCAAAAAACCTGGGCTCCAATAATGATCACAGCCCAGGGCATGGCCCCTCATTTCTCTGGCCTGAAGTTTCCTTATCAGCAAAATGCAATTAATAACAGGTGAACTAAAGTTCTAATCAGACTGGAATTATGGAAATGCTATATGAATCAAGCACCCAACAATCACTTATTAAACACCTACTCTCTACCAGGTACTGTATTGGGCATTAGGAGCAGAAAGGCATAATGAAATGATCCCTACTCCCAAGGCTCTTATTTTCTGTTGGGGAGAAATGGATAGATAGATAGAACAGATAAGTTACATAGATAGAAAGACAGATTAGATAGACAAGAGGAAGTAGATGGATGGATAGGTAGATAGATATGGATTATTAATAGGCAGGTAGCTAGACATAGACAGGTAGATAGAGAGATAGATGATGGATGGATGAAAGGAAAGATGAAAGGATATATAGATAGATAGATAGATATGAAAGGATATATATTAACAAATAGGCAGATAAGGATAGACAGACATAGATAAACAGATCGACAGAAAGAAAAATAGATGATGGATGGATAGATATAGATGATTATAGCAGGTAGACAGACAGACAGATTGATAGACTGATAGAAAAATAGATGGATGGATGGATTGATGGATGGATGGATGTACAGATAGATGACAGAGAGAGCTTATTTATTAAATCCTTTCCATGTGCCAGGCCCTGTGTTAAACACTATGGCTAAAAATACACAGAAAGCAATACAAAGTAATTGAGGGGGAGGGGGCAGCAGGTACGAACAGCTTGAGGAGGGAGGAGGGGAAGGAAATCTGGAAAAAGTTCAAGCAGAAGGTAGCATTAAACTATACTTGGAAATGCTTTTTAAATGAGACTCATGTAACATTTTTTTGGTGTGGTAGCAAATAAGTAAAAACAAAGTCGATGCCTGGTGGCTAAGGAATTAACAAAGAAATTGTACCCCATCGATGACGATGGAATGGAATATAGCTGTGCTCTAAGAAACAATGATTATGATCAATTAAAAAAAAGTCTAAAGCAGACTTACATGAACTCATGCCAAGTGAAGTAAGCAGAAACAGGAAAATAATATGCATAACTACAGTAAGGTAAATGGAAGGAACTAAAATAAATCAGAAATAAATGTTTTAAAATTATAAAGTACAAACACTACCCCAAAGAGAAGACCTCTTGCCCACTCTGCAGAAGGGTGAGGAAAAGTTCAGTAGTATGAATGGGTTAGTGTAATGTTTGATCTTTTCAACATATTGATCAATTTTGCTGATTTTCCCATCTTCCTCTTTTTACTTCTTTGTCATTAGTCCATGTGTTTTGTATGATTTGACATGTATTTCAATATCATATTGTTTGCCTGCTCAATGAATTGGAGAGGGTTGGGAGGGAGGGAGAGACTATGTTTTATTTTAATGTTAAAAGTAAGTAACACATTTTTTAAAATTAAAAAAAAATTCTTTGTCATAAGGGATGGCTCTTTCGGAGTGGGAATAGGGAAGGAACCAAGGAAAATCTAGATGATATAAAACAAAAGACATCAACAGAATATTTTTTTAAAAGAATGTGATCTATGAGAATCTAGAGGAAGGAATGGGGTAAATATCTCTATGCCTCAATTTCTTCATGTAAAATGAGGGCATTGCACTTAGTAACCTTTAGGATTTTTTTGAGTTGCAAATTTATGATCCAATCATTCTGTGAAACTCTAACGGTGGAATTTCAGGTAGGACAGAGGATGTGTTTGGGGTGTGGAAGGGGACATGCTGGGTGCCCTTTAAATCAAACCACATTGATAAACTTCCTATTTAACCTCTCTTATGAGACTGGGACCTCAAGAAGTCTGTGGCCCCAGAGAGGTGGGTGGTCCCCTTCAGTGTCAGCCTGAGAAAAGGGACAGCATAGTCCCAGAAGGCCTCTCTACTGGCCCAACCAAAAGAGTTAAACAAGGCCTTATTTAAAGTTGTAATTATCTGTCCCATTTTTCTGTGACTTCGATAGTTACCACAAAGATCTCCAGGGAGACTTCTCTAAGCCACTGTTGAGCAGGAAAGTCCTTATCGTCCTGGATCTCAGAGAGGCAGCATTGATGGGACTTCAGCCTGGAGGCAGTGTCCCAGCTCTCCCAAAAAGAAAGAACCAGAACAATGGTAGTAACAGTAATAATACCAATAATATACTACTAATAACAATTGGCAGCTGTGGTCTAGTAGAGAGGTGCTAATCAAAAAAAACCTAGGTTCAACTTCTGCCTTAGCAATTTTCTTTTGCTGTGTGACCCTGGACAAGTCACATAACCCTGGTTGCCTCAGTTTCTTCATCTGTAAAATGAGCTGAAGAAGGAAATGGCAAACACTTCCAGCATCTTTATCAAGAAAACCACAAATAGATTTTCTTGTCAGATATGACTGAACAACACCAACAAGCTTCAGTTTCACACCTGTAAAATGAAGGAGTTGGACTCAATGGCCCTAAAGTTCTTTACTATAATCCTAAGATTTATGAAACACCATGCAAACTTTAGTTCATTCTTATAAGGGATCACAGAGATGGCAGAGATACACAGTGAGATTTATAAAGTTACAACAATTAACTTTACTTCACAGTTTGAGGCAGGATTCAAATCCAGAACCCCCTGAGCCCCAGGCTGAAAGAACATTCCATCATGTCTCCCAGCTTCACTGCACAATTCTCACTATGTCAACTGTTATATAATGACATGGGAACATTAAAAAATAAAACCTGAATTTTAGTAACTAAAGCACTAATTCTCCCATAGAATCTTCATGATCTCTTTGCTTATTTTGCCCATCTGGAAAATGGCCATAAAATGTTAGAATTATTTTTAATCAGCAGTTTTCTGCTTTCTTATTTGTCTATTAGAATGAATAAAGACAGAAAGAGGTTATTGGCCACTGTTTTTTTTTTTACCATAAATTATGTTAATTGGTATTGTAAAATAATAATCAGGATTAGATATACCACATCTTAAAATTAACATGCTCCAAACTTAACTTGCCCTCTTCCCCCAATGCCTTTTGTTTTTCCTATCTTTCCTATTAATGTGGAGGATACCACTATCCTCC
Source organism: Macrotis lagotis (assembly GCF_037893015.1). Classification (NCBI taxonomy): domain Eukaryota; kingdom Metazoa; phylum Chordata; class Mammalia; order Peramelemorphia; family Peramelidae; genus Macrotis; species Macrotis lagotis. The sequence goes on from NC_133658.1 coordinate 869,123,184, forward strand.
CCATCACCCTGGCTCAAAACTTAGATACTATCCTCAACTTCTCACTCTCTCACTTTCCCACCCTTTTCCCCACCCCATATCCAGATGTTCAGTCTTTTCAGTGAAGCCTGACTCTCCATGACCCCATTTGGGCTTTTCTTGGAAGAGAACCTGGAATCATTTCTCATTTTCTTTTCTAGATCATTTTTATAGATGAGAAAGAAAAAAAAAACAGGGTAAAGTGACTTTCCCAGGGTCCCAGCTAGTCAGTCTCTGAAGGTAGATTTGAACTCAGGAAGATGAGTCCTCCTGGCCCAGTATTCTATGCACTATGGTACTACCTAACCGCCTATCTATAGCCAAGATTTCAAAGTTGTAATATCATGATCACCTTCTTCTCTCCTCTGTCAATGCCACTGTGTCAATGCACATGAACTATTTCAGTAGCCTTTTGATTGCTTTGTCTCAAGTCTCTCCCCACTTCAGTCTATCAACTGTCAAATTGATCATCTTAAAAGTAACATGTCACTCCCCTTCTCAATAAACATCAGCGACTCCTTATTGCCTAGGATCAAATACAAAATGTTCTCTTTAGCATTCAAAGTCTTTTGTAACCTATCCTCCTTCTACCTTTCCAGTCTTCTTATACCTTACTTGCTCTCAAGTACTCTGTAGTCCAGGGCCCTGGCTTTGCTATTCTCTGCACAAGAAAATTTCAGGATGTCCTTCATCCCTGGACCTGTTCCCCTCATTTCTGTTTTCCAGTTCCTCCACCCAGTTAAAACCCCCACCTTCAACAGGAAGTCTTATCCAATCCTTAATTCCAGTACCTTCTCTCTGTTTATCAGCCTTCAGTTTTTTCCTGTCTTTAGCTTGTTTGCCCCTTGTTGTTTGCATGTCGTCTCTCTCATTAGACGGTAAGTGCCTTGATGGCAGGGATTATTTTGGGGTTTTTGGTATCTTGAGTGCTTAGCACAATGTAGAGCCTTAAATATTGGCTGACTTGTCTTGAATGAACTTGTGGTGTCATCAGTAGAGGGAACCCTCTGGATGAGGAAATTCATTCAGGTTGACATTTCTGCAACATATAGTTTTGGAAAACTGCCCAGATCAATAACAACAACAAGAAAAAGCTACCGCTCACTCAGTATTTTCTGGTTTGCAAAGCACTTATGCACATTATTTCATTTAGATCTCACAGCAATCTTGTAGGGTAGGTGCCATTATTATGAAGAAACCAAGGCTCCAAGAAAGTAAATGATTTTCCAGGGCTCAGACAGCTGCAAGTCATACGGTCTATGAGGGAGGATTCAAATCTAGGTCTCCTGACCCTGAGGTCAATGTCCTTTCCACTAAGCCATCCAACTCTTTTAGATCATAAATTTAGAGCTGGAATGGACTTTAGAGGCCATCTATCCCAATTCATTTTACAGATGGGGAAGCTGAGGTAAAGTGACTTTACCAAAATCACATAGGTAGTAAATATCTGAATTGGTTTTGGACCCTTGTCTTCAGACTCCAAATCCACTTATCTTTTCCATCAGAATGTGCTGAATTGATGACTGGCATCTCTATTTTAGACAATTCAGAATTTGGGATCCAGGATTAGTTAGCCTTTCAGACAACAGAAAAAACACTTGACATAAGAGTTCACATATTTGGATTCCGTTCATGGAAGGGGCCTTAGAATAGAATAAATATTCCACCAAATAAATTTTTCCTCTGTTTCCTCATCTGGAATATAAGGATATTTATCTATGTACTCCACTGCTTTATAAGATTACTGTGGAAAAAAAAGCTTTAGAAACTTTGAATAACTATAGAAATGTGGACTCTTATTTGCCAAGGGTCCAGGAGTTTCCTACCTTCCACATGTCTCATTTAGCCACAGCTCTACCCTGTTTCCTCCCCCCCCCCCCCTTGCATTGCCCACTGAACACACGGTCTGCCTGTGAGACAAAGAGACCTCCATCACCACCCTCTGGGAAAGACACACAGCTATGGCAGATGAAACCCAAAGGAAGGGGGGGGTTACTGCTTGCTGGGCCTCAGTGGCAGCCGGGGTACACTACACTTTGATCCAACCCTCCATATGCTCAACAAATCCCCGTGTAATCGGGAATCGGCTGGCCCCAGAACAGCAGAGGAAGTAGCAAAGGGCGTTGGACAAAATCCTTCTGTCCAAGATTGAGATCTGTGCCATGACTGCCCCACCTGTCGTTCCCTATGGCAAGGCACAGTCAGCACCTCAGGGGTCACACACTGGGGAGGAAACCCAAATCGCCAAGTGAGAGGTTGGAAGGGACCTTAGAACACAGAAAGCCAAAGCCAGACGATAGATGAGGGAGACAGGACCAGACAGTAGCAATCTTGGTAGCAATCTGGGGGGTTTGGATGAGCTGCAAGTACAGTGGGAATCAACAGTATGAGATGTCAGCCAAGAAAGTGAATTAGATCTCCAATGTCATAAACAAAGGTACAGCGTGTAAGAACAAGGAAGTGACAGGCCTGTGGACTTTAATTCTACCCACATTTGTAATGTGATCAGTAAGTCACATTTAGCAGGGCCCCAAAGCAATGGAAAGAGTCTGGAGGAGGGGAGCAGGTTGGAGAAGGGGAAGGTCTGGCCATATGACAATCAACTGAAAGAACCCGGGATGCTTGCCTTGGAAGACTTAGAGGAGCAAGAGAGTTGTCTTCAAGCATGCAGAAGGCCATCTTAAGGAAGAGGGGTCAGGCTTGGTCTGTTTGGCCTAGAAAGCAGGTAAAGAGGGTGGTTTGGGGGAAGTTGCAAACAGGTTGATTAAGATTTGAAATCAGGAAAAACTTCTGCTGCCTGATTCCATCCCCAAGGAACATAGCTGCCCCAGAGCATGGGAGGCTTTCAGGCACTGGCCATAAAGAGGAAATGAGAGTCCTGTTCTGATGCAGATTGGACTAGATGGCCTGGAAGGTCCCTGCCAGCTCAGAGATTCTAGGACCCAGAGAATACAGTTTTAGAACACAAAAAATCAGAGCTGGGAGGGTTCTTTGGACACGGGATGTCAAAGCTGGGAAGATCCTTAGAACACAGAATGTCAGAACTGGGAACATCCCTAGAACAGAGAATGTCAGAGCTGGGAGGGCCCTTAGAACACAGGATTGCAGGCCTGGGAAGTCCCTTAGAACACAGGATGACAGAGCTGGGAGGGTCCTTAGAAAACAGAATGCTAGAACATTTCTGCTGAATCCATTTGTGTCTTCTCTCCTCCACTCCCATTGCCATCATCACAGTACAAGTCCTCATTATCACACAACCCAAACTATTTCAGGAGGCTCCTAACAATTCTTTTTGCCTCCCTACTCTCTTCACAAAATAACCCTTCTCAACAACACATATGTCATTCACCTCTCTATTAATTTTCAGAAGCTCCCTAAAGTCAGTTGGCATTCAAGGCTCTTCTTCATCAGGCACCACTCCACCTTACAAGCCTTGCTCTCATATCTCTCTTGACCATACTTGAGTCAATCTGTTCTACTTTTTATTCTATTAATCTGCTAAGGTCCTCACATTTACTCTCTATTTCCTCTTTCTGTAACTTTCTCCCTCCCCCCCTACCCTCGGCTTATTGAGTTCTTACTCAATCTTGAAACCCATATCAAAAGATGCCTCCTCCATCAGGGCCTTCCTGATCTTCCAGGTTGGTAATAAATATCCATATTCGTAAATGGTCCTCTCCAATAAATGATGCTTCAATCTTCTCTGTGTACATCCTCCTAATAAACTACAAATGTGTCGCATTGGGGGCGGCTAGGTGGCACAGTGGAAAAAGCACTGGCCCTGGAGTCAGGAGTACCTGGGTTCAAATCCGGTCTCAGACACTTAATAATTACCTAGCTGTGTGGCCTTGGGCAAGCCACTTAACCCCATTGCCTTGCAAAAACTAAAAAAAACAACCAAATGTGTAGTGTTATACCTATACCTTACCCTTTGAATGTATGCATGAATAAATGGCTGAATTTAGAATATTTAAGTTAAATGCCTATTCAGCTGATTCCCCTCCATTTATAGTTGAGTAACTGAAGATCTCAAGGGTCTTGCCAAAGATCAATGACTACTGAATGATGGAGCTAGGCCTCAAACCCAAGACTTCTCCCTTTGACTCTAGCATTCTCTTTTCTCTGCTCCATTGAACCTAGTGACTCATCTCAAGCAGAGAAGGGAAGCTTGGAAGATCCCAATTCCCCAGTAGGTGATCAGCACTTACCCCTACCCCCTTCAGAGACTGGTCTTTCAAGTTGAGGAGGCACCAACCAGGGCCTGGCCTTTTTGATTTGGCTTTTGGTGGTTTTGTTTCATTTCATCTCCTTCTTTTGTTGGAGGGACTAAAGACCCTACTGAGGGGCAGTGGAAAGGGCACCAGCCTAGAAAAGGTTCTTACATCCATTTTGTCCTTTGGTCCTCAAAAACCCAGATGAGGCAAATGGGATCGTATGGAAAGTGAGCTGGACTTGGAGCAGAGCAGAGTTCCTCTCCTAGTTCTGAAACTCAGCAGGTGTGTGACCTGCATCAGGTCACTCCATTGGGCAGAGACTCATTTTTCTCCTTTATAAAAATAAAAGAGTAGGACTTTATGGCCTCTCAGGTCCTTTGCAGTTCTGACAAGTGTCCTTCATTCTAAGGTTTCTTCCAGTTTTGACATCCTATGTTCTAAGGTTCTTTACAGCTCTGAAATTCTATGTTCTTAGCTCCCTCCCAGTTCTGACATCCTGTGTTCTAAGCACTCTCCTAGCTCAAACATTATAAGGTCTCTCCCATTCTGCCATCCTTTCTTCTGAGGGCCCTCCCAGCTCTGGCATTCTGTGTTCTAAGGGCTCTCCCAGCTCTGATATTCTATATTCTAAGGGCCTTCCAGCTCTGACATTCTGTGTTCTAAGCTCCCTCCCAGCTCTGACAGTCTGTATTCTAAGGATCCTCCTAGCTCTGACATCCTGTGTTCCCAAGGGCCCTCCCAGCTCTGACATTCTGTGTTCTAAGGACCCTCCCAGCTATGACAACCTTTGTTCTAAGGTCTGACATTATATGTTTTAAAGTTCCTTCTAGCTCTGATATATATTCTAAGATCTCTTTCAACTCTGACATTCTCTTTTCTAAAGTCCCTTCTAGTTCTGACATTCTGTAAAAACTCTTAGTGAGGTTTTTTCTCCTCAAATGATTGCCGTTGTCATTGCACTGACTCTGGGAGCTGTTTTCTCTGCCGCAGCAGGGTCTGGAGCCTGACTCGGAATCCCAATCGAGTTATTTTTAATGGGCTTCAATTTTCATTTTCTTTTATCGGAAAACACAGATGGTGACTTCCTCCCTCTTTCCCGAGCACCCCCCCCCCAAAACACACATACATACTGAGCAGGGATGGAGATAGATTCTAAGCTAACACATTCATCCCCACTATCCCCCCCACCCACCCCAACCCTGCTGCTCAGAGAAAGTGGCAGGTTGAGGAGTGAGGGAGTCCTTGTCTTCAAATGATATGTCCCCTCCTAAGTCATCAACTTAGGTTGAATAAGGGGCATTCCTGAGAAGATACCATTTCTTTTTTTCTGGGATCATGTGGGGGTATTGAGGATGGGGAATCCCAGATTGGCTGTTCCTCTGGGAATTGTCATCATGATTAGCTCTCTGGTTATCTCTTTTGAGAAGTTGATGAAAAGAAGATGAACAAATAGCAGTCCAGGTGAAAAAGACCCTAGCATATTAGTGGCCCACAAGCTTGATAATAGCTAATAGGGTGTTGTAACTGTTCCTAGAGTTAATTCAATTTTAAACTAAATCCATTGAAATCTTAGCATTTAAAACAATAAAGGGAAGACCTTGTTATAGAAGAAAGATGAATTTGGAGTACAAAAAACCCTGGCTTTGTATCTTTGCTCAATTCCTTTCTATTTGTTATGACTGCCAGCAAGTTGAATCACCCTACAAGCCTCACTTTTCTCATCTGTAAAATGAATGGACTTGATGAGATCTCTCTAAGGAATGTGGTCAGATCAAAACTGGATGATTATAGTCAATTCTGGATATCACACTAATTGAGAAACAATAGCAAACTAATCTATGTTGAATGCCAGAACCGGAGAACTAGAAGTACCTCTGGAACATGGAATGTCAGAGCTAAGAGGGCCCTTAGAACACAGGATGCCCTGGCTGGGAGGACCCTGGGAACAGAGAATGTTAGAACTGGGAAGAACCTCAGAACCACATCTAAGTTCCCAGTTAGTCTAATTCTCTCATTTTCACAATTAGGACCCTGAAATTCATGGAAGGGAAGAAATCTGCCCAAACTCATAATGTAAATTAGTAATGGTGGCGGTGGGGCTGGAACCCAGTTATCTGGGTTCCTAGACTGGGGTTCTTTCTGAGCAACCACAGCCTCTCCCAGTTGGGTTGTGTTGCCTCTCAACCTGAGAGCCCCATTCATTACTGAGTGTGAATCCCGTCCGGGTGACACCTCCAGATTGTGTTTACCGCCAATGCTGAAGTGAGCTTTTCATTATCCATTGTGAGAAAGACACGTGTAACACCTCCAAAGTGTGTTATACCAATACAGATTGTTGGGGGGAGAGGGCTGCTTCTAACTCACTTCCCTGTGACTTTGAGGAACACTGACATCCCATACTTCTGAAGCCCTGACCTGGAAGGATGAACCTGTATGTGGAAGGGAAGATGAATATGGTCAGGCCTATGGGCTAAATGTCAGAGAAGAAATGCCCCAAGGTGTGGTCAATAAATTTTTTAAAAATTTATTGATATCCTTTTCTTGTATTCATCATTCCTGGATAGACAACAGTCCACCATTCTCTTTCTATAATCCAGTATTCCCACCCAGTTGAGCCTGCTCTTCTCATAAAGGAAGAAACATAAGCAAAACCAACACGTGTCTAATAGTGTCCACAATATTCTGCCCCCATGGTCCCCTCCCCCTCTCCCAGGAAAGAAGGGACATGTATTCCTTCAACTAATTCCAGGTCCCAAAGGCCAGTAACTTCTGAAGTTGAGATGGACTTCTCCATTTCTCCATACATTTTCTCACCACTAACCCCACCGTTGTTGCTCCTTAGAAAAGGGAGAGGACACAACTCTGGACTCTGGTCAGGTAGTGGGTTTGGATCTGACCTCAGAAACTTACCAACTGCTTGTGTGTCCTTCATCTTTGAAAACAGGAATGACAGCAGGACCTGCCCACAGGGCAAGTGGGAGGAACACTTCATGAACCTTAAAGCTGAGAATAAATATCAGCTGCTCTTGTTATTTTTATTATGATTATTCCCTGACTTGGAAAGACTGGAGTGTATCCAGAGTGGGGTACAAGCAGGGATGTGAAGGGGATTTTCTTAAAGGAAAAGGGGGTTGGTGGTTTGGCTCAGTCACAGTGGAAGTAAATTATACTAAACATTTATGTCCTAGGAACAGTCAGGGTTTCTGAATTGCACCATACTAACATATGCAAACCACATGTAAATTAGCAAACTATCCCCACCTCTCCTCCCCCAAACTCTACTAATGTCATTTAACCAGTTCTTGCCTGGGAAGGAAAGGAGAGAACATAAAAAACTTGACAGGCTGATCATCCTGAAAGGAAACTCCCCTTCCCCACTCTAGTTGCCTGGAGAAAAGCAGGCTGATAAGGCACTTCCTCTCTCCAGATCCATTCACACATTCTTTCCCTGACAGCCTCTGCCCCACACCTCAAAGTGACAAGGGCTTTTGTCTACAGCCACTCATCTCCCTGAGCTGCTTTTTCTCAGAGCTCCGAGAGAGTCCAGAGTTCCAAGTATTTCCTGATGTCCTTAGAGGGGGTTATCTAACTGCACCTGAATCCATGTCCATTCATGGCATCACTGAATGTGGAGGGGGGTGGCTTAGAACCTAGAATGTCAGAGCCTGTAGAATCCTCAGAATGTAGAATATCATCAGAGCTGGGAGGAATCTTAGAACACAGAATGTCAGAGCTGGGAGGAATCTTAGAGAATGTCAGAGTCTGGAGAAACCTTAGAATATAGTATATCAGAGCCTAGAGAACCCTCAGAACACAGAATGTCAGAGCTGGGAGGGTCCTTAGAACACAGGAAGTCAGAGCCTGGAGAATTCTTAGAATACAGGATATCAGAACCTGGAGAACACTCAATCAGAGCTGGGAGGAACCTTAGAATGCAGAATATTAGAGATGGGAGAAACCTTAGAATACAGAATATCAGAGACTGGAGAACTCTTAGAACATAGGACTTCAGAGCCTGGAGAATCCTCAGAATACCAGAATGTCAGAGCCTGGACAACCCTCAGAACACAGAATGTCAGAGCTAGAACTGAGGTTTACCAATTCCCAGTTAAATGTTTTAGATTACTCTAAGCCAATACCTCCCCACTTCAATCATCTGAATCCATTTCAAATTTCAAGGCCCAGCCACCATAGGCCCTATCTCTTCTCAAAAGCATTCCCTGATTACCTTTCCCATGACAAACTCCAATCCTCTGACCTCAAATATTATTTATTCTCTATTGCTCTGTCATTCTATGTTCAACATTCCTCCTAGCTACATTTTTTTTGTTCTAGGTCCTTACAACTCTGATGTTTTAGGTTCCATCAATCTATATCCTAAAACTCTTTAAACTCTTAGGATTCTATGATTTATTTCATGTCTACTTATTCTACCATCTCCCTCATAATTTTCCTTGGGCTTTTTAAAAAAATTATTTTTAACAGTGCTATTTGATGGAAGGAGAACAAGAGGGCCCCATCAGTTTCTCAGCCAAGTCCCAGCCCCCTCTCCATTCCCAAGGCCCCCATAGTCAGTCAGAGTGAGTGGCAGGAGCAGCAGGTTGCCACCTATCTTCAGCAAAACCACAAACCAGCAGCAGGGAGCGGTGGGAAACAACTTCCCTTGGGCTGAATTCCTGACTGGCAGAGAGCACATTGAACTGGTCCTGGAATCCTAGAAGCCCCAACTTCAGGTGCTCCAGTGGCCTCACTACCTATCTGCTTCTCAATGCACCAGGGTCTAGGATTCTCCAAACGGAAGGGGATGAGGATAAAGGAGACTCTCTTCCAAGACAGTCTATAAATGGCATTTTTGAGGGTGCTGGATGGACAAACTCTATGACATCTTCCTGCTTTAATGTTTTTACACTCCATGACTCCATGATCTAAGATCTCTTCCTAGTCTGATATTCTACATTGAATATTCTGTGGTGGAACATATTGTCTCTGCTTGACAATCGGTTCCTAATTCTGATAGTTTATGTTCTAAGGCCTTTCTATGCTCTAAGGACCCTCCTAGATTTGACATTCTGTGTTCTAAGGCCACTCCTACCTCTAATCTTTTATGTTCTAAGGACTTTCCCAGTTCTGACATTCTATGCTGTGAGGGCCTCTATACCTCCAGCTTGGACATTCTCTGTTCTAAGGGTCTTCCTAACTGACATTCTATGTTCTAAGAGCCCTCCTAGTTCTAATATTCTGTGTCCTAGGACTTCTTCTAACTTGAGCCTTACATATTTGAACATCCTAACACTGACCTTTCTATTTTCTAAGATCCTGTCAGCCTGGCATTATGTATTCTATGGTCTCCCAGATCTTATAATCTATGACTCTAAGTTACAATTATTTGAAAGGAGGACTATATGCTTCAAACATATAGTCAACATCCATTTGAAGAAACCAGGCCTGAAATGTTTTTTTAGACAGGCAATGGGATTATGTGACTTGCCAAAGGTCATACATTCAGGTCCTCCTGCCTCCAGGGCTGGTGCTCTATTCACTGCACCACTTGCTGCCCCCATAGACCAAAAACCTCCTTTAAGTAATTTAATATATAAATCAAAATTTCCCAATTTATTTGGTGGGAGGACTATTTTTAAAATTCAAAACATTACTGTTTATTGACTATAAAGAAAAAAAATTTGATTTAATAGAGCAAAGCACTGCCTTAAGATCTCCTGCAACAAGGTGTTTCCCATAGACCTATCAAAATTAAATTAAACAAGATTCTATGAAAATATAAAACAGTGACAACCTTCACGGCATTAATATCATTATCATGGAGGAAAGTCTACATAAAGTTCAACCTGAAGAGAGATTCTAGGCACAGAGATTTTTCATATGCTCTTGGTGGATGACATTATACTAATTTCTTCAAGTTCCAGAACATTCCAGAAACCTTTTGGAGGAGTAGCTATTTAAAAACCCCCCCAACCATTTTAACAATCCAAACATAGTAAACCAAGTGGATGAAGAACACTTAGTGTCCAAACTATGTTATGTAGCTATAGACAACCTGCTTCTCTATACTCTCTCTGTTCCTCCCATCTTAGTTCTGTCCTTGGGGCCAAGAAAAAATATTTTAGGCAATCTTCTACAGGATTACACTTTTAATGTTAAATGTTTACATTTTAAAAATTACTTTCTAAACATTTAAGGGCTGATAAGCATGTCATCTCTAAATTCTATTTTTTTCATGCTAAACTTCTCAATTTCTTCCATCATAGTATTGTCTGATGTGGTCTCCTTACCAGGTTGATTTTCCTCATGGATTTAGAGCTAGAAGGGAACTCAGAGGTTCTTTCTTATACAGATGAGGAAACTAAGGCCAGAGAGGTCATGCAGGTGGAATGAGGCTAAGCTTTCAAAAGGAAATACTTTTACACTTCCTCTCTAGTTTGATAAGAAAGGGGTTCTCCCAATCTTTAAATGCATTTCAGTTTATCAAGTCTGTCCTAAAATGTACTCCAGATGTAGTCTGACCAGATGTTTATTGTGGAATTTGCTGGAGGGGCCTGAAAAGTAAACACAGGGGAATTTGAAGAAGGGAAAACACTAACAATGGAGAAGCTATCAGGGAAGAGTAGACAGAGGAGGTGGTAACTGAGCTGAACCTCAAACGATGAGAAGGATGCTGAGAGGCGGTGATAAGAAGGGAGTACATTTTAAGAGGAGCAGCTTGGGCTAATCTACCAAGGTCAGAGATGGAATGTCCAATTCAGGGAATAACTAGTGATCTAGGGAGGCAATTAAAACTAGATTGATGGGAGTCCAAAGAGAACAAAGGCAGAGAGGTAAAGAACTCAAGTGTACAAAAATACAACAGTTCTTTTTAGTGAGTAGAAAAGAACTGGAAAGGAGATTGTGCCTATTTATTGATGAATGACTAAATTACAAGTGTATGAATATAGTGGAATACTACTATGTCATAAGAAAGGGATTGTTTTCCTGGAAATCTGGGAAGATTTGTATGGACTGAGGCAGACCTAAGTGAGCAGAATCTGGGAGAGTATTTATCTGACAGCAACAATATTGGACAATACAATCACCAAACAGGCATGACTCCAGAGAAAAAATGATGGCGCCTGCCACCCACCTCCTGACAAAGAGTGGGTTACTCAAGGTGAAGAGACTTGTTTTTAGACACCCCCAATGTGGGAATTTATTTTGAATGATTGCAAATTTTTTACAAAATCTTTGTTTCTGTGTGTGTGTGTGTGTGTGTGTGGTGTGTGTGTGTGTGACATAAGGAGGATAGAAATATCAATAGCATTGCCATTAGAAGAAAATGAGGAGGAGGAGGAGGAAGAGGAAGGAAGAAAAGAAAGGAGGGAGGAGGAGGAATTGAGGAGAAGAAAGGAGTAGAAGGAGGAAGAGTAGGAAGGAAGAAGAAAGAGGAGGAAGAAGAGAAAGAGGAGAAGGACGAGAAGAGGAGAAAAAGAAAAAGTATAAGATAATTGAAAATGATTATTTTGTATATACTGTTGTCTTTTTTCTGTTCTAGTTTGAACATGGAAATGCTCATTTTATTCAGTATTTGACTTCAGAACAAGAAATTTAAATTAAAAAAATCCAAAGGCACGAAGGAGAGTAAAATAAAATTAGGCAGGGAAGACAAGCTGGAGCCAGATGGCAGAGGGTCTTAAACACCAGTCCAAGTATTCTGCATTTTTATCTCAGAGGCAATAGGGAGTTGCTGAAAATTTTAGAGCAGAGCAGTTGGTAAACTTGCACACCTGTCTCTCTCTCTCTCTCTCTCTCTCTCTCTCTCTCTCTCTCTCTCTCTCTCTCTCTCTCTCAAGACTTAGTTCAAATATCATCTCTTCCATGAAGCCTGTCCTGATCCAACTTGGCCCCTCCAGGCTGATCAATGAACAAACTGTCTACCGTGTGCCAACACCAGGGATCCAGAGAACCAAAAAAACTGTCACTGGGGATGGCTACGTAGTGCAGTGGATAGAGCACTGGCCCTGGAGTCAGGAGGACCTGAGTTCAAATCTAAACTCAGACACTCAATAATTACCTAGCTGTGTGGCCTTGGGCAAGCCACTTAACCCCATTGCCTTGCAAAAAAAAAAATCTAAAAAAAACCTTGTCACTACCTCTCATTACTTTGTATCAGAGAAGTGAAACCTCCAAGCCACCCTATTCCCTCTTCCTCCTTACTTAAAACTTTTAATACTTTTCTGCATATGAATAAATATATAAAACACACATATACATACCAACATATACACATGTAATAAAGTGTACATATATGCAGATAAAAGCAATAGACGGTTCTCACTGTCTCTTCTTTCTTTTTCCTCTTCCTCTCTCCTTTCAATCTGTCTCTCTTCTCTCCTTTCTTCCTCCCTTTCTCTCTTCCTCTCCTCTCCCTCTCTATCTCTCTCCTCTTCTTCCCTTTCACTCCTCTCCTATCTCCCTTTCTTCTCTCTTTCTCTTCTTCCTTTCTCTCTCCTATTTCTGTCCCTCTCTCCTCATTCCCCTTCTCTGTCCTCTCCACTATCCCTCCCTTCTCTCTCTCATTCTGTCTTTCCTCTCATTCCCTCCATCTATCTCTCTCCTTTTCCTTCTTCTCTCCCTTTCTTTCTCTTTCTCCTCTTCCTTTCTGTCTCTCTCTCCCCTATATCTGTCTGTCTCTCCTCTCCCTCCCTATCTATCTCTCTTCTCTTCCCCCTTCTCTCTGTCTCTCATCCCCTCCCCCATTCACCTAGGAGCTACAGGCTCCCAGGTCTATTTTACCTTTAAACCTCCTTAGCAAATCCTCCATGGGGAATTCACAGGAGCACAAAGGTAGGAAGGGTATCAGATGAGAGGGTGTGGATGGGGCAACATATCAGTGAGATCAAAGATCCAAGAATGCAAACGTTTAACAAGTGTTGAGGCTGTTATAAACCACAGACCTATAAGTGTACTCTATCCAGAAAGACACAATTTTAAAAAGAAATTCCAGTTAAATTTACAAACCCATAAAACAGTGCTACTAAGGTTACAGAAGTGATGTTCCTTTTTTTTTTTTATTGTCAGCTACAAGTTGTGAAGCTTTGTAAAAGATACATCGTATCAGGGACACAGTCTTTCAACCTAATTTTCTTCAGGAAGAGGGTAACTACCCTAGGGGAACAATTGAACCTTGACTTCAATGAGTTCTTTAATTTATTCCACATCTAATCAAATGGAACTTATTAATAAAGTCAAGAAAATATACCTGGAGTACCTGGAATCTATCCAGGTGTTAAACTGGGACAGTGGTTAATGGGCCCCAAGGTATGTCAATATGGTAATGGCTTCAGTAGACCGGAAGGTCAATATGTAAACAGGCAGGGGAGGGGGTGGAGGGAAGGTGCCCTATCTCCCAAAGATGAGACAGGATGGCTCTACTGATAACTTTAGATAAGAGGCAGAATCTACTGGAAGGTAGGGCATGGGAACGGCAGGCAGGGACACAGGGGGGAAAATAATGTGGAAGGAACCAGAAGGGTAGTTCAGATGGGAAGCTTTTTACTTAAGATATGAAGATGGAAAAGAGAATCACAAACTATAATTACAAAACATTAGAGAGAGAAGAAATCTCAGACTACAGAATGTCGGAGCTGGGAGGCCCTTAAGAACACAGAATGTTGGAGCTAGGAGGGCCCTTAAGATATAATTTTGTTCAACTGCTTCATTGTACAAATGAGGAAATGGATGCTCAGAAAGAGGAAGCAATATGTCTAAGGTCATTCAGTTAATGGGCTTTACAGCTTTGACTCCAATTCAGGTTTCCCATTTATAAACACAAATTCTAAACCACCCTGGGCTTCTGAACCAGTTGCTTGATACTCCAATGGGGATGAGAGTTCCTGAATGCAGCACTTACGCCAAGGGTGCAACCCATCCACAATTCTTGTCCATATCTTCCCATAAATTCAAAAGAGAGGATTCACCCAACACGCTGGGGACACTCTTCTTGCTATCTTGGTATTCCATGGATACTAATGAAGTATGCCATTGTCCTTTACTATGATGCTCTGAACAGCATCTTACTAGTTTTGGGCAGTTCTTAGCTGGTGATATAACTTTCTTGTGCCAAACATTTGCCTCTACATATCCCTTTAGGGTAAACCATGACTAATTTTTCAGAGACTGTGGCATTCCAAGACTTGCAAACACATACAAACAGATATTGGATGGTACTTTGGAAGATTAAAAAATATTTTTTGTTCTAGATTTGTGATTTCATCAGCAAAGGGAACTCAAGGGACAAAATACCCCCTACTAATCAAATCAACAGTTTAATTTGAAGTCTAAATGAGTTGTCTGTATCCCTAAAAGGTTATATGACTTACCCAGAGTTACACTGTCTACATCTACACACATACACACACATACATAAATGTTTATATCTATATATACATATCTATGGATAGCATAGATGAGACTTGAATTCAGGTCTTCTTGATTTTAAGGCTAGCACTCTAACCACTAAGCAAGAACCTTTCAATGTTAAAAAGACATGCTTTTGTTTCTGAGAGCTTAGAGTCAATACTAGTATTAACACTGACCAAACAATTCAGCCTGCTCTCTACCACTTTCAATTCTGGGGGTCCATCTTCACAGTCTGTTCATCCAAATGCATATCATACATAGTCTATTATATGAATTTGGCTCTTCCTGAGCAAAGTGTCAGGATTAGCTCCTTGGGGTAAAGATGGATTTCAGTGAAGTAGCTTTGTAATCAGGATTATGTCATAGATGAGTTAATCAACACACATCAACAAATACCTGTACTATGTCAGACACTGTCTTCCACAAACCAGAGTATCTGAAAGACCTCGCTTATCATCGATAGAAAGTACCTCTTCTATTTGGACTCACAAGTATCTTGTATATTCAGATTTATATGTATTGGCTCTCCCAAGAGAATTAGGCTCCTTGCAGATGGGGACTGTTTTTTCTTTGCACCTTCAGAGTTTGGAACAGTGCCTATACATAGTAGGTGCTTAAGAAAGGCTTCTTGATTGATAGATTCAGACTGGTAGATTCTCCTTGTCAAATATCAAAACCAATCCCTTCATGAAGACCTCCTCTGTGTGTATGGAAGAACAATTCTCACTGCTCTTTTCAACTTCGCTTTCTTGAATACCAACTGCATTTCTTCTTTCTGTAGAACATCAGGACCCATGATGTTGGAATCCAAATGTGGGAGTTCCATTATTATTGATGGGGAAAAGAATTTCTTATAGTCATCTTTAGAGATTTCTTCCACTTTTCCGCCCATTTGTTTTTCTTTCAGTTTCATACTTAAATTCCCTCAGGATGATGTGGCTGAGTTGGGTCTCTTGCCAAGCTTTCTGTAAAGCCGTTAAAGCAGATGTCCATGGCTTCTTACTGCTTTATGAGGCAATATCCTCCTACCATCCTCCTCTATAAGATTTTTAAAATGAGTTTATATTCTAAACTAGTGTTGCCCTTGGCTGCCACATCTCTCAGCTTGGCAAAGAGATTAAGTACTTGTTGGAAGAGGCTGTTTCTAAGCTCCCTTAGAATCCTCATTGTGGCAATTTACATCAGTTAAGCTTGCTTAGGAAATAATGATAAACTCTATTAATGTCTGTTCTTTTATCTATTTCCTATTTCTTGGCATCAACAGCCTGCTTAAATAGGTCAGACTGCAGTCACCTCTCTTGTGGTGACTTCCCATTTTTATTCTTTATGCTAATTTGATATTGATCTTCTCTCCAACAATTCAATGGTCTGGATATTCAAAGACATTGGAAATGGTTCTTAGATCAGTAAGCAGATGTTTTCTATCTATAGAAATATGATTATTTTCACTTTTTTATGTTATTTGGAGTTCACTATGCTAAGTACCTTCTTAAAGAAAGTATTCATAATACATAGCCATGCATATGCCATATTCTATAAGCCTTTGGCTTGTTTCATTTCTTACTACTAAACCATGTTCTCCTACACACATTTTCCACTGTCCTTCCCTACATTTATCTTCCCAAATGAAGTCACTAAGAATTAAAGTATATATTTTTTGTTTTTTGTTAGGTTTTTTGCAAGGCAAATGGGATTAAGTAGCTTGCCCAAGGCCACACAGCTAAGTAATTATTAAATGTCTGAGACTGGATTTGAACCCAGGTACTCCTGACTCCAGGGCCGGTGTTTTATCCACTGCGCCACCTAGCTGCCCAGAAATTAAAGTATATTTTAATTTACTGTGGAAGGTCTTATCACCCTCTTTGTAGGATTATTTTACTCCCTCCTCCTCATTAATGTTATAGCACATAAATTGTAGTTATTTTCATTGAGAGGGTTTGCAAATACTTGTCATAAGCATTACAATCAAAGATGACAAGTGCCCCATGATATGTTCATTGTATTTTTGAAGACATGATAAAACCAATTTCACCAGTTCATTTCTTAGCTTTTCCAAGGAAAACCAGTAAGCCCCTTTTCCATTTCAGCGCAACTCCCTTTTGTCTTCTGGTTTCATTTTATATGGAGAATGCCAAGATTGATATGATTCTATTTCTCCAGGAGAATGTCTACTCATTGGTCACTGAACAATGGTCACACAAATAACCAAGTTAATATGTATACATAATCAAAAAAATAAAATGACTCTTAATCTTTTCAGTTTCCTTTACTACTATACTGCCACCATCGCTACAAGAATGGAATGAGGTTATGTCAAACTCAAAGTGATTTTATATTTTCTTTTATTTCATGAGTTGTCTTCACAAAAAATGTGGTCACATACATTTCTGGGACCAAATTCAAATTTCCAGAATGGTAGAACCTACTAAAGTATGAATTCCTATGATATCTCTTTGAAGACTCCAGGATCAATTTGATGCTACGATATACTATTGGAATAGATTTTACAGAAAGATGGATAGATGGAGAAAGAGACAGACATCCAACAAGAGAGAGAAAGGGAGAAATCCTGGTAGTATCAGATCCTGATAGATCAGATCTACCCAGTATAGATCTGGGTATAAGGAGGGAGTATAGAGTATAGAGTATTATCAGCCTTTCCCTAGGGTTTGTTGATGGCCCCTTGAGGGAAGAGATACTTGGAGTTGTAAAATACTCTTACTTCTGTGGCCAGAGCAGAACTTGAAGGTCTTTTACTCCAGACTTCTGAAAGAGCAGGTGGGTTTTTCTTGGGTGCATTAACCTCTTGGAATTTCCCAGTCCTTTAACAAGAAAAAAAAAACAGTACCAGCCTTGGGACTACCTTTCTAACAACCTCAGTTGTTGAATTCTAGGGTCCATCTCCTAGATAGAGAAAGGGAGAGTTCTTGGGTAGTACCAATCTCTTGGAAGGTCTCCATGGCCATCGGAATTGTAAGAGGTGAGGGATATAAGCCAAGATGTGAGAATCAAGAAACATGAACTTTGATCTCCAACATTACCATGGACTTTTTTGGTCAGTGCAGGTCCAATGGGAAGGGAGATACCTTCTGAGAAGTAGCCTTAGCCTTAGTAGAATGCTAATTATATGATTTTTGAGCAGATACTAAAAAGACTCAATAGAATACTAAAGGATTGCCCCAACTAGTAACTCTTAAGTTCATGAATGGGTCTTGAGGACTGCTGGAAAAAGAGTAAGACTCACTGGGGAGGGAAGGACTCCCATGAGCCCATATATGAAATCTTTTCTAGGGGTGAAATTAGGACTAACCATTCCTAGAATATACTGTTATCTTAAATACTTGTATTGGATTTGCGGACCTTTTCATTTCCGTCGGCAGATTCCTAGACAAACCCTTTGAGCTATTCTGTGATTTCCTAGAGTGAACTCTGGGGTGGGAGTAAAACAAGCCAAAAGCTTACTACTTACCCAAATCTAGGACTGAACCTGATTTGTGAAAGCCAGAGCATGAGGCTTGGGGTCACAGATTACACTTGATTATATATTTCTTGGTCTTGTTCTCTAAACATTTCATGGAGAATGGTCTTGTTTCCTCAATTAGATTGTGGGCTTATTGAAGGCAGAGACCATATTTTCTTCTTTCCTATATTTTCCACAGCAAAAACTGGATCACAACTGAAGCTCAGTGAATATTGGTTGGTTGAGAATTCTTTTCGCTTGAGTAAAAATCTAAAGGAGCTGAGAAATTTGGATAGTGATATGGAGGCATAGCTTTCCAGGTTTACAATGTGATTTACACAAATTATCTCATTGGATCCTCAAGACAACTGAGGAACTCGTGATATACACATCATCAACACATTTCATAGATGAATTACCTAAGGGTCAATAACCTGTCCATGGCCACACAGCTTGCTGAGTCTCAGGCACAAATACAAACCTGTCTCTCCTTCAAGTCAGTGTTCTTGCTCTGTTGTTGTTTAGTCATTTTTTAGTCATATCCAATTCTTTGTAATCCAATTTAGGGTTTTTTTTTTAGTTTTTGCTAGGCAACAGGGTTAAGTGGCTTGCCCAAGGCCATACAGCTAGGTAATTATTAAGTGTCTGAGGCCAGATTTGAACCCAAGTACTCCTGACTCCAGGTCCGGTGCTCTATCCACTGTGCCACCTAGCTGCCCCTAGGGTTTTCTTGACAAAGATATAGGAGTGGTTTGCTATTTCCTTCTCCAATTTATTTTACAGATGAGGAAACTGAGGCAAATGGGGTTAAGTGAGTTGCCCTGGGTCCCACACATAAGTATCTGAGGCAATATCTGAACTCAAGGAGCCTCCTTATCTATTGCTGATACACTATCTATTGCATCACCTAGCTACTCTTATTGCTCTAACTACACCTCCCGGAACCAACTTCTTCAAGTTCTCATGCTAAAGAGGAGGCTGAAGTGACTAGGAACTATAGAGGTCAATTAGACAGATTAAAGAATTAATTATGAAAAGGATAATAATTTGCCTATGCAAAACCTGGTCCTTTCTCCAATCAAAGGCAATTCCCAGGTCCGATTCAATCTTTCTCATTATGTCTGGAGAACTTTTTCCAAAACACAAGCCCTGTTAGAAATGAGATAGCATTTAACCATGGTTCTGCCTCTGGACATCCAGAGAAACCTCAGAGCAAGAAAAGAAAAACAGGGAAATCATATGGAAACATAGATTATTGTTGTTTTTATTGTTTGTGATATCATGGGTAGTGTTGCTTCAATTGCGTTTAAGTGAGGCAAAGTTGCCCCAAATCATTAGTTTTTCTCATTCTCTTTGAGATCTCCCAGTCTGATCACCTCTCAGCTCTGATTCCTCTGGCTGTAAAGACTCCAGGGTATAACCTCTGATCCTTCCAAAGCCCAACCATTCTTTCATGACCCAATTTAAATGCCACCACCACCATATTCCAGCCTTACCCCTTTCAAATTGGGTTCTGTTGTACACCATCACCATTTAGAGACCATAAAAGCTAGATGGGACCTCAAACATCACCCCATCAATGCCCTCTTATAAATAAGGTAACTAAGGACCAGAGAAAGGAAAGGATAAGCCCAAGATCCTACAGCTAGTTAGTGGTATAGCCAGCATGAGGACTCAGAGGGTCTGACTCCCAAGGTCAGGGACTCCTCTATTTCATCACTCTACCAGAAGCTCTCTTCATTTTTTGTTTTAAATATATATTTGTATATATTTTGTATATATTTGTTTTCCAAGTATATACAATAGTAGTTTCTACCTCTTATTTTTGGTAAGGTTTTGAATTTTACAATTTTTCTCCCACTCTCCCTTCCTTCCCACCACTCCCCCCACAGGAGGCAGTCTGATATTCTTTACATTGTTTCCATGCTATACATTGATCAAGATTGAATGTGTTGAGAGAGAAATCATATTCTTGAAGAGAAAATGAAATATTAGATACAGCAAAATTATATAGTGCATAAGAACTTTTTAAAAAAAAATAAAAGTAATAAACTTTGGTCTTTGTTTAAACTCCACAGTTCTTTCTTTGGATACAGATGCTATTTTCTGTCGCAGTATGCTAAAATTGTCCCTGATTATTGTACTGATGGAATAAGCAAGTCCATTAAGGTTCTTCAGCATCACCCCCATGTTGCTATTAGGGTGTTCTTCTGGTTCTGTTCATCTCATGCAACATCAATTCATGCAAGTCTTTCTCGGCTTCTCTGAAATCCCATCCCTCTTGGTTTCTAATAGAACAATAGTGTCCCATAACATACATATACCAAAGTTTGGTATTCCCCAGTTGATGGACATTCACTCAATTTCTAATTCTTTGCTACCACAAACAAGGCTGCTATGAATATTTTTGTACAAGTGATGTTTTTACCCTTTTTCATGATCTCTTCAGGGTACAGACCCAGTAGTGGTATTGCTGGAACAAAGGGTATGCACATTTTTGTTGCCCTGTGGGCATAATTCCAGATTGCTCTCCAGAAAGGTTGGATGAGTTCACAGCTCCACCAACAATGCCTTAATGTCCCAGATTTCCCACATCCCTTCTAACAATGATCACTGTCCTTTCTGATCAAATTGGCCAATCTAATAGGTATGAGATGGTACCTCAGAGCTTCTTTAATTTGCATTTCTCTAATCAGTAATGATTTAGAACAGTTTTTCATATGGCTATGGATAGCTTTGACTTCCTCATTTGTAAATTGCCTTTGCATATCCTTTGACCATTTGTCAGTTGGGGAATGGCAGAAGCTCTCTTCCTAAAGCAACATGGAGATACAGTATAGGAACATATAGTATAGTGAAGAGATCTCTAGACTGAGTCAAGGGAGACCTAGGCTCAAGTCCTATCTTTGACATTAATTAGCTATGCAACCGTAGGCAAGTCACTTAATTTCTCTTGAGCCTTGGTTTCTTCACCTGCAAAATGGCAAGAATAATGTACTTTCTTTCCCCTTTCAGGTCTGCTTCTGATTTTCTGGACTTTGCCATCATGATTCAGTTACTCCCTCTCCTTGGATCTTTTCTCAGCTACTGGAGTCTCCTCACCTTGGAATATTTATCTTCTCCTGTAAGTTTCTCATCTTCTACCATGCTGATCTCCTCCCATTGGTGAGGCCTTCATTTTCAGGTAGGACTCAGACTAGTCAATCTTTATTTCCCTCCTATTTCTGCTTCTGACTTTTCAGTTACTGACACCTATCTTTATCCCCCATTCCCTATTTTTCAACTCCTTTTTGTGTATCAGCTTTCCCTCTTAGAATATAAGCTTCTTGAGGACAGGACAATGTCTTTCTTCTTTCCTTCCTTCTTTTTTTTAAATTACTTTTTTATTTTTGATTTAAATTTTAGTTTTCCAATTAGATGCAATGGTAGTTTTTCAACATTCATGCATTTAAAAATTTATAAGCTCCACATTTTTCTACCACTCTCCCTTCTCTTCCCCTGCCCCATGGCAGTAAACAATATGGTAAAAGTTGTACATATACCTATGTATTTAGCATATTTACATAAGTAATGATGTGAAAGAGAAATTATACCTAAGGGGGGAAATGTCACGAGAATGTTTCTTCTCTCTTTTTTTATCTTTCTTTTCTTTTTTCTTTTTCTTTCTTTTTACCTCTCTCTCTCTCCCCTCCCCTCTCTCTCTCTGTCTCTCTCTGTCTCTCTCTCTCTCCTCCCCCCCCTTTTATTCCCAGAACTTACCACAATGTCTGATAGCATAGTAAACAATTAATAAATACTTGTTGTCTTGTCCCTGCCTCAGTGGATTACTTTGAGAACTAAATGAGCTAATAACTGTAAAGTTATATGTTTCAGTCATTGCTATTCATGGAAAGCACCCTAGACCTAGGAGTCAAAAAATGTAGATTTAAGCTCCAGTTCTAAGATCTCTTCCAGTTCCAAATTTCCATGTTCTGTGTTCCCACATTCTACATTCTAAAGTCCCTTCCATTTCAGTTTTGACATCCTGTGCCTGTGATTCTCCTCTGCCCCAACCTTTACTTTAAAGAGCATTCAAGGTTTGGAGCACTGGCTTTCCATCTCTCTCATTCCCTTCCTTTTTGCATTTAATAATTCTACCTATCCTTAAAGAAACAGGAGTGGGACTCTAACCCTCTGAGTCCAAGGCTGGAGCTCCTTCTACTATGACAGGAGATATCTTTCTGGAGTGGCTCCTGTGGTGAACTCTGGGTAGGTAATCTGGGGAAAGACTTTCTCTCCTTGAGCAGAACATACCCATTCCCCAATACCTCTGCCAAGGTGGCCAGCCTGGAAGACTTCAATGCCTGTTGGCCATCCCAGCCCCCCCTCTACCACCCCACTTCTCAATCCTTTCGTCTCCTTCCATTGTACTCTGGGGAAGGAGGCTCAGTATGGTAGGGCTGGAAGTCTCTGCACAACCCCCATTACCTCATTATCCACCAGGACTGCCTGGCCCCCTACTGATGTCCCACACTGCACCGGGAAGAAAGGATTGGCTCTGACATGAAAGCCCCACTTTCAGCCCTGACTTGAGGTCCGGGAACGTCTTTATCTGCAGTGACCCCAGCAAAAGTGTCAGCAGCCGCCACAGGCAGAGCTGCTGAAATAGCTCTCCCCCCTCCGACCCCAATGGAAAGCTGGGAAGAGATCACATCCCTTGGGTCCATGGGAAAGAGGGAGGCTAAGGTTTGGGCGGTCCCACTGAGGCCTCTAGTCCTGCTCTTGCCATCCTATCCCAGAAGACAGAAGGGTGCTGGCTCCAGCCCTTTTTGGGTTCCACCCAAAGTCACCTGCCACCCAAGTAAGTGTCAGGATCTGGGTCCTCTTAGAGCTCTCACTCTGCCGAACACCTCCACCTCAGCCATCAGGAAAAGCAGGCTGGCTCCTGGTCAGCCAGCACAACCAATAACTCAGTGATGAGCAGCTGTCAGGGAGAGGAGGCTCCGTGGGATGGGAATAGCTGAACAAAAACCCTCCTTTACATACGTGCTGGGAGAGAAAGACCCAGCTTTGGTTCCTTTGTCCACCTTCCCAGCATTATTTCTGCCTAAATCCATGGAGGCAAATGGGAGGACAGAGGGGTAAGAATGTAAAGGATGGTCTTTGTTCACTTGGGCCACCCTCAGTGAGTGGAGAGGGGGGTGGAGGGGGGAGAAGAGCGTCAGAACCTCTTCGTTGCCTTTCCTCACTCTATTCCTTCCACGTGGAATGCCCTCTCCATTTCCCCATCTTCCCGGCCTGTGAACATCACCCCCATCCTTCAAGGCTCAGCTCCAATGGCGCCTCCATTAGGAAGGTTTCTCTGATCTCCCCTGGTGGGAAAGAATTTTTCTTCATAGCATCTTAGCAGATCAGTGTTAAGACAGGACATCAGAGGGGATCTGGCCCATTTTTCTAGCCTTGGATGCCCACCTCCCAGTTAGCCACATTGCATGACAGAGAGCTGAGGCTACCTCCTTCCCACAGCCTGCTGATCTCCCTCACTTTGATCCTGCCACAGTGGAAGAAGCATATCAGCCCCATCTCCATGCAAAGTGACTTATGGGTCACTAGCATGCTTCCTGGAAACCAGTCTGAGAGGATAGACCCTCTATCTCTCACTCCCAGAGAACAACTGATAGCCAAGACTAGTCCCTCCCCCACACCTGCCATCTTCAACCTATTCACTGCTTAAGAATCATAGATGCAGAAAAAATTTGATCCTCTTTCCCTCTCTCCTCAAAAGCCACCCCACTTTAAAGATTCCAGGCACCCCTCTTCTAGTCAGCTAGGCTCAAAGTCTTAGTATTATCCTCTACTCTCAATTTTCCTCACCTGCCCTAGGAGATCTATTACCACTTTTTGCTGAGTCCACTTCCAGAACCCATCTCAAGCCCTCTTCCCTGCTCTCACAGCCTCTCCCCAGCTTCTGGTTCTCATCACCCCTCACCTAGGCTATTACCATAACTCTCTAATTGAATCCCTGGCCCTCAGCTGTCAACATAGCCCTGCTTCAACTTAAATCTGACCGTCCTTCTACTCCACAACATTCAGGGGTCCCCTGTGTTTCTAGGATCAAAAACCATCTCCTCAGTTTGGCCTTTAAAATCCTTCACAATCTGGCTGCTGTTTCAGGTTTGTTTCATGTTATATATATTGCACCATCCATTTAAACTGACCTACTACACAAAGCTGTTGAACAAATTCTATCTCTGGGACTTTGTATTGACTAGTTCCCTATGTGAGAAAGGCATTCCCTCCCTCAGAATGCCATCCCTTTAAGGCCCAGTTAATGAGCCACCTCCTAGAAGCTTTTCCTAACCTTCCCCTCTCCTGCTACATTCATATTCTCTCATTCCTCAAATTTTCATGTAGATTTTGACCCATTTGTACTTCATATTCCCAAGGTAGATTATAAACTCATTGAAGGTAGGATCAATTTTACCTTTTGCTTTTGTATCTCCAGCACAGGGCCTTGGCACCTAATAGGCACTTGAAGTGCTCATTGGATTGAATTTGAAGGAGCCTTAAAATACAGAGTCTTGAGAATGGGAAGAAATTAATCCATGAGTTTGCAAGGAATTAAGTAACATGCCCAAAGTCCCCTGTATTGTGTCATCTAATCAATACCATCCTCTAACTGGCATGTATATGATTATAAAGTTTACAAAGCATTTTGCACCTATGTTTTTACCAGAATGCTTTACAATAGTCCTGTGAGGTTAGTACCAAAAATGTTACTATTCTCATTTTTTTCTTTTGAAAAGGAATGGGATTAAGTGACTTGCCCAAGGTCACACAGTAAGTATTAAGCATCTAGGGCTGTATTTTAACTGAGGTCCTCCTGACTCCAGAGCCACTGCTTTATCCACTTAACTGTCCATACTACTCTCATTTTTAGAGAGGAGGAGAAAGATGCTTCTGGAGGTTGGGACTCACAGAGGTTCATAAAGCTTGTGAGTTCCAGAGGTGGGATTTGAACTTCTTGAATTCAAGTCCATAGCTCTGATCATCATGCTACAGCCATTGGAATCTCAATACAGCAGAATCTAAGAAGGCTGTTCTGAGGAGCATGGCTAGTCTTAGGTATACTAGTCACACTGGCCACATTTACTAGACCTCCCTCCTACTCATCTTACCAATAGCACCTGACTCCTGTGCCATTTTCCTTATATAGGGGTGTGTTAGTATTCAACAGTCTCAAGAGGATACCCTGCTAGTCAGCTCCTTTTGAATATCAGCAGGGAGTAATGGGTTAGAAATGGAAGAGCTGGGTTCTAGGCCTACCTAGCTCTGCCTCTGACTTATTTTTTAAGATGTGGCTGATTATATTGATCTTACCCACCGCAGGAATCATTGCCAAGAAAAGGCTTTAGAAACTGAAGCACTTTGTAGAAATACGATTCCCAGATGAGCATGACAAGATTCAAAGCTGAGAAGACCATCCAAGTCTGGCCCTGTTACTTTATAGATAAGGAAACTGAGTCACAGAGAAATGGTTTGTCCCAACTCACTCTGTTAAAAATAATTATTATCATACTTAGGTTTTGAAACCCAAAGCCAGGGCTATATCCATGCTACCTCTCTGCCCCTTACTCTCTCAGGTTCTCACTGTGGTTACATCCAGATGCTCACTGTTTCTTGGTTAGAATCCCTTGGCTTCAAGAAGGGGGCATCATGGTGCAGTAAATAGAAACTTGACCTAGGAATAAGGGAGACACAAGTGGAAGCCCTGAGAGATGTGTAATGTTAGGCAAATTATTTAGCAACTTTGACTCTCAATCTCCTCATTTATAAAATGGGCATAACAATAGTACTTACCTCCCAGGGTTGGTGGAAAATTCAAAGAAGATCATATATAAAATGATTTGCTAAAAAAATTGCTCATTATCATCATCATAACCACCACCCTCTTCATCATTATCATTGCCACTTCCCCATTCCTAAACCTCAGTTTTCTTGTTTCATCTGAGAAAATCAGATTTGAAAGAGAACCTGCCTCCTCCAGGAATCAGTTCTTCATCCTTGCCAACCCACAGTCATCTGTCCTCCTCCACTAAACGCCCACCGCACCTATTGTCTAGACCACTTATTCAGCAATTAATCACGCAAGGACCAATGACAGCCTTCGTATTGTGCTCTGGTCTTCCATTGTGGTTCAACTTTTCATGTGGGTATGTTTCCTCTCTCCAAATGTACCATAAGGGCCTTCAGGGCAGGGACCTGTGTATGTCACACTCCTTTGTGTGTGTGTGTGTGTGGGTAGGGGGGTAAGGAGTGGGAAGGAGGAGGAAGAGGGCTGGGCCTGGCTCAGAACTGCCTGTTCAGTGAACACCCACTGACTGATGGATGTAATAGAAGATCCCAGAACAACACACCTTCCAGGACCCACCCACTCTGTGTGTGTGTGTGTGTGTGTGTGTGTGTGTGTGTGTGTGTGTGTGTGATATTTCACTAAGGCTGCATGATAATGCATCCATCTAAGATTCAGGGCTCCCCATGGGTCACAGCACAGTTCCCCAGCCTCTATTTCCACCTTTCCTTTAGCTCAGTACCTCTTCCTACAATCAAGATCCAGTCACTGTAATTTGTGTCCAGGTGGAGTCTTACTCACTTGAATATCCTGACTGTTAGCCTGGAATAAGAAATAGAAACTACAGTGGTCCAGCAAGGGAGTTAGGAGAACCATAAGCTGCTGTCACTGTGACTCTGAACAAGTTACTTGCCTTAGTTTCTTCAGGTTACTGTATTACATTCCAACAGTCCACATTTTAAGGTTCCTTCCATTCTAACAAGTCAGGCTCTCTTCAACTCTATCAAGTCATGTTCCAAGGTTCTTTCCACTCTAGCCAGCCATGGCTGGCTAAGAAGACATGTTCTAAGACTCCCTTCACTCCACCAAGTCTTGTTCCAAGATGCTTTTCACTCTATCAAGTAATGCTCTATGGTTCTCTCCACTTAAACCAACCACATTTTAAGGCTCTCTTCACTCTAGGAAGCCCTGTCCTAAGGCTCTCTTCATTTTATCAAGTCATTTTCTAAGACTCCTTCCATAGTAGCCCACCATGTTCTACAGCTCTCTCCATTCTAATCAATCACATTTTAAGGTTCTCTTCACTCTAGCAAGTCATGTTCTAAGATTCTCTTCACTCTGACAAGTCAAATTCTAAGGCTCACTCCACCCTAACACTAACTTTTTTGTTATAAAGTTCCTTCTAACTTCACCAGTCTTTGGTTCCCACCCCACTCTTAGGGTAGGGGAGAGCAGGTGAAAGGTTTTTGAAGGAGGAAGCCCTAGTCCTCCTTCCTCCCTTCACCTCTGATATCCTGGGTTGATAAGATGTATCTCAGTCTCACCTCTTTGCCAGCAAAGTTTATGAGTCAATAGAACTGTCAGTTCCATGAAGGCAAGGATGATATTTTCCCCCTTTGTCTCTGTATCACTACCATCACTACAGAGCCTTGCAAAAGCAAGCACCTGGTAAATGCTTGCTGGAAAGAGTTGAATCCCCTCTCCCCAGTCCTACAATAACTTCCAAAAAGCCTTGAGTGCCTAAAGCCAAGGTCATAGATGAAGATCTGGAAAAGTCCTTAGAGACCATCCAGTTCACTCACAGTATCCCTTTCAAGCTGGAGGATGGCTCTGATGGTTGATTTCTCTTTTCTCTCTCTTCCCAATCTCCTCCAGGGACGAGTAATCTTTACTCTTTCTAAGATACAGTCTCAAAGCAATGAAGAGTCAGTAACATAGCTTGTTCTCTCACTCTCCATCCCTGCACCCATCTGTTTATCTATCTATATCACCCTTCAGAATCTCTAGGAAACATACAAGTGTCCAAAGGACATTCTCATCAGATGCTAGACTTGAAAAAAATTAGAACATAGAATGAGAAGGACCTCAGAGTTTGGGAGAACCTTAGAACACAATTCAAGAATTAGGAGAGACTTAGAATAGAAGGAGCCTGAGGTGGGGGAGTGGAGGGTGCCCTTAGGGATGACCTAATTAAATGACTCAGTTTCCAGAATGGGAAGAACAAGTCTAGAGAGGGTAAAGGATTTACTCAAGACCACATATCTATTCCAAGATGTCTCTCAGCCTTCTGTGTACCAGAAGACATAGCCTCTTAAAATTCTAGCACCCACTAGATCAGACTGACAAGAAATGCTTCTAAAATCTCTAGTATGAGGGCCTATCCTGATTCCAGCTGCTGCCATTCTGGACAGGCAGTTAGACCCCCTGGGAGCCTGCCTCCCACTGTAAAAGGGGAGTCAATCACAGACCTTAGCAGCATCTGGGGTCCAGCTGCCCAAAACTGTATACTTTGGAAAAGCCAAGGCACTCAAGGCTAGTTTCAAGAGAAGCTCTAACTACATCCTCTGAAGTAAGGAGAACTTTGCATGAATGTTGTATTTACTTCCCTAGAAGTAAATATCTTGGTTCCCTCCAGTTCCCTTGCTCCTTGGAGATCAACAACTGGTCTAACAACCAGTGTTTTGAATGTTGTTTGACATACATTAGGTCCTTGATAAGTATTAATAGAATGAATGGACAAGGAGCAGAGCACTCTTAGTAGGGTCGGCCTAAGAGAAGGATAACACCCATCCCTCTCCAGCACATACTCCCCATGGATGGACTATCAGCAATAATAAGGAAGAGGACAGAAACCCAACAACTCTGGACCCAAAGTAAGGAGGCCTGGATTCATTACTTGGCTTGAAATGTTTGAACTCTATAACTTTGAGTATCTGGGTTTTGATATATAAAATCACAATAGCAGTTCATGCTTCAAATACTATAAAGCACTATTTAAAGTGTCTGTTGTAAAGAGAGCAACTGAGGCACTAAGCAGTTATTTAAAAGGAAGGTGTCAGATGACATTTTTGTCGAGGTCCCTTCCAGCTCCGACATATATTCATTCCATAGAATAATAGAACAAAGAACATTCCATGTACTGCATTCATTTCCATTCCTAATATTTCATGTTCCAATATACCTTTTATCTTAATGTCTAATGTTTAAAGCCCCTTCTAGTTCTGATTTCTAGGAATCCTAGATAGCTCTAATTATAAGAAACCACCCAGGAGACATCTCTAGAGTGCCTATAACTTTGAGATCCTCTAGTTTAAACCACCCCTAATAACCAAGCCTCAGTTTCTTTCACAGCTCAAGGAAGGACACCTGCAACACTGTCCTTCAGTTCTGCAGAAGGCTTGGATGATGTAATCTCTGAGGTCAACATTGGTGACTCCAGTCTCAGGTCTGTGAGACTTGGTCCCTTTTGGAAGTTTCTGGGAGAAAGACCCAAGGGCACAATCCTAAGAGGTGAACTCAGTCTCTTGAAAAAAGGCCTCCTGTTTCAATCTGCTCAAGTACACAGTTGTGATGGAATTCAGACCGACACGAGTTCAGGAAATTCGGCGTTCTGCTCCCCCTCTCCTCCTAACTGGGCCACATTATCCAGAATGAACATATTATTGGGATGCGTAATTTCTGTCATAAACACAGCTGTGTTTATTTCTATGTGCCGAGCTCCAGACAGACAAGCAGTAGTGTCTGTTTATAACTGCAGAATCACACCTCGGGCAGGAGAATCTCCCAGTGACCGAGAAGGAGAGCATTCACTGGTCAGAGAGTACAGGTCCTGCCCCACAGGCTGATCCCATCGTCTCTGGCATAAGTTGAATTTGGAGGAATGGGTAATTTCTTTGTTTGGAGAGGGTGGTGAAGAGCTATGTGAGGTGTGATGTGGTGTTGTGTGTGTGTGTGTGTGTGTGTGTGTGTGTGTCTGTGTGTCTGTGTGTGTATGCATGGGGGTGTGTGTGTGTGGGAAAGAGACAGAAAAAGAGGAAGAGAGAGACAGTATTAATAGCTGTTAGGGATCATGGGAACAATTATAAAATCATCAGAACTCTTCTGTTTTGGATGGATTGAACACAGAATATTGGAACTAGGAGGGCCCTTAGAACACAGAATGTCAGAGCTGGGAGGGCCCTTAGAACACAGGATGCCAGAGCTGGAGGGTGCTTAGAGCACAGAATGTCAGTGCTGGGAAGGTCCTTAGAATATAGAATGTCAGAGCTGGGAGAAACCTTAGAACACAGAATGTCAGAGCTGGGAGGACCCTTAGAACACGGGATGTCAGAGCTGGGAGGGTCCTTAGAATATAGAATGTCAGAGATGGGAAGGACCTTAGAATATAGAATCTGAGAGTTAAGAGCTATGTTATAGCTCATCTAGACTATTTTCTGAAAAAGACAAAAGTCCACCAGAGTATAAGGGAATTATCCACCCTTAGCACCACAGACACAAATCAACACTGTTTTCTCTACTTACAATCATAAGATTTAGATCTGAAAAAGACATCAGAGTCAATTGGTCAGACTTGTTTATTTTACAGATGAAGAAAAGTTGTATGATCTAGAGGACAGAATCCTAGATTTGGGAGTCAGAACAGACCTAGGGTAAAATCCTACATCTGGAGTTCATTGTTGGGGACTATGGGCAAATCACTTCCTCTCTGAGTCTTAATTTTGCTCATTTGAAAAATAGGGATAATAATATCTGTAGTATCTACCTTATAAATGTCCATTTTTGTTATTAATGCCATTCATCATCATCATCATCATCATCATCCCAGGTCATCTTCAGCATAAGTAGCAAGGCTAAGATTTTTACAGATCTACTGCTATAAGAGCCCTCAAAGACATCTAGTCTAATCCCTTCATTCTATAGATGAGGAAACTGAGGACCTGAGAGTCGAAGTAACTTGCTCATAGTCATTGCTGTTCAGTCATGTTCAGTTCTCTGTCACCCTATTTGGGGTTTTCTTGGCAAAAGACTGGAGTAATTTGCCATTTCCTTCTCCATCTCATTTTACAGAGAAGAAAACTGAGGTAAAGACAGTTAAGTGACTTGCTCAGGGACATACAACTAACAAGTATCTGAGGTTGGATTTGAATTCAGGTCTTCCTAACTCCAGGCTCAGGGATCTATTCATTGAGCCACCTAGCTGTCTAGACATTGGATCATTCATTTAGAAATGGGAAAGGGAATTAGAGGCCACTGAATTTAACTCCCTTATTTTATGAGTGAAGAAACTGAGACCCAAATTGGTCACAAGTAGTAAGTGGTAGAGGCCAGATATGAACTCAGGTCCTGTGGCTTCAAGCCCAGCATACTATCCAAACACTCTATCTATCTATCTTTAAACCTAGTGCTGTTTCCATAACATCAAATCTTCCGTTCCCCTCTAGTTATACAAAACTGTAATAACAACAGCTGATATTTACATATTTATAATAAACACTTTATGGTGAAAAACACTTTAATTATGTCATTTGATCATCATCAAAACACTGAAGTAGGTAGTCTAAGTATAACCACTTCCATTGAGGAAACTGAGGCCTAGAGAAGAAGGCAAGCTGGCCAAGGCCACAAGTTTTTCAGCAGTGGATAGAGGACAGGTATGCAGGGTTACTGAAGCCCAGTCTTATTTCCACTCCTCCTCTCAAGAGTTCCCAGGCAGGTGAGGCAGACCAGAGTGGGGTGAGGCTTAAGGAAAAACTCTGGGAGACCCAAGATGGTAACTCAAAAATGTCAAAGCCTGGAAAAAGAAGCAGAAACATCTAGACATCTTTGTCCAGGACCATCACTGGGACCATAAGTGGAATAATTCAGGTATGGAAGGACAGCCTCCAGAGGGTGACCAGAGCCGGGTGTATATGTGTCAAAGGGAAAGTGAGGGGAATGTACAGAGGCCACTGACAAAGAATTAGGATTCTCCAGCTGTCTCTTTGAAACAACAACCCAACAAAAATAATGCTGTATGGTAGAATAGATAGAGAGCTGGTTGAGTTTAAGGCTAAGTCATCAGCCAGTTTCATAATTCTTACTGCTGTCTTACAGTGGAAAGAACCCTGGTTCTGGAATCAGAAGCTCTGGGTTCAAATTCTCCACCTAATGTGACTTGGGCAAATCCAAGTATTAGTCTCCTCAAGTGAAAAGATGAGGGAGGGCGGCTAGGTGGCGCAGTGGATAGAGCACCGGCCCTGGAGTCAGGAGTACCTGGGTTCAAATCTGGTCTCAGACACTTAATAATTGCCTAGCAGTGTGGCCTTGGGCAAGCCACTTAACCCCACTGTCTTGAAAAAAAAAAAGATGAGGGACCCAGCTCAAAATACCAATTGAAGCAGAGAATGAGGAAGAGAAAAACAGGGAGATTTATTGCCTTATTGAGGACAGGCAGCCCAATTTTGCCATAGTGGATTAAAAACTGACCAGGAAGTGTGGCACAAATTGGCAGTGTGACCCCTATGGACCCTCTCTGAGTTCTAAAACAATTCTCTGAGACTACAAATTATTGAAGAGGTATTAAAATGCATAGGAGGAGTTTTCTCACCTAGGGATTCCCTAGAAGCAAAGAAATCATGGGTCCAATTTTTATGCCCATATGCTTTTTTTTTAATAACAAACAGCTTACCTTCCACACATTCCACACATTGTTCCTGATGGTAATTCTGTAAAGTGGACACTGCAGAGGCCTTAGAGATCATCTATCCTCTGTTTACAGAGGAGAAAATTGAGGCTCAGAAATGAGAAATGACTTGTCCAAAGTCCCACACGTAGAAAGTAGAAGAGCAATTGAAGCCAGGTTCTTTGACTGGAAATCAGACTTATAGGCTCTCTTCTAAGAAATGCCATACATAGAAGGGTACATCTGAGCTGAGGGGAGTGACCACTCTTCTGGAATTTATTATGTTAGGGAACTGATTGAGAGTAAGTGATTGGTCCACAGTCACATTGATAGTTTGTGTCAGAGGAGAATGTGAACCTACGTTTTGCTGACTATTAACCTTAAAAATATTGGATTAAAATAAAATGACAGAAAATAGAGGTTGAAGTTTTATTCTCTGGGATTTACAGTAAATTTATAGGTGGAAGCTATTATGGTAAAGACCATCCTCAGCAGAAGGAGATCATATTATACAGCAGCAAGGGGGTGGGGATGGGGGGGGGCAGACTAGGATGTACATAACAAGAATAGACAAAGCCTTAAATCTCCCTGGTGGTCATTCTATTAAATTGTACAAAATCTCATCAATGCTCTTTTGTCTAGGGGAGGACACATTCTTTCTTATATTGAAGTACAAGGAGGACAGGACAAGTACATCTTTCAAAATCTATTTATTTTTATTTATTTTTAATTTTTTGGGTAAGGTAATGGGGTTAAGTGACTTGCCCAAGGTCACACAGCTAGATAACTATTAAGTATCTGAGGCCACATTCGAACTCAGGCCTTATGAGGGCTGGTGCTCTACCCACTGTGCCACCAAGCTGTCCCCTCCTTTCAAAATCTAAAGGAGGACACATTCCATTCCTCACAAAAGCCAAGAAGATCAAGAATATAGTTTTGATACTATCAAGGCCAGACCTCTATTATACCACAAGAACCCTCTTGGATATGAAAGGAATAAGGATGTCTCCAAGATGATCAACTTGAGTGACCTAGAGATTATTCTCCTGAGAAACAAAAAGGTTGAAGGAGGCAGGGGTCTAGGAAAGGAAATTCCTTCTCCAGAGTCATACATCAAGCTGGGATTCCCAGTCCTGGGTTCTTTCCCTCATCAGTGAAGAGCTATAGTTTCCTGGCCCAAGGCCCAGGGGAACAATGCCTCCCCCAGCCAAGAATGTCACAAGCAGAGTTTCAACTCCACTGAGCTGCCTTGGCATGCCAGGGGTTACAGAAGGAGTCCTGTGCCTTCTGGGCAACATCTATAGAGTAAACAGCTGTAGCTGTTGCCATCTGGGGGCTTCCATGGGGACCAGTGACATTGATGCAGACAGACAGAGGCCTCGCAGATCAGACGGGCAATCCAGGATGGTCCTGGAATGAAAGGGGATGGCAATGGGGGACTTCAGATGGCTCCGGAAGTGGCCCCATCCACATTTGGCGTAGACCCTTCTCAGGTCCAGCCTGCCCCCTCTGAGAAGCTGAGGAAGCCCCATTCAGGCAGCTGACAGATCCAACTGTGAGCTAAGCAGATTTTTCCGCTGCTGACATTTTTCAGAAGCTTTTTCTCCCCTTTCTTGAATTCCCATGGAATCACGCCAAGGGACAAGCTAGGGGCCTCCAACATGTGTCTGGGTATTAATGGGACTGTTGACCCCACTCGCCCCCGACTGTGCATGGGCAGCCAGACTTCAACCTCAAGCCCGCTGACTTACCCTCCTCATCACCCCTTCCTGCCCCACAGTTTGAACCAAGGAAGCAGGTGTATGACCCATCCCTTTCTATCTCCCCCAAACCCAAAGTTGGCTGGACATAAGTAACAAGAGAACCTGGTTTCAGTCAACCCTCTTGACTTCTTGGACATATCAACCAATTACAAACCCTTCTAATTGCTGCCCCCCCATTACTCTTAAATCTCATTGGGTTACAGATCATTCTGTCTCAATTCAATTCAACTGGCATTTACTTACAAGACACTGTGATTGGCACTAGGGATATAAAGAAATAAATGAAAAGCTTACATTCTCTTAGCAGATAGATGCCTCAACCTTCTCCTCATCCTGATGCATCTTCATAGAAGCAGAGAATTTCAGAATTGAAAGAGGTCTCATTGGTCATCTAGTTCAACCCATCTCCAAATTGTCTTCCTTTTGCAAAATTACAGACCCATAACTCCTTCACTCAGAAATCATCCATAACTCCCAAGTGCTTCCCAAGTCAAGATCTAATATCTTAAGCCTGATCCTCAAGGTTCCTCCCAGTTGGGCACCTGCCATATCTAGCTAGCTTCCCCTTCTCCTACTAAAGTACTCTCTCCCCTCATTCTTCAAACTTGGAATGTTCTCCCTCCCTCACTCCCCCTCTCTTTGCCAATTTAATTCCAATCCATCTGTTCCCCATCAACTGAAAAGTTACCTCCCTTGGGAAACCATCTCTGATTATCCTATTGGTAATTGTCCCTTGGGAACCTTCCATTATCTTTTGTTTTGCAACTCTCTGCTGTACTTTTATTATATTAATATTGTGAATCAGAGCTCTCCAGACCAGGGTCTAATGCCCTTTCTAGACCTGTAGACAAATTGCTGAGTTCCACAAAGGCAAGAACCCTTTGTATTATCTAGACTCTAAATCAAACAAGTAAGCAATCAATCAAGATATTAAATTAACATTGCATCCCCTCTAGTACCTAACACAGTACTATATCTAGATAGAAGGGGTTTATAAACATTTTCTGAATGAATGAAATCAGTCCCTCACTGAAATGAGGGGACTGAATTCGATGAACTCTAAAGTCCTTTCTGCTAGGATATTCCAATTTTAATGTTGCTTCCCGCTCTGACTTTTTATGATTCTATCATGTGATCTGTTACTATTTACGCCCACTTTTAAAAATCCCAATGGGGCATTTTCAAGTCTCCTGCTAACACAGTGAACAATGTGAGAAGAACAATTTATATATTTTTAAAGGAACATCAGCCCCCAGAAGTTGGTTAAGAGGATGGCCATGGATATTGGAAGATTTCTGGGTACAAGACTGCTGAGTTTTTGGCCTCGATCTCATCATAAACATGGATTTTCTGTTTTCACCTGGCCCTTTCTTCCCCTCAGGCAGCATCTCTTCCTCCCTAGATTCCCAGATCCTCACAGCTCACTCTATTTCCTTCTAGAGAAATGGGGGAAAGACCCCTTTATTCTAGTGGGGAACTAAGACTCAGAGAGAAGAGCTTGTAGTAGCATCACCAAATATTTACTGAGATTGAATCCAGGCCCAGGGCACTGTGTCATAAGCAGGCAAGGAGAAAGGGCATGGGGGATGTAATCTCAAATACTGTAGAAAGAGAATTGGACCCAGATACCTGGGATTCCATTCCATTTGCTATTTGACCTTAACCAAGTCAGTTCTTCCATTACCACCTCTCTCCCTCCTTTTCATTCCTTCCATTTTTTTTGTGAGGCAATGGAATTAAATGACTTGTCCAGGGACTGTTGCAGCTAATAAGAGTCCAGTGTCTGAGGCTGGATTTGAACTTAGGTCTTTCTAACTCCAGGGCTGGTGCATTTAATTTCTCCAGTTCCCAGCTTCCTCTTCTGTAAAATGAGTTGATTGGACCAAAATATAGTTCATTGGTTCTCAATTTATTTTGGCCTCAAGACCTCTTTACACATTTAAAAATTAATAATCTCCCTCAAATCACTTCTACTTATGTGAGCTTTATCTATCCATATTTACTGTTATTAGAAAGTAAAAATGTCTTAGTCCAGGGTGTCCCCAAAATCTTCAAGCAGTCAAGCTAATGGTTTAAAGTAGATCAAATGAGATAACTTTTGTAAAGTGCTTAGTACACAGCAGATACTTAATAAATGCTTATTCTCCTCCTTTTCCTCCCATACACTGATTTCCCTCTTCCGTGAATCAGTTACTTGTGTATTTGCTTTTCCTCATCTCCCCAGTTCCTTCACCAGCCTAGCCATTACAGTATATGTCCTTGAGAGTGTTTCTGTATCATACATACCTTTGTATCACACCAAATATAGCGGTTGCCAAGTACAACTCCATCTAATATGGTGCTTCCCCCACAGGGGGTGCTTAATAAATGTACAATGAATCGATTAATGGCTGATTCATCAGAATTATAACATTATTAATGTGATTGATACTTAGAGTGGGCTTTTAGAGAATGCTTCGAGTTTCGAAAACTTGGAATCAGATGCTGGAAATTAGGACCTTCTAGGACTCTGACATGAGATCATATTTCTATAACTGGCATTTAAGGGCCTTTAGAAGCTCCCTTGAGGGCAGTTACGAGGTGCAATGGCTGGAACACCGAGCCTGGAGTCAGGAAGACCTGAGTTCAAATTTGGCCTCAAGCATTTACTAGCTATGTGACTCTCAGCAAGTCGATTAACCCTCAGTTCTTCATCTGTAAAATGAGCTGGAGAAGGAAATGGCAAATCCCTGCAATATCGCTGCCAAGAAAACTCCAAAATGAGGTCATGATGAGTTGGACACGATTGAAAAATGACTCAACAACAACAATAAGCTCACCCCAAACTAATTTTCCTGGTTCCCAACTTAGGTTGGTGATAACATTTCCCTTCTTGGCTCTGCATCCCAGCCGAGCTGCACTATTCTCCATCAGTAGTGGTCATCTCACTTTCTCTCATCTCTGAGCCTTTGCTCACATCATTCGCCTTACCTAGATTAAGGCTTTTCTCCAGTCTCAGAATACTGAGTCATCCCTTCTTTTCTGACAAGTATCCTCTTCCTTCCATCCATCTTCCCTACTATCCCAGTGAAAGGGATCTTTCCTTCTTTATATTTCTTATATAGCTTGTTATCTGGACTCCTTCCCAATCCCTTAAATATCCTTTCTATCGCAATTATCTACACATTTGCTCTATCCCCCCAGGATTTATCCCATGCAAATACCCTGAGAGTAAGATCCATGTAGTATTGGTCAACAGAAAGGAATGCAGTTCTTGCATCTACTATAATTTAGGTCTATTTAATGAATTGAAATTGTGGGGGTGGGGAATGATGTGGGATTAGCTCTCTTTGGAGCCTGGTCAGTTCCTCATCTTTCAAATGAGTAGCATGGAGTAGTGCATAGTTTCTTGAGTCCCTTTCCAAGTATTTACATTGTAAAGAACCCTTCTAGGTCTTTCCCTTCTATGTTCTAAGGACCCTTCTAGGTCTTTCCCTTCTAGGTTCTAAGTTCTCATTCTGAGTCATAACATTCTATGAGTCTGTGGAATTATTTCTTTTGCGTTATACTAAGGGGTCTAGAGGTAAAAGACCCACCCAACAGGGCAACAGTACTGTGCCGTTTTCCCTATTCCCATCTGTCTACTTCTATCATTTCTTCTTACTTGCAGTTATGTCCCATTTTCCTGTTTTCTCACTCTCCTAATTTCTATCTTACTCACATGTTTGCCTTTCCCTGCATGAACATTCTAGTCATCCTTTCTGCTACTTAGTCCTATCCCTATACTTGTATTTTACCTATGACTGCTATATGATGGCTCTCCTCTCCAGACCATCATCAGTGTGAGGCTCCAGGACATGTGGAAGGCATGACTCCTTCACCTCCAATGGGAAAACAACATGTTCATTAAAAGGGTAGGCCTGGAGTATCTATACATTTGTTCTGTCTGGAGTATCATTTTTGTATCTGAGGGCCCGTACAATTCTAGAGAGCCACCCTGGAAGCTCACAGTGATGTGGCATTTTAGGACTTCAAAGCACTTTACCTCCATTCCTCATCACCAGAGGGTGATGTAAGAGGAGGTGAAATATTACTGCTTCCACTTTACAGATAAGGTAGTGAGGCTTAGAGTGAGAAAAACTGCTGGAATGAGTTGCTAAGTTGGGACATGAACACTTTGTGTTTCTCTCCTAGCAGAAAATTTCTGCAATTTGTCCTTATCAGTACCTAGGCGAACACGGGCTGGGAGGAGATGTCCATAGGTACAGTGCATCTCTCTCTAAAAGAAGACCCATCAATGAACTCCAGCAGGTGAGAAAGGTTGGTCCTGAAAGCTTAGACACCTTCATCCTGCTTAGTCACTGGCGGGTTATGAGATTACAGGTGAGTTACCCGATGACTCAGTGTTAGCCCAGCATGGGAAGGCTGATAACCATCTACCTCTGCTGAAAGTAAGGAGGAAGAACCAAGAGATTTCAAAGACTTCAAAGAGCTTTCAAGGTAAGAGTTATCTCTCATACCAAGGCTGATAGGAATCAGGAAGCATCCTGGCTGGTTGCCTAGCAGCTGTCCTTAGCCACGCCTCTTCTAGAATATACACTCCCCTCCCCCCAGGGCTCCCCCTTAAAAGATCTTATAACAGGTAAGGACTATCAGAGCCAGGAGAGACCTCAGAATGTAGAATTCCAGAGCCAGATGAGAACACAGAATGTCAGAACTGGGAGAGCCCCTAGAATACAAAATGCCAGAGCTGGTAGCACATTTTTTTTTTTTACTTTTTGCAAGGCAATGGGGTTAAGTGACTTGCCCAAGGTCATACAGCTAGGTAATTATTAAGTGTCTGAGGCTGAAATTTGAACTCGGGTCTTCCTGACTCCAAGACCCGTACTCTATCCACTGTGCCACCTAGCTACCCCTGGGAGGCACTTTATAACATGGGATGTTAGAATATACAGTACTAGAATTCAAAAGAACATTAGTGACCTTGTAGTTTTAACATCTTTTTACTGAAGAGAAACTGTCAAGACAGAACACAGGCCACTATTTCTACCTTTTTGCTCTTTTCAATACTCCTGGATGAGGTTATCAGTGATATGCTATGTTTCTTCAGGTGACTTCAGGAGTTCTTCATTGTCTGCCTCCCAGTTCACTCCTCAGGTATAATCAATAACAGGCTGATGAAGGAAACTTGGGATATTGCAGGGACATCCTGGCCTTGGACGGTTAATGTTGGGAAAGAAAGCCCAGACTGTTCTACCAATCCTACAGCT
This sequence comes from Macrotis lagotis, assembly GCF_037893015.1. Lineage (NCBI taxonomy): Eukaryota > Metazoa > Chordata > Mammalia > Peramelemorphia > Peramelidae > Macrotis > Macrotis lagotis. The sequence goes on from NC_133658.1 coordinate 869,162,790, forward strand.
GTCTAGAAAAACTGGTCTTAGGATAAAGAAGACTGGACTTGAACTACCCCCACATGCACACACAGAACTGAGGAAGGAGGTTAGGTATATCTTAGAAGTAGCTCAGACTGTCTGAATGAAGGAAGTGAAAGGGGCTAGAGACTGTATCATAGAACCTATGCATAAGTTCCTTCCTAGACCTATATCTACCACCACTGGCTAGCTGTGTAACACTGACTAGATGTGTGATCCTGAGCAGGTTCCTTAACCCTTTTGCCTCAGTTTCCACATTTATTAAATCAACTGGAAAAGAAAATAATACACCACTGCGGTATCTCTACAAAAAAGCAACAATACCAAAACCCAAACCCAAATGAGGTCATGAAGAGTTGGACAAGAATGAAAAATGAACAAGAAATTAACAAATCTTTGGCAGCTTAATTAATCCTTTGAAAAATGATAATTTTAAATGAATAAAATAAAATATATACAATTAAAAAGGAAATAATTATTCTGAAGTACAATTATCAAAATATATTTTAAAAACAAGCTCTTGGGGCGGCTAGGTGGCGCAGTGGATAGAGCACTGGCCCTGGAGTCAGGACTCCCTGAGTGCAAATCCGGCCTCAGACACTTAATAATTACCTAGCTGTGTGTCCTTGGGAAAGCCATTTAACCCCACTGCCTTGCAAAAAACTAAAAATTTAAAAAAAAAAAAACAACGACAAGCTCTTGGACCCCAGATTAAAAAGTCTTATTCTTGATGCTGAGCAAGATGAGCTGAACCAGAAGAACATTGTACACTGTAACAGCAACATGGGGTGATGATCAACTTTAATGGACTTGTTTATTCCATCAGTGCAACAATCAGGGACAATTTGGGGCTCTCTGCAATGGAGAATAGCATCTGTATCCAGAGAAAGAACTGTGGAGTTTGAACAAAGACCAAGGATTAATACCTTCAATTTAAAAAAAAAAAGTTGTCCTATGTATTAGGTAATTTTGCTATCGCTTATATTTTATTTTTTCCTTAAGGATATGATTTTCTTCTCAACACATTCAATTTTGATCAATGTATAGCATGGAAACAATGTAAAGGCTAACAGACTGCCTTCTGAGGGGGATGGGGGAGGGAAGCAAGGTTGGGGAAAAATTTATGAAATTCAATACCTTACAAAAAATGGTAGGTAGAAACTACTATTGTACATAATTGGAAAACAAATAAAATATTGATGTTAAAAAAAAGTTTTATTCTACAGTCTTTCAATTAGAGTTGTCATTTGTCTTGGTAGAGGGTTTTCCTTTTAGAGGGTTTTCCTTTACCCTGCCCCAAATGAAAACATAGATCAGCCCAAATTTGCCATGTGACAATTTCCCTCTTTGAGTTTTCTCACAGTTTCCTCATCTCTAAAATGGGGCCTTGAATGAACCGCCTCCCAGGGTGGTTGTAAGGAAAGCACTTTGCAGATCATCAATCACTATGGACACAAGAGTTATCCATTATGACATGATGATAAGACATGACAAAGAGCATCCTCATGGACTGGAACTGATGCCAGCGCCACCCATTAAGGAGCCTTGAACACACACAGTAGGTGTTCCATCAAAGTCTGTTGAATGGATGGTCTCCCAAGTTAATCCTCAGAAGTCATTAGCCTCCTTGTTGGATGCTGGGTCAGAGCCAAGCCTGGTAACAAAGTCAGCCCAGGGCCAGCCTGGCCATAGGGAGTTTAGGCCAAGGATGATCTAAGAAACAAAGGCTAAGAGGACCTTCTAAAGACATGAGCTCAGACATTGTGTAGCAGGAATCCATCTAGGCTGGAAGGATATAGGCACTGGAGATAAGACCCTTGGATAACAGAAGCAGGATGGGGTGAGGGAGCAGAATCACTCTTACAAATTGCAAAGGCAAAAGGGGTCACATTTACAAAGTACTATAAAGTACCACTGAGGCAATGGCCAATAGAGGTCTGGTCTTAGAATCAATTTTGAAGATCTGGATTCAAGTCTCTCCTCTGATATTCGTGGACTCAAGGCAAATCACACTCTTATTACTGTAGGCAGCTTTTTTTAGAAATAGGGATTCTTAATTTGAACTATCTATGGAAAGATTTTAAGGAACCTATGAATTTACTTTCACTAAAATTTTTTTAACTGAAATTTAACATTTCTCTTAATTATTTCCTTTAATTCCACAAACTTCTGAGAAAGGATCTATACATAGCACACAAAGACACACACAGACACAGACACAGACACACACACACACACACACACACACACACACACACACACACACACACACAGACTTTATGGATCTAAGAGTTCTGGGATTTCTCTGTCAATGAATCCTGCCTCCTTCAGTTAAAATTTCCTAAGCATTTCTCTCACTACTCAATGAGGGAGAAGCAAGTTCCATTATCTCTATGATAAAGTTAAGGAATTTAAGATTCAGAAAGATGACCCCTCTTTCCCTTGGTCACACAGCTGGGAAGCATGGGACTGTGCCTCAATCCCAGGTTTCCAAGCCTGAAACCAAAGTGCAGCTTTTTTCGGTCAGTTGTCACTTCATGACCCCTTTTGTGATTTTCTTGGCCGAGATATTGGTAAGGGTTGCCATTTCCTTCTCCAGTTCATTTTACAGATGAAGAAACTGAAGTAAACAGGGTTAAGTGACTTGCCTAGGGTCACATCACTAGTGTCTGAGAACAGATTTGAACCAGGAAATTGAGACTTTCTGAACTCAAGGTCCTATGCTCTATCTGGTGTACCACCAAGCTGCCCATACTTACTCTTTTCAAATCACACCAAAAGAGAAAAATGACAAAGATATGGATTTCATCTCAATAAAAAGGGCAAACTTTCTGACAATGAGAGGCCATCCACCAGTGAAATAAGCTTTCTCAGGAGGTAGTGAGCTCTCTGCCACTGAAGATCTTTGAGTGGATGATACAATCATAATTTTAATGCTGTAAGGGATTTTCAAGGTTTACTCATCAAAATCCTTTTACAGGTGAGAAAATTGAGTCTCAGAGACTCTAATATGATCGAACATCATATAATTAGTAAGTGGCAGTTGGGAGATATGAATCCACATCCCTTGCTTTGAAATCCACCATTCTTTGGAGAGCTGGATGAGGGATTGATATTTTAGGTAAGGATCATTCCCCCGATGTCTTTTCTGGCTTGCAGATTTTCTGACTCTGGAACTTTGAAAACTTCCAATTTACATTCGACCAGTGGTAAGAAAAGCTGACCTGACCTATGCATGTCCTCACAGACCAATAGATCTGCAATGGACTTTCCTATATAGAAGGTAGAATTTAGAACTTGTTAACTCCCAGAAGGAAGGTTCATTTCACTCAACCCCCATTATTTCACAAAGAGGAAAATTGAGGCTAAGAAAATGGTATACCTAAGATCATATGGTTAGTAAGGTACAAAGCTGAGACTTAAAAGCAATTCTGCTGCCTCCAGGTCAATAATCAATCACTCAATCAAATACAAAGGTCAAATCCCTGCCTCCACATGTACATTTACATATGATTATTTATGTATACTCACATACATATATATCATATATACAATACACACACACACACACAGTTGTCCTTTCCATATCACAACTTTCCACATCACAGTTTTGATATATTGCAGATCAGGATAAGAAATTAAATAAGAATTTGGGGGGAAGCTTCAAAGAAGTGACAGATGACAAGCAAAGCCCAGCCAGTGACCAGATAAAGTTTAAAAACTCAGAAATGTATAAAAATGTATGTTTACCATTTTATCAACATGTTTAATCTTTCAATACACTAATAATTCAGTCTTCTTCTCTGGCTGTGCCCCCAACCCCTGTGATGTAGACGGGAAAGCTGTAAACATGTAAATGTATGTGAATGGGCATACTTTATGTGTATGTAATATTTACATGTATATTTTATACACACATATACAATGCACATTATAGATATTATATACACATGCCTTGCACATATATCATTCACACAAAACACATGAGTGCCTATAAATCCATGTGTGTGCATGGCCATGTGCTTTTGCCTATATTCATATGCATCACATAGGATCAGGTTCATCTCTGATCTATGCAGTTCTGACCCGAGGATTCATCATTCCCTCCTCCTAACCCAGAAAGTGCTCTCAGGCTACTTTTCCAAACTATTGAGACCTTGCCATCAGAGCTTGTGGGCCTGTTCTGGCTAATCCTGAGACTGGCTCCAAATTAAGTGGGGAGTGAGGGGTAGGAGAATTGGGAACAAGAAGCAAATGTAGCCCCCAATACCTCCTGGTGGTCGAATGCTTTGTTAGATTATGGGAGATAAAACTGGGAACAATTCCTGAATCACATCAGGGAGCAGTTGCTAGCCCTGTCCATATCAGTAGAAAGGACAAAAGGATTTGAAGTTAGAAGTCCAAAATTCCAACTCTACAAAATTACTAGACAAGTAATTTCCCTTCTCTGAACATCAGTTTCCCCCTCCCTGTACTAGGAGGAGTCAGTTGTGAGATACACATAAAAGCTCATGGGACAAGGAAGGAACTCTGGAGTCATCAGAAGGATGAGGAGAGGACTATGTAAATCTTTAAGCATAGAAATGTCTATCGTTGTCATTACTGTATATCCTTAGACAAAGGGAAGAGGGGGAAAGAGGTGAGGAATCAGACTAATCAAAAGCAATTGTTCTCAGTTACTAAACACTTTCCTTAAGCACAGGATATACAAAGATAGGCAAAAGGAAGTTCCTGCCCTCTAGGAACTTACAATCTAATGAGGAGACAACATGCAAACCACTACATAAAAAGAAGACAAAAAAAAAAAACAAAACCCAGAGATAATCAATATAACAGGATATTACAGAAAAATTGTGGAGGCAAGAGACCAGGGTTCAAAGCTTGGTTCTGCCCCTGCCTTGTCATATAACCTTAGGCTGGTAAAATGGAGTTAGAACTAGAATGATCAAAGGTGTGCCTCCCCACCCTACCCCATGCCAAAGGCCTGGAGCACTTCCCTGGAGCTGCTCTTTTATGATGGGATTCAAGTGTGAGCCTCTGGTTAAAAAAATGGACAGCTAAGCCACTTTTTAGAGAGGAGATGGTTCCATAGGAAGGCAATGGGGTCAGGGGACCTTCAATTATATCAATGATGAAGGTAATGAAATTTGTATTAGCTCCTTTCACTCATGGACTGTTCATGAGAAATGAATTAAGTTATACATGAAAAATCTTTTGCAAATTATAAATTGCTGTACAAATTAAAATTAGGATTCTGATTGTCAGTGAGACCTCTGCTCCGGCCAAGCTGAATTAGTCCAAATCTCAATTTCGCCTGCCTTAGCTCTTCATGCTCTTTGCTTTCATCTAGAATCTCCTACCAGCTCATCTCTCCAATTGAAATTTGACCTATTCTCTACCACCTAACTCATGTACTGCCTCCTCCAGGAAGTCTACCTGGATCCCCCCCCCCCCATATTCCCACTAGAAGGGAGCTCTTTCTCTTCCAAAACTATGCAGCACTTGGCCTCTGGAAATTTCTTAAGGTACTTTGCACAGATTGTTCTTATCTAGTTTACCTGTGCATGCATGTTATCATATATACCCTCTCTCCTTAAACAAACCATGAGATCCCTGAGGGTAGGGAACCTTGTTTAATTTTTTGGCAGAAGGGAAGGATTCTGGACTTGGATCCAGGTCACCTGGACCCCATCCCACCTCTGACACTTACTAGCAATGGGATTTTAGAAATAAGAGACAGTGGAGCCGTGGCCTTGAATCACACTGATGTTCATTAGCTGTGAACCCATTTGGAAGTTCCACTAATGTTTCTGAGCTTCACTTTGTTAAGGTAGAACATGTCTACAGGTACCTATCTGACAAGGCTGTTGTGAGATGAAAATGAGAGCCTAGTGTGACTATGGATCTAGAAAGACCTCAGCGGCCACCTAGTCATCATTTTACAGATGAAGAAACTGAGGCTTAGAGAAGTTTTTAAGAAAAGCTATATTAATATAGCATATTAAATTTGCAAGGTACTTTACAAATATTATCTCACTTGACCCTAACCATAACCTTGGTAAGTAGGTGCATAATTATTCCCATTTTACTGAAATATAGAAACTGAAGAGAGAACATAAGTGACTTGCCTAGATTCACACAGGATTTGAACTCACTTCAGTGAGTTTTCCTGACCCTAGGTCTAGTGTTCTATCCCTTGTGTTACCCCAGTGAAGTGAATGACCCAAGGTTGTAAATGGAAGAGCTTGAATCTGAGCAACTTAAAAGGGAAACCTAAATGTTAAAAGTAGTATCCTTTAACAAACAGAAAGAGCCCTGATCCCAAAATCAGGAATACCTGAGTTCAAATCTAGCTTCAGACATTTAATTTACCAGCAAGTCACTTCACCCTGTTTGCCTCAGTTTCCTCATCTGTAGCTGGAAAAGGAAATGAGAAACCAGTCTAGGATCTCTGCCAAGAAAATCCCAAATGGGATCACAAAGAGTCAGACAAAACTAAATAACAATAGCAACAATACCAAGCTCACTGCCCAAAGCAATGACAACAAACTGGAGGCCAGGTCTTCTAAGAAACTAGCTTGGCATCATCTAAGGTAATAAAGTCTCATGGAAAGAACATTGTGAGGCAAGTGGCCTGAATTTGAGTCTCAGCTCTAGTGTTAACTGACTGTAGAACCTCAGGGAAATCTCTTCTCTGAGCCAACATTTCTTCATCTGGAAAATATGGGGTAGAGGGGATGAGATGGTCTCTAAGCTGTCCTATAACATTCTATATTCTAGCTCTGACATTCTGCATTCGAAGAATCCTTTCAACTGACAAGGACTTTCAGCTTTGAAAACCAGTATTCTCAGGTCCCTCACAGCTCTTACATTCTGAGTTCTAAGGGCTCTCCCTGCTCAGATAGTCTGCATTTTAACATTCCACAGGCTAGAATCCTTTCATTCTCAAGTCTATGAATCTGCAAGCAGAGTAGGTGCTAAAAATAGGGCAATTTGGTAAAATAAACAAACACCTACTATGTGAGAAGCACCTTGTCCCAGAGCTGGGGAAACACTGGAATACAGATCTGGCTTTAAAAGACTTTATTTGGGGAGTGGGGGAGGAGGGAAGGATAGAAGAGAACACAAATAGCTGATACCAGGGAGAAGGAGATAAGCTAGAAGCAGAGAGGTTTCTCTGGCCAATTATGTGTAAATGCAGGAGGCCCAAATATCCCAGCTACCACTTAGGGGCCATCCTGGAAGCAGTGGCTCAGAGGATGGGCTACATTTCAGATAAGTTTCAAGCCTTCTGAGGATGACATGGGCCTCCAACTCAAAAATAACAAACAGTGCACAAAAGGGTGATGGGGGAAGTCTTCTTCCAAGGATGTGCTGGTAAATGTTTAATAAATGGATCTCCCCCCAAAAAAAAGAAAGAAAGAAAAGAAAAAAGGTAACCATACACTTTTCATTTTAAGACTCTGAGTAGGAAGTGGCTAAGTCTAAAATGAAGTTCTGGGGAGGAAGTACCTGCCTGGCAAAGGTGAAGAGGTAGGAGGTAGAAAGCCAAGAAGGGCAGTTTGGCTGGAACATATGGAGGGGATGGGAGTAAGCTGGCAAATGTCTAACAACCAACTCTTGCAGGGGTGGGGGGAATTTATCCATCATACTTTTAAGTTTAGTTTTCACACATAACATTTTTTCCCAATCACTTTCTTAAGTCTAAACAATCAACAAAACAACAAACCAATCCCTGATTTGTAACATTTGCTAATACCCAAGTTATTTATTTGACAATTGGCTTTGCTGATGGAGCTAGTTCTAGTACAGGTCTGCCTTCTTCCCATAGGCTGCAAATCACACTGATGACAAGGAAGGTATCATTAAACCCATTTTGCAAAGGATGAAACTGAGACTCAGGCTGAAAATGATAGAAAATGTAAGACTAGGGCCCAGATCTCCAGATTCCTAGGTTGGTGTTCTTTCTGCTAAACTATGCTGCCTTTTCTCCATGTTCTCACTTTTCCACCAAGGGACTCAATTCTTAAATGTTTGTGAAGAAAAAAAATGGGAAGGAGCCTGACACCAGATGGCAAAGAGGGACGTTCCCTGCAGATCCATGGTGTCATCTGCTCCCCTCTCCAGACAAGGGGCTGCTGGGTAGTGTAAAATACAAAGCATTGAGTTTGGAGCAGATCTTGGATTCAAATCCCCCACAGGACAGGGGTCCAGGACAGGACACTATCCAAACTCTACAAGTTCTTTGGAAGAGGGAATTGTTAAAATACTAAGTCATCCTTGGAGAAAAAGCACTTGATAGTCAGGGAATCTGGGTTTCAGACACTTATTCACTGTAAGTGTAACTACTGTCTCCTCAGTTTCTTCATCTGTAAGAGATTAGCCAAAATGGTCTTTAAGGTTTCTTCCAACTCTAAATCTCTAAGTCTCTGATCCTATGACCTAGGATCAAATGAGATAATATTTGTGAAAGGTTTTGCCTAAAGCCTGGTCCATGAAGAGGTTTAATAAATGCTTATCTTTTCCCCCCTCCACCCCACCCCAGCTCTCCCCCCCCCCCCACTACTCTGTGTGTCTTTGGACACACAGGTAAGTCACTTTCCAGAATGTCCAGTTTCCTCATCCATACAACTTAGGGATGTGGACTGGATGAATTTTGAGGTACCTTCCAGCTTTAATTCCTATCATCCAGTGGGCACTGTGCCCACCCCTCTGTGGGGCCTGGCCCACCCAGGCTACAGCCTGCCATCTTCAAGCAACCCGCTACCCTCCGAGCTGCGGCCGACACACACGGACAGATGGACGGACAACCGTGACCATCCACCCTGCCGTAATTAAAAACACACCCGGACCGCTATCGTGGTACAAGTGGCCAATTTTCCTCCCCTCCAGCTCTGCTTACTCTAACACAAATAGCAATATTTATGCCAAGCTTCTATAATACCGTAAACAGCATAACCTATAGCAGGCCAATCCATGAGTCATTTCCCCAAAGCCCGAGTTAATAAGTGGTACCTCAACCCCATTCCAGAGAAACCCAACAGCCTGGCCTTGGTCTAAACCTCCACACCCAGATCCCGTGGTCTTCCAGTACCCCATCGGCCTGGCAGTGGGAAACCGCCGAGCAGCGGGCCCACTCCCAGCAGACAGAATGGACCCTCTCGGTCCTGGGTCCGGGTCCTGCTTGTGGCTTTGGCTGGCTGCCATCCAGGGAAAGTTTCCCAAACCCTCTCCCAGCCCCTAAGCTCTCATTAAGTAGGAGAAATGGAAGTCATGAGGGAAGGGTCCAATCTCTCTCCTTCCTTCTGAGGCAACGACTCAGTTTTCTGGTTAAAGCAGCATTTGTTGATACAAAAAAAGAAAAAGAAGGGGGGTCAGTCAGCCTTGTGAGGCACAACTGGGGAAGCTGGGGGTCCTGGCCCACAAGAGATGAGTAAGAAGACCCCACAGAGGCTCCATCTCTGGGCGTCCCGTTATGCCCCTCGGACCTGCTCTCTCCCACCAACTTTCCGTCTGGATCGGATATGGGGGGAGGCAATTCTGGGAACACCCCATCTTTCGGATCGGGAGCAAGGAGGAGCCGAGAAGGGCGAGCTGCTCTCGTGAAGGGGGGCGCTGCCCAGCTGGGCACGACGGCCGTTTGCGGGGCCTCCATCACGGTGGGGGGCCGGGGGTGGGGTGGGGCTGCCAGCGCCCACGGAGTCCCCGGCGCGTCCCTCCAAAGCAGGCGCAGGGGAGGGTCCTATTGTACGGCCGGACCCCGCGCGGTGCCCACGCCCTGGCTCTGCGCCCCCCCCGTGCCAGGGTCTCCCCAAAGCCCGGCGGGCGGCCTGGGTCTGCGGGCCTCGGGGCGGCTCGCGGGGAGAGTCTCCCCTGAAGCACTTTCTGGGGCCCAAACTTTGCCTCCCGGGGGGGGGGAGGGGAGGGTCGCCCCCGGGGCCGGGCCCAGCCACAAAGCCGGGCCAGGCGGCCCCTTCTGCGTCCCGCGCCCGCTCCCGCACCCGGCCTGCACACCCGCGCGCACTCACCCGCACACGCGCGCCCCTCCCGCAGCGCAGCCTCGGCTCGGGACACACCTCCCGGCCCGCGCCACCTGCCCGGCCCCGCGCCGGCCCGCGCCCCCGGGCAAACTTTGCCAGGAGCGGCCGCGGTGGGGGCGGGGGCGCGGGCCGGGCCGCCTCGCCTCCCTCCCCTCCCCCACGCTCACCTTCCACGGCGGAGACCAGCGGCAGCAGCAGCAGCGTTGGCAGCAGCAGCAGCAGCGGCAGCGGCGGCGGCGGCGGCGGCGGCGGCGGCGGCGGCGTGCACCGACCCCACGGCCGCTCCATTGTGTGGCTCGGCGCTGGCCCCGGGCGCCTCAAGGGGAGCGCGGCCGGCGAGCCATGGGGCCGGGCGGGCGGCGGGGCGGGCGGCTGGCCGGGGGGGCCGGGGGGCGCGGAGAGGCAGAGGCGGCAGCGCGCTTCCAGCAGAATGAGCCATCCAGAATGGGGAGAACAGAGCCCGAGCCGAGCCAAGGCTGGGAACGATCCACCTGCGCGGCCGAGCGGGGGGGTGGGGCAGAGGGCGCGCGGGAGGGGGCTGGGCCGCGCGGGGCCGGCGCGCGGGGGGCCGCGGGCGGGGGGCCGGGCCTTCGCGGCGGGCCGCGGGCGGGCGGCGCCGGGGCGGCCTAGGCGCGGGCCGGGCGCCGGGGCGAGGCGGCGCGCGGGCGGCGGCCGGGGCGGCAGCGCGCTCCCCCCGCGGAGCAGTGGTCTCTCCCAGAGCTGTCCATCATCCAGATAAAGCAGTGATTTCAGCCGAGCGTTCCTCGGGCGGCAGCGAGTGCTGCAAAGCCGCGGAGCGCGGGGCGCTGCTGGCGGGGCCGGGCCCGGGGGCCGGGGGAGGGGCGCCGCCGGCCCCACCTGTGCGGGGGGCCCCCGCCCGCCCCGGGCCTGCACGCCGCAGTGAAGGGGGGAGAAAAGGCGGCGGGCAGACAACACCCGCAGCTCCCCCGCCCGCCGGGGGAGGAGGGGCGGGAGAGGGGCGCCCCCACCCCGCTCGGGGCCCGAGGCCACGCCCCCGCGGTGCGCCCCTCTCCGCGGGGCCCCCGTGCAGGTGTGCCCCCTTCCTCGGACCCCCCTCCCGCAAAGTTGCTCGTCCAGGCAGGGTGTGGGTTGGGGGGGCGGGGTCCTCCAGGGGACCCCTAGACTCAATCCTTGTGTATGGGGGGGGGGACCGGGGCACGCCCCTCCCGCCCGAGCCCCTGCCTCCGACCGACTTCACCATTCTTGCAACCGGTGGGACGGCACAAAGCATCTCCTCGAGACCAGGAGCAAGGAACCAACTCCTGGCCCTCAAGACGCTTCCGTTCCACCGAGGGGACCGAACTTCCTCTTTGGGGGGATTCTTAGTTGTGCAAAGTCCTGTGCGAGGGGCGTAGGACACGAGCCCTGCCGCCCGCAGGTCACGGTCTTGCGGGGAATCCTTCACAACCGCATTAAACAAAGTGTCCCGCTCAGCCAGGCTTGGCGATGGGAAAGCAACAATAGTGTCTACAGAAAGAAAAGACGATACAATGTAACAGAGGCAAACGCGACTCCAGGGGAAAGGCTGTAAGGCTCCGAGAGATGGTGCTTTCCTTCTCACTAACAATCCACATAGGAATGCCAAGTGGATGAAGAATGTACCCTGCCCAGCTTAGACAGAGCTTGAAGTAGGGAGGGGCGGCTCATTGATCTGGTCCGTTGGTCCATGTTCTTGAAAAGGGACTGCAAATCAGCAATGATCTGAGCCCAGCTGGGAAGAGAAGAGCAGCCCTGAGTCGTCTTTGGGGAACTGTGAGGAGAATTTCCATTGATGCCACTTTGCTCTCTGCTGCTAAAACCTGTCTTTTAACACTGATCTTTTTCTAGTGATATTATGATTCATGGAGCATCATGATCTCAGAAGAATGATTAGCGTAGATGACCCCAAGGACGATGGAAGGAAGAATGGTGGCCGTCAGTAACCTCCATCGTGTTGCCAGGTATGACTTGTGCACATGGAGGAGTTTAAAAGACATAACTGAAGACAAATGTGACTGAGAAAGGAGGTAGATGGTCAAGGGGCAAGAACAAGGGATAACAAGTTAACAGCTTGAGTGCTATATTGGTATCCATAAACCATTTAAGAAAAAGGAAAATAATGTCTTCATTCTGTGGGGAAGAAACTCTTTGGCGTATATATGGAAAAGCTAGGATGATTTATGACCTGCTCTGACAAAGGAAGGATACACACCCTCAGAATTACAGAATTTCAGAGTTGGAAGGGACCACAGTGGCCATCTAGTTTAAGCTATCACTGAAGAAGAATCCCCCTAGTAATACACATAACAAATCATCCTCCAGTCTCTGAAGATAAAAAAAGTCTATATGTATGTAGCGTATTGACACAAAACTTCCAAATCAGAGTTTTTTTTCTTTAATAAGAAAGTTTTTATTCTGACTCCCCCATCCCTGGAGTTTACTCACTCCACCTCTTGGGTCACTAGTTTTCTTCAAAACTCTTTCAAGTTCCACTTTCTCCTTGAAGTCATTTCTGAACGCTGCCATCGTCTTCTAACTGCTCAGACTGTCCTCACGCCTTACCCTCTAAAGCAACTCCTTATTCATTTTATGCATGGCTGGTATAGATAGATATGGGCTGGATCTCTTTTTTAGAATATAAATTTTGTGACAACAGGGGCTGTTTCATTTTCATCTTTGAACCTCCAGAGCTTAGACTACTCCTCAACCCATGGAAAACTCACAATAAATAGGTGTTGATTGATTGATTGATCCTAGGACTGTCCAGGATACTTTTGCATACATCTAACAGGTAGAAAGTTTGTTTTTATCTTAAACGTAAATTTATTTCTTTGCAGATTCCATCCATTGCTCCTGTTTGACCTCTCTGGGCCCAAACAATACAACTCTAATCTCTCTTCCATCTGAAGAGGAAAGGTCTTTTTTTAAACTTATGGGCAACTGGCACACCCCACTAAAGTCTTCTCTTTTCCAGGCTAAATATCCCTAGGCTTTTTTTTCCCAACTGACCTCCATGTGTCATGAACCTAAGGGTATCCTGGTTGTTCTGCTAAGGACACCCTCCACTTTATTCACATGCTTCCTAAAATATAGGAACCAGAAATGAACTTAGTAATACAGTTATGTCATTGGAAGTGGGACAATGCCCTCCTGTTCCTGGACATTCTGCAACCTGATGGCATTAACTTGACAGCTATATCGCATGTTGTTAACACAATGACCTCATGCTTAGGAGGTTAGCTATCTCTGGGTCATCTCCAGTCAGACTGATCCATATCTCCCCACTGGATAGAGATGACTCTAGAGGAGAAAGTGAGACTGGTGACTTTGCACCCCCCCCACACTTAAATCCAGTTCCACTTGCATGGTATCACATTGCATCCTTGATGTTATGGTCTTCTTTGAGAACAAAGGACAAAAAACAACAATCCACTGAAGGTTCATAGGTGGGGAAACTGAGTCTCTATAAGTTGAAATGACCTGACTCTGATCTTCTATCTCCCAGTCTAGGGTTCTTTTCTCTTTTCTATTTTTGCATCCCTAGACAGATAACTCTGGGCAGCTAAGTGGCACAGTGATTAGAGTGCCAGGTCTGGAGCCAGGAAGACCTGAGTTCCAATCCAAATCTAACAGTGTGACCTTGGGCATGACAAAATCTATTTACCTCAGTTTCCTCATCTTTAAAATGAGCTGGAGAAAAAGACAAACCACTCCAGTATCTCCGCCAAGAAAACTTCAAATGAGATTACTGAACAGCAATATGCAGATCCTGAATACCAGACATTGTATGCTCAGTGTAGTACAAGAAGTGAATGCTCTAAGAGCTTGGGGGAGAGAGATAGAAAGAACACACAGAGAGAGGGAGAGTCCTCTCTGAAGTCTGGAATGACTTGGTCTTGCTTAGCTAATCAGAAGACTTTATCAACAAAAGTAGGGGCTTGTTGTTTAGGACTTCTTTGGTTCTTTTCAGCTTTGACATACTAGAAGGCAGGGTACCAGACTTGGAGTCAGAAGGCCTAGCTTCAAAAAATAGAATTACCCTTGATTAGCCATGACTTATAATGGCTTGGGCAAGTCTTAATAACTCTCTGAACCTCAGTTTTCTCATCTGTAAAATAGGATAATTGTGTTTGTGTTGCTTATCTCATGAGAGTTTCCGAAGGAATAAACATTGTAAGGTTTAAATCACTATTAAGTGGGCACTATTATTAATGGGGAGTGAAGTCCAAGAAAATAGAGTGAAGATTTCCAGCCTCTGTCAATTCCTCTGCCATAAGTAGTGTAGTGGAAAATAGCAATGAGTTAAAATCAAAGGACCTGAGGTCAAATTCTGGTTGCCATTTACTACTTTGGGCATTTACCCTGTATGAGTCTGTTTCCACATCTGGAAAATGAGAGTTCTCTGAGTTCCCTTCCACCTCTAAATCTATGATATTAAGATCTGTGAGATTCAAAAGCATCAGAACATCAGCACTAACCCAAAGGAGTAGGAAACAGTTATGGACAACTGAATTTTCTTATCCTGGAATGACTTCTTATCTATAGTCTCACAGAAATCCAACCTATGCATGAAAAGATAATGTACTATAAGAGCTCTGGCCAGTGGTCATCTGTCTATGTTTGAAAACCTCCAGGAAAAAAAGAAGCCAATTCATTCTACTTTTGGTCATCTCACAGTGTTAAGAAATTCGGGTCCTCCTTCCTTGATCTCCCAAGCCCTCAGAGAATTTTCCTGCCTTCTTTGCCATTTGTAGTCACTGTTTCTGGTTCTGTTCTCTGGGACCAAACAGTTTCACCCCTTCTTTCATATGGCATACTCTTTCTAGTATATAATGATAACTATCATATCCTCCTTGAGTATTATCTCCAAAGCTAAGCATCTTCACCTAATCATCACAGGACAATAAGAAGTCACAATATGAAGAAAAGAGTTACCATGAAAAGACTCTTGGTAACAGTTCTCAACCAATCGTGAAATTAATTGAACAGCAGGTTCATCAGATCATGGTTTTGGCCCACATGAACTCTCCCAATTGGAACAATAGCCCTGTGCCTATGTGATACAACAGTAGTCACCTCCACTGTCTTCACAGTTTTGTCATCTTTGATTTCTATTTCCACCATCACTTCACATTGTGAAGTAGTGGAAAGAACCTTGCGGGAACCCTGAGTCATGTTAGTAAATGGAAGAACTAGGACTAGGGAACTGTTCTATTGACTCTCAGGCCTGAGATTGATTTGTACCAACTTTTATTCTTGATGACACCAGGAAAATCTCCAGCTATACTTGTAGTAGTTCTGTGTCTGGATTTCCTGAAATGTGAGTGACAAGGTCCTTAACTCTCATATAGACTCTTAAGGTAGCAATTACATATGGGTAGAGAATAACCTTTATTTTATTCCACACAAAATATAGGATCCTATGAACAGATCCTGAAAACATTTAAAGTACTCCGCTGTCAACTCACTGCTGGAGCCCATGAACAGATACCAAAAACATTTAAAGCACTACACCATCAGCTCACTGCTCCCCAAGTCCCATAAGTTAATTGAATTTAAGCTTGTCATTGGGGAAATCATTTGACATTCTAGTAAGTCCTTTATCCCCTCCAAAGAGTTTCAGATTCATAGTAACACCCTGTGGTTTAGACTCCCCCTAGAAGGTAATTATACTTTTGGAGTTACCAAACAAGCAATTCCCTTCTCATAAGTTTCATACTGAATAACTCATTGGCTTTATTCTCCAAGAGTGTTATAAACCAACTATGTGGCAAAACTCTTCTTATCCAAAGGAGCATACTTCATTGGAAAATCCCTATCTCCAAATTCTTGATTCGTATTATTCACAAGGTGCTACCAAGAAATATCCCTTCTCTAACTAGAATAGTAGACTCTAGAATCATACTTCTTAGGGAACACTAAATCCCCTCCTCTTGCCAACAGGACTTTGTGTTCATGATCATTGTCCATAGTTTATACCCTTTAAGGACAAATGAGAGTGACACGTCTGCTTCAGGAAATCTGTCAGTCTTCTGGTTGCTACTGTCTGTTAGACTGAGAAAAGTGATTCTGGTAATCTTCCTTCTCAGACTGCATGCAAACACATTTCAGATTCTGTTATGGGCCTCTGCTGTAAGATACTACCAACTAGTTCTAGAAGGAAGATATTGTGCCTGGGCTCATGTTCTTCTCTTACCCCCACCTAGAATGCAAGAGGTATGCTCTGCTATGCTCTGGTCTGTTTTCTCAAAGACAAAGGTACAAAGAGATAATAGCTTCCTTTTTTTTCATAAACTTCAGAAATGGGAAAACTCTTCTGATAAAAATTTGTCCATCTGAATTCCAGTTTGTCGATTATCTTGAGGTTCCTATGTCCTATCAGAAAAGCACTAATGGGCATGCTTAGCCATACTCTATAGGAAAGTTCTCTTCAGGTTCCTCCAAACAAAACATCTAGCCTTGTAACATCATTAGATTGATTGGAAAACCCATTAAATTGATTATTGACTCCTATGGCCTTTCTTCCTTGTACTAAAATTCATCTGAAGGAACAAAAGGCTAAGAGTACCAAGGGAAATAATAAGAAAAAAAGTAGAAATGAAGGGAGGGCCCTAAAGTGATCAGAAATACAACTATACTATATAATAGTAATCAATACATGTTCTAAGGACCTTGGTAAATAAAGAAAAATGTTGATCAATGGAACAGATTAGGTAACTAGGACACAGAAACAATCCAATATGGTAGCTTAGAACTTAATAACTCCAAGAAAACCATCATTTAATGCCTTAGCAAATGATTTGTCAAGAAAATGTAATGATTCTAAAGTCATAGAACCTCTGAACACTATTTGATCTAATCATGTATTTTAAGTGACCAAAGTCACTGAAGACCCAGGTCCTCCTGTGGTCTCATTAAATCCTCTGAAGTGGAATACCATCAACACTTTCTTCAATTCCATTTTTTAAAGAATTATCATTATTATTAAATTTTGTGGAAATAATTTCCTTATTATTCTAATTCTTGTTGAAGAAGTTTGTGATGTCCCACAATATCAGTCCATAAGATAGACTAAATAACTTCCTGGTATCCATTCATTAAATAACTATAAATGATATCCATTGTTTATTGAAATAAACATTTTAAGTAATTAAATTATTCACAGATGAGAGTGGGTTACAAAGATGACTTTTAAGATTTTTTAAAATGAATTTTTTTCAATAAACAAAATCTATTTTTTCTCTCGCTCTGACCTTTCTTCCCCCATTAAAAGAAAAAGAAAATCCTTTGTAATAAGCATTAATTAAATAAGTGCCTACATGGCATACAAGGGATGGGTAAGTAGTCCAGGAGACAGGAAGTCAGGACAGGTCAACTTCCTGAGTTCTAATCTGGTTTCAGACACTTACAACCTGGGTAACCCTGGGTAAATCACTTAACTTTGTTTGCTTCAGTTCCTAATCTATAAAATGAGCTAGAAGAAGAAATGACAAACCGCTCCAGTATCTGTGCCAAGAAAATCCCAAATGGGCTCACCAAGAATTGGACAAGACTGAAACAGCTCAAAAACATCAACAACAAATGGGGTAGAAGCATCATTGCCATGGAAATTGCCCTCAAGAATCTTAAATTCCAACAGAGATATGATATTTGGTGGATAGAAAGTCAATCTCTCCTGAGTTCAAATCTGGCCTCAGACACTTAATAATAATTACCTAGCTGTGTGGCCTTGGGCAAGCCACTTGACCCAATTTGCCTTGCAAAAAAAAAAAAACCCTAAAAAAAATCAATCTCAACATGATCAAAACAGAATTCTTTATCGTCCCTCTACCCCATTTTCTCTTCTTCCTGCTTTTCCAATTTCTGTTGAACTACCACTCGTCATCACTCACTCAGGTCTATCAGAGCTTCTCACTCTCTAAGGGTGAGACTATCTAGTTGGCTTCCAAGGCCTTTTCTGCTGGTTCTAACCAGCACTTCTCTAAAAGGAATTTTCTCTTCTTAAATTGGAATAGACAATGAAGAAACAAAAGTCTTGCCCTTTGCAGATGATATGATACTATACTTAGAGAATCAACTAAAAAACTACTTGAAGTAATTAACAACTATAACAAAGCTGTAGGATATAGAATAAACCCACAAAAATCATCAGTATTTCTATTTATTACCAACAAAGTCCAACAACAAGAACGAAAAAGAGGAATTCCATTTAAAATAACTATAGACATTATAAAATTCTTGCATGATTACTTGTCAAGACAAACCTAGGAACTATATATGAACATAATTTAAAATACTTTTCATACAAATAAAGTCAGAGCTAAACAATTGGAAAAATATCAGTTGCTCATGGGAAGGCCAAATTAATATGATACAAAAATGACAATTCTACCTAAATTAATTTATTCAGTGCTAAAAAGTATTTTGTGGAGCTGGAAAAAAATAACAGAATTCATCTGAAAGGACAAAAGTTCAAGAATATTGAGGGAAATAATGGGAAAAGTGCAAAGGAAACTATAAGCAAGTCAGTGGAATAAATTAGGTACACAAAAATAAAGTAGTAAATGACTACAGTAACCTATTTTTGATAAATCCCAAAACTTCAAGCTTCTGGGACAAGAACTCACTATTTGACAAAAACTGCTGGGAAAACTGGAAACCAGTATAGCAGAAATTATGTATAGACCAATATCTCATACCATATATGAAAATAAGGTCAGAATGGGTACATAATTTAAGATCAAATGGATACATAAAGGATGGTGTCATAAGCAAATTAGAAAAGCAAGGAATAGTTTAGCTGTAAGATCTATGGAAAAGGGAAGAATTTATAATCAAACAAGAGATAGAGTGCATTACAAAATGCAAAGTGGATAGTTTTGATTATATTAAATTAAAAATGGTTTTACATGGGGCAGCTAGATGGCATAGTGGATAGAGCACTAGCCCTGGAGTCAGGAGTACCTGAGTTCAAATCCAGCCTCAGACACTTAATAATGACCTAGCTGTGTGGCCTTGGGCAAGCCACTTAACCCCATTGCCTTGCAAAAAAAACTAAAAAAAAATGGTTTTACATGAATAAAACCAATGCAACCAAGATTAGAAGGAAAGCAGAAAACCGGAAAACCATCTTTACGATAAGTGTCTTTGATAAAGGCCTCATTTCTCAAATATATAGAAAATTGAGTCAGATTTATAATGTCAATCATTCCCCAATTGATAAATGACCAAAGATATAAACAGGCAGTTTTCAGATGAAGAAATCAAAGCTCTCTATAGTCCTATTAAAAAAATGCTCTGTCATTAATGATTAGAGAAATACAAATTAAAACAACTCTGAGATAGCACCTCATACTATTAGATTGTCAAATATGACAGAAAAGGAAAATGATTAACATTGGAAAAGATATGGCAACAATGGAGCACCAATGCATTGTGGGTAGAGTTGTGAACTGATCCACCTGGAGAGTCAAATGGTCCATTCTGGAGAATAATTTGGAACTATGCCCAAGGGACAAATCAAGCTGTGCTTATCCTTTGATCCATCAATAACACTATTATATGGTCTATAACCCAAAGAGATCATGAAAAAGGGGAAAAGACCCATATGTATAAAAATATATAGCATCTCTTTTTTGTGGTTGCAAAGAATTGGAAATTGAGGGAATGCCCTGATGGGACATTAGGGAAATGACTGAACAAATATCTATTGTGCTATAAGAAATGATGAGCAGGAAGATTTTAGAAAAACCTGGAAAGATTGAATGAACCGAGTGAAGCGAACAGAACCAAGAGAGTATTGTACACAGGAACATCTTCTCAACAATACAGTGATCAGAGACAATTCCAAAAGACTTGTGATGGAAAATGCCATCCTCATCCATAGAAAGAATTGATAGAGTCTGAATGTAGCTTGAAGTATAGTATTTTTCACTATTTTAATTTTTCATTGGTTTTTCCTTTTTGCTCTTATTCTTTTACAACATGAATTGGAAATATGTTTCACATAATTGTACATGTATAACATGTTTCAGATTGCTTGCTGTCTCTGGGAAGGGATTAGGGACGGAGAGAGGGAGGGAGAAAATTTGGAGCTTAAAATCTTTTAAAAAATGAATGTTGAAAATTATTTTTACATGTACCTGAAAAAATAAAATACTATTAAATAAATAAAGAAAGTGATAAACATTTTCCCCTTCTCTCTAATCCCATGGTCATTAACTAAAATCAGGCCATCATTGTTTCTTGCTTGCACTATTATTGTAGTTTCCTAAGACATATAAGTGCCTCTAGTCTGTCCCTCTTCAATCTATCCTGTTGCCAAAAAAATATAGTTAAAGCCCCAATCTGACCATATCACTCCCTTCGCTCAATAGACTTAAGTTTATTGCAGAAAGCTAAGAATGAACAGAGTCAGTAGTGTTGCGATATCATAAAAGGGTTTTTTGGTCAGATGCAAACAGATTGGATGGTGACTGAATTCCCTGGTTTTGTGATATGAAGACAGATATTAAATTGAATCCTCTTCAGGCTTCAGTTCCTTTAATTAATTAACACACATTTATTAAGCACCTACTGGTGACTGGTCTGGGCTTAGTGCTGAGAATGCAGAAGTCCTTGAGAAGCTTACATTCCAGTGTAATCTCTAGTCTCTTAGCATACTCTGGAGCCATCCTAGCTTGGCAATGTCTTTGTTGAAATTAGAACTCAGTAGAGTAATTTAGATGTGGTCAGAACAGAGGACAGTAGAGGCTGTGCCTCTATTCCTGAACTCCCATCTGGACTTAACTTGCCTTATGTCACCACTCCCATAGGAATGTTATTATAATCCCAAAGTCCCTAGGAAAGTGCATCTGTGTAATATCATTATTGTGTGGAATACACTGGAAGAGAAGTAGCACTCTGGCATATGGGGAGCCCAGGATCTTTGGGAGTTGGCCGATCATTGAGGATCCTCCCTCAACCCATCTCCCTGTCTCTTAGAGAAATCTGAGGCTTTCTTCAGCCAAGTTATGGCTTTGTAGAAGTGTTCATGTCCAGGGAATTTGGAGAGAGAGTTTTTCACATCTGGGGCTTGGAATTGAGGAAACAAAATTTGCCTCAAAATAGTTTCTCCCCTCCCTATTGTGTCCCACCCCCTGGAGCCTGCCTTTACATCTGTTGGAGAGAGAGAGGCAGATGCTCCCAGATGGGGAGAACTTTACTTCTGCCCTCCTTTCCTGGAATTCATAAAAATAGCTCCCAACTTCATGTCATTGTTGTTCAATCCTGTCCAACTCTCTGTGACCCCATTTGGGGTTTTCTTGGTAGAGATACTAGAGTGGTTTGTCATTTCCTTCTCCAGTTCATTTTTACAGAGAAGGATACTGAGCAAACAAGTTGAAGTGACTTGCCCAGGTTCACTTAGTAAGAGTGAGAGCTGACCTCAGGAAAATAAGTCTTTCTGACTCCAAGACTTGTATACTATCCACTGGGATACTTAGCTTCTCCATTCAAAGAATTTCCATTATATTATATTATATTCATGATGGCTAATCTAGTCCATTGGTTCCTCTGAGCCTTAGCTTTCTCATCTATGGGATGGGGAAAAACATGGGATGGGAATAATATTTTCCTTATCTATCACACAGTGTTGCTGAATGGGAAATATTTTAAAGTATTAAAGAAATGGAAAGGGGCATAGGTGGCCCAGTGGATAGAACACTGGGCTTGGAATCAGAAAGATTCAACTTCATGAGGTCAAATCTAATCTCAGATATTAGCTTTGTGACCTGGGCAAGTCACTTAAACCTGTTTGCCCCAGTTTCTCCATCTGTACAATGAACTGGGGAAGAAAATGGCAAACTACCTCCAGTTTCTTTCTTTTTTTATTTAATATTTATTTATTCTCATTTTGTACAATTTTTTTATACATTAATAAAATATTCTTAAGAGTAAACAAAATACCCCCTCCCCCCAAAAAATATTGGCTCACTTGAGTGATAAAGTAAAGGGGAGAGAAAAAAAATTAAAATTAAAATTAAAAAAATAATAGTAATAATTGTAGGTATGGCCAGGTGGCGCAGTGGACGGAGCATCAGCCCTAGAACCAGGAACACCTGAGCCCATATCCGGCCCCATACACCCAACAATCACCCAGCCGTGTGACATGCAAGCCACCCCAACCTTACTGCCTTGCATAAACCAAAAAAAAAAAAAAAAAAAAGGAAAAAAAGACCTAAAATAAAATAAAATAGTAATAATAGTAGGGGCCGCTGGGTGGTGGACAGAGCACTGGAACCTCGAGCCAGGAGAACCTGGGTCTGAATCCGGCCTCAGACACTCAATGATCACCCTGCTATGCGGCCCCAGGCAGGCCACCCAGCCCCATTTGTCCTGCACCCTCCCTCAAAATAATAATAATAATAAAAAATGTGCTTCAGGGGCGGCTAGGTGGCACAGTGGATAAAGCACCGGCCTTGGAGTCAGGGATACCTGGGTTCAAATCTGGTCTCAGGCACTTAATAATTACCTAGCTGTGTGGCCTTGGGCAAGCCACTTAACCCCATTTGCCTTGCAAAAACCTAAAAAAAATGTGCTTCAGCCTGTGTTCCAACACCACCAACTTTGTCTCAGGTGGATAGCACTCTTTATGGTAAGTCCATCACAAAAGTTACTTCCATATTTTTCCACTGTTGCCATTACTGATCACAACTCCCTCTTTTTGTATTTCTCCATCACCATGTACTATATTTTCTCTCTCCTTTCACTGACTCTGCTGTAGGGTAGCTGAGTGGCCTCCAGTTTCTTTCTCAAGAAAATCTCAAATGGGGTCATGAAGAGTCAGACAAAAGAAAAACAACGGACAAAAGTGTTTTGAGTAGTTGGACGAGCCAACCTCTCTAATAATACTGTTATCAGTTTCCTTTTGCATAGCATTTTATAGTTTATTAAATTCTTTCTTCATAAGACTCCTATGAGGTACCCAGTCAAAGAATGACCAGACGCAAAGGTCTGATTCTGAATATTGGTTCAGATACCAGCTATGTGAACCTGGATAAGTCTCTAGATCTCTGACTCTCATTTTCCTCAATTGTTAAATGAGGATAATAACAACACTTACCTCAAATCATGGTTGTGAGAATCAAATAAAAAATGCTTGGCGAAAAAATCTTCAAGGGCTATAAGAATATGAGCTAATATCATTATCCCTATTTGACCGATAAAAAAACAGTTTAAGGAAAGGGAAGAGTTAGTATCACAGAGCTAGGGAGAATTCCATGATTTATTCGAACCCCAATTTTCTGACTTTGTATTCAGGGACTGGGTTTTTGTTGGCTTGCTTTGATTTGTTTTCTTTTAACCTCTCTAGTGCTATATTGGGGTGAGACGATTGGTCCTGGAATCCTTCAGGGACATTTTCCCAGGGAAGGGTCTCCAGATCCTGCCCTGCTCCCTCACCAAGATGGATAAGAATAAGTTCAAGGAGCCAATTGCTTTCTCAGAACCATTTTCCAACTCAAGTCAAGACAGCACAGAAGACTTTTTTTAGTCATTCTTATGGGGACCAAGTTGATATGCAGCCTGCAAAGTGAGGACAGAAAGGGGAAATAATGAGAACAGAGTTTTGAGGAGAATGCTCCAGAACTGAGTCTCTCTCCAAGCAGAAATCACATCCAAACTAAGAAGAATGGAGATGAATGATCAAAAGTGACTTTCCAAATCATCTCATACAACATCTCATCTCATACCTCCAGAATTGAGTCTCTCTCCAAGCAGAAATCACATCCAAACTAAGAAGAATGGAGATGGATGATCAGAAGTGACTTTCCAAATCATCTCATACACTCTCATTTTGCAAGTAAAAAACCAAAAACAAAGAAAAGGGAAATGACTTACCCAAGGTCACAGTTTTGTACATCGCAGAGTCAAAAGGTATTCTAATCTCCCAATCAGACTTAAATAATGGAGCTATATTTTACAGACAATTTCCTATCCCACTGGTTCCTCAAATCAACTGAGTTTGAAAAAAAAATGCCTGTTCTGCATGTGTGTATATATGTATGTATGTGTATGTATATATATATGTATATATATATATACATATATATATATGTATGTATGTATAAAACAAAACCATGAAAGGGAAGGTCAGGGCTTTTTAGTGGCCCTAATTTACAGATGAGAAAATCGAAGTCCAAGGAGGAAAAATGACTCAGATAAAGGCAAAGTGCCAGATTGGGGCACAGCCATGATTCATAAGATCTTAGAACTGAAAATTACAGTTTCATCCCTTGGATTGTAGGTGTGCTAATATGAATGCTTACAGTAATATATGCTAGACTTAGAAGGGTCTTTAGAACAAACATCATAGGTGGGAGGGCCCTTAGAACACAAAAATGTCAGAACTGATAGGGCCCTTAGAAAAACAGTGTCAGACTTGGGAGGTTCTTAGAATATAGAATGTCAGAGCTGAGATAACACTTAGGACATAGAAGGACAAAGCTGGGAGGGTCCTTAGAACTCAGGATGTCTAGAGTGGGAGGATCCTTAGAATACAGAATGTCAGAACTGGGAGGGCCCTATGAATGCAGGATGTCAGGATTCTAGTCCATGTCTAGTCTAAATTCTCTAGCCCAGGACCTCTTGACCTAGAGTGTACAGATAGACTTCATGGTAATCCATGAACTTGGGTGGGAAAAAAAATGACATCTTCATTTTAATGTAATTCATATCCTTTCTAATTCTATGATTTTATATCACCAGATGACCCAAGGGATCCATAGTACACACAAAAGGTAAGAACTAACCTCCTATTTTACCAACAAAGAACTTATGAAGCCCAATCTTTTTTCTTCACCTTTAAAGTTACTTCAGAAATGATCTCCAGTACTTACTAATATGGTAAGTCACCTTCCTTTTCTGAACTTTAGTCTCCTCCTTTTCAAAACAGATAATGATAAACCATTTACTTCATAGGGGTGTTAAAAGAAAAGCTAAAAAACTATACAAATTCAATAGATATTTAACTAAAAATTGTATATAATAAAGGCCTATTTTTCTTCATTGTTTATTTAAATGTTCATGTTTGTTAAGTCCATAACAGAAAAGCAACCCCCCCCCCAAATCTCATGATTGAAGTATAAGTTATTATCATCTGGGATGAGGATCTGTGGTTGCCAACACTTCCATGAGGAGACAAGACAAAATGGATAGAGGATTGGATCTAAAGTTAGGGAGGGGGTGTCTAGGTGGTGCAGTGGATAAAGCACCGGCCCTGGAGTCAGGAGGACCTGAGTTAAAATGTGACCTCAGACACTTAATAAATTACGTAGCTATGTGGCCTTGGACAAGCCACTTAACCCCATTGCCTTGCAAAAAACTAAAAAAAATAAATAAATAAATTTAGGGAGAACTGATATCCTAGTGTGTGTAACCTTTGGTAAGGCATTTTCTGTCTCTTTCCCCACTTGTAAAAGGGGAATAAACATCCCTGGTTGGTTATGAGGCTAAAACAACAGAACAATATTTAAATACTTTGCAATTTTAAAAAACTTTATATATTATTACTAAAAAGGAGCTGGAAGAAAGAAGGAAGGAGGAAGGGAAGAATGGAGAGTGAAGGGGAGGAAGAAAAGGAGGAGAAGGATGGAAGAAAGGAATAAAAGAAGGAGGAAAAGAAGGATGGAGGAAGACAAGAACAAAAGCCAGAAGGGAGCAAACATCTATTAAGCACCTACTGTATGCCAGGCTCTGGGTTATTCATTTACCAAATATTATCTCATTTGATCCTCATGATAGCCCTGGGAGGTGGGCTCTGACTTCCTTTACTTTACCAATAAGTAAACTGAGGTCCAGAGAAGGCAACCATTATGATGGCCCAGGTGTGATTTGAATCCAACCCCTCTGAAGCTAGCTCCAAAGCTTTCCCCACTGCTCCATAGTCTCCCACTTTTCTTTTTTTCCAGTCTGTCTGATGGGTACCACTTCAGAGACTATGCGATTGTTCTTAGATCCAGATCCTTAGCTTGGAAACCTGTCCCTCGACCCCCCACCCCACCCCGGGCCTCGAAACTGGAAAGACAACCCCCCCCCCCCCCAGTCTCCTGTTTGGGGCAGGGGTTACTGTGGGTTAGGTTTTGGGGGTCTCTTGACTGCCACCTGGTGGTCTTGTACAAATATGGCAACAATGGATTTATTCTAGAGCAAATTTTGGGCAGGCACCAAGTTCTGAAAACAGGAATCTGCTCCTGTCTTCACTAGGGGCTTTTTGATTTCTGGGCTTTGAATTTCTAAAACTTGCATCACTTCTTCCTCAATAACTGGGAGCAAGAGAGTCACAGGTTTTGTAACTTTATGGTTTGCAAGGCAACTTCCTCAGAACACTATAAAGTAGAAGAGTAGCATTCCCATTTTACAGATGAGGAGACTGAGACCTTGGTCATCTTCTAACAGGAAGGTCTTCTGATAAGAATTCCAGTTCTCTTTCCATTGTATCACGTTGCCTCTATAACCCGATCACTTTGAGCCTCAGTTTTTTTCATCAGTCAAATGAAAGAATTGAACTAGATGATCTCTAAGTACCTTTCCCAGCTGTGACATTCTTGTTGTAAAGGCCCTTCCAGTTCTGCCATCCTCTGTTCTAAGGGATCCCTCAGTTCTGACATTCCCTGTTCTAAGCTCTGGTATTCAGTGTTCTAAAGTCTTTTCTAGTTTTAATGTCTGTTCTATGATTCTGTTCCCAACTGTATATTTGGAAGAGCTTGATAGATCATAGTTGCATTCAGAAAAGTGTGTTGGAAGACACTTAACAATGAACTTTCTAAAATAAAAAAATTAAGTTTAATTTGCATTACTTATATTTTCTCCATTGCTTTCTTAAGTGTTCATCTAATTAATAAAACAACAGCAATAACATTCAGCAATAAAACAATACATTTCTTAAATTGTTCCACTTATCGATGAGACCTTCCTTTTGATATTGAACATACCATTGTTGTTCAAATAAATCCAACATGTACCCACCATGTATGAAGTATGAAGCTCTTCCTGCCCTCAAAGAATTGACATTTTCCTGGGGGTGGGGGTCAGGAGTGGGGGATGAAATACATATTTGAATAATGTATCAGGATATATAAGTACACAAAATACGCACAGAGTAACGGACAAGGATTGTGATGAAGACCCATGCTTATGTGACACATACATACTGAGTTGTGTAAGCTTGGGCAAGTCACAACATCTCAAAGCTCTAGGCAACTCTCCAATATAGAGTAAATGCAAAATAATTTTCTTGAGGAAGGGGGAAGGGAGGAGAGTGGGATGAAGGAATGCGATGAACTAGGGGGATGGGGAAATGCCTCTGGGAGGAAGGGGCACATGACCTTCGATGGAACCTAGTGACTCCATGAGGCAGGGAGGAGTGAGAGCATTCCAGGTATGGTGGACAAAGCCAGAGAGGCAGCACATCAGATGGCAGGCTCTGGAAGGTGTAGCTCACCTCTGGAGAAGAACCAAGACAAATATTTTTTATGGGATTTTTTTTTCTTCCTTACCTTCCACATTCTTTTCCCAGATTTACCTTCCACATTCTTTTCCCAGATTAGGAAAAAGTAATTAATTGATGGCATCTTATCTGAGAAGGCATCTGACAGAAGGGAAATCTAGTAGGAAGGTAAAGGAAAAAGTTGATTGAGGCAAAAGTAGGGAGCTGCTCTCCCCACCCCCTACCCCCACCTTGAATCAAGGTTCACAGGAGAAAATGACTTGCCCAGGACCACACAAGTAAGTAAGTTCTGGAACAGGGACTGGCAACCTGGTCTTCTGAGGTCAAGTTTAATGCTCTTGTCAGACACTGAAAAAAAAGGTCTTAAGAGAAGCAGGCAGACAACATGTAGCTACTGACACCACATATAAGGTTACACTTGGTTAATGTATTGGTTAATTTTGCTGAACTGGTTTTTTCTCTTTTTGTTCTTTGCTAAATGGAATCTGTCTCTAGAAGGGGAGAGGGAAGAGTGGATATATTGAAAATAAAAGTGATTTAAAAACAAGAGTTATAGATAAAATTTTTTAAAAGATTTTTTTTTTAAAAGAGTAGCTATTGAATACCTTCTAAATTGCCAGACTAGTGACAGTTTCAGGACTGTTAGGGAAATGAGATGAACATGCATGAAACTGGGATGATCCAGGTAGAAAAGAACAAAGGAAAATCTCTAGATTGTGTTTGATGTAGACATACCCCAAGACTGCTAGAGGTGGAAAAGACATCTTAGAACACAGAATAGAATGTGGGACTTGGGAAAGGATTTAGGGTGGAGAATATGAGAGTTGGGAGGGGCCTTGAAATCTAGTATGTCAGAGTTAGGAGGAGGCTTAGAACATAGAATATCAGAGCTGGGAGGGACCTTCGAATTTACAGATGAGTTGACATTCTAACAGGAAGTTCTTCTGATAAGACAATGTCAGAGAGAAGGGGCCTTAGAACACAGAGGCCTTAGAATTAGGAGGAACCTAGAACACAAAATGTCACAGCTAAGAGAAACCTTAAAATATAGGCCATAGTCTTGGAAGAGAATTTAAAATAGAGACTATCAGGGTTGAGAGGCTTTAGATCAAAAGTTGTTAAAACTGGAAAGGACTTTAATGAAACATGTGATCCAATTTCTTCATTTTTATAGATGAGAAAAAAAAAAGAGACCCAGAGAGGGTTAATGATTTGTGCAGGGTCACACATCAAGTTACTGGAGAAATTTAAAAAAAAGTCAGATGATGTGGAGAGACTTCTGACTTGTGTGGGGAGCTGGGGAGAGAGGAAGAATGGTGAAGAGAGGGAATTTGTAATACATACAAAATTTCCACCCTCTAGAAGGAGCCAGGGAAGACTTCAGGGTCGCTCTGGGACAAGGTGAATCCAAAGAAGCAAAACTGGTGTACTTAATTTTCTTTTTTTTTAAGAATTCAAGTGGTGGAATATCTCAGAGGAAACACTGAAGCCTGAGATGGGCTCAGCTGCTGTAAATATTTCTGAGATGGGATTGGAATGAAGCCAGTTTGTCAATTCCGCCTATTAACTAATAGTATATTATTTTCCGCCAGGATTAATTTTTAAACGCATACTGTATGTTTTATAACACATTGAAACATTTAACATTCTGCGATCACTGGTCTCCAATCGCTCATCAGGCCAAGCCTATCTTCCAGCTATTTGGAGGTTGAAGCCAGCTTAGGGGTCCCCAGTGAGGGGCTAGAGACCTGGGCTGTGGCTGGGGAGAAGAGGGTTGTTACCCTGTTTCCTCTTCCTCACTGATATTGGGTATGAATTCAAAATTAGAATCTGTTTTTTTTTTAAAGGCAGTTGAAAAACAGCCAATTCTCTAGTTCAGAACATTTTATCACCTAATTAATATCACAAAGAGGGAAAGCTCAGCCTGCACTGGATTGTGGGGATTATTTAAATGAGATAGTAGGTCTAGAGCTATGTGAAATGGAGGCTTATCTGGTTGTAAGAAGGGTCTCTTCAACCTGTCAGGACTTATCATAGACATGTAGGGCTAGAGCAGGGAGGGCCCTTAGAACCCAGGATGGCAGAGTTGGGAGGGTTCTTAGAACCCAGGATGTCAGAGTTGGGAGGGCTTAGAACCCAGGATGTCAGAGCTGGTAGGGCCTTTAGAACACAGAATGTAAGATCTGGGAGGGCCCTTAGAACACAGAGTGTAAGAGTTGGAAGGACCCTTAGAATAGAGGACATTATGACAAAAAAAAATTTTGTTCTGGAAGGAACAGAATCACAGAATTTGAGGACTGGAAGGAGCTTCAGCATCTCCAGCACAGCTCGTCCCCAAAGGAATCTCTAATTTACCTGATAAATTGTCATCTAATTCTGCTCAAAGGACTCCAAAAAATGGGAAACCCACTTGTCTTCTACCTCCTTGCATCTTTCAGCCATTGACATTGACTCTGTCCCCAGGGACCAATGAGACTAAGCCAAGTACCCCACCCTATGAGAGTCCTTTGGTTTTCTGTTTGTTTATTAATTTAGCCATCCATTTATTTGTTGGTTGGTTGGTTGGTTGGTTTTTGGTTTGCTTGTTTGTAAAGAGGTTTATCTATTTATTTGTCCTCTATATCCCATTACTGACTCACCTTGAGTTCCAAGACCACAAAAACCCCCTCCCCATCTTTTATTGAGATAACTATTATCTATCCTTGTCTCCTCAGTCTTCTAATAGCAGAGTAGATTTTTTCTGACATTTTATGATCATCTCATCCAAATCCCATTCTTTCAGAGAAAAACCTAGATCCCAAAAAAGAGTAACTTGTCAAAAATCAGAGTGGGGAACACAAATGGGGCTCTTCCTAGTATTCCACACATCTTTCCATGGCAACTGATCACTCTCACCTTAAGCCTAGAGTAATGTTTCTCAGGTCATTTCATGGAAATTTCTGTTCTGTAAGGTTCCTCCAATAACATCATAAACTTAACCTTATCCTCTCCTCTCCTTCTGTTCTTTTCCTTTCCCAAGCTGGCTCACTTGCTATACTTTCCTTCTATTGTCAATGCATCATTCTCCCAATTGCCTAAGTTATTGCACTTTAACCATCTCCTCATCCATCTCCCCTATCAATCCACCCCAGAGTTAAAATGCTAATTTTGTCATGAAGGGGGAGGAAAGGAATAATTGGATAGTTTGGTAGTTCAGTGGCTAGGATGCTGGGTGCTGGAGATGGCTCTTCCTGAGTTTGAGTCTAGCCTCAGAAGCTTCCTAGCTGTGTGACCCCAGGCAAGTCATTTACCCAGTTTCCCCATCTGTAAAATGAGCTGAAGAAGGAAATAACACTCTAGTATCTTTGCCAAGGAAACCCCAAATGGAGTCATAAAGAGTTGGACATGACTGAAAAAGGCCTAAATAAGAGGGGATAATAATTTATATAGCTCCTACTATTTGGTTTTTTATTTAGGTTTTTTTTGCAAGACAATGGGGTTAAGTGGCTTGCCCAAGGCTGCACAGCTAGGTAATTATTATGTGTCTGAGGGCGGATTTGAACACAGGTACTCCTGACTCCAGGACAGGTGCTCTATCCACTGTGCAACCTAGCCACCCCTTAGCTCCTACTATTTACCATAATCATTCTACAAATGCTGTTTCATTTGATCCTCACAATAATGCTGTGAGATAGATGCCATTATTATTCCTATTTTACAGTTGAGGAAACTGAGACAGAGGTCTTGCCTCAGTGTCCCATAGTAATAGGTGACTGAAGCTCAACTTGAGCTTAGGTCTTCCTGACTCCAGGGCCAGTGCTCTATCCACTGAGCCTCCTGGCTGCCTCATCCAATTGGTTACTTTTTCCTTTGAAGGAAGAAGTAACTTCCTATCTCTCCTGGGGCAGCTAGGTGGCACAGTGGATAGAGCACTGGCCCTGGAGTCAGGAGTACCTGGGTTCAAATCCGGTCTCAGACACTTAATAATTACCTAGCTGTGTGCCTTGGGCAAACCACTTAACCCCATTGCCTTGCAAAAAAACTAAAAAAAATATCTCTCTCCTTCTGCTGTTTCCACTCTACTATCATTTCTCTCCTCCCTCTCCCCAGGATCCTTGGTCATTATCTTGGCACTGTATTTTTTGTAACTTCTTCCAAATTTATGGGGTTAAGTGACTTGCCCAAGGTCATACAGCTAGGTAATTATTAAGTATCTGAAATCTGACTTGAACTCAGGTCCTCCTTAACTCCAGGGCCGGTGCTCTATCCACTGTGCCACCTAGTTGCCCCCTTGGCACTGACTTTTTATTGATCCCTTTCCCCCTCTAGTCTCTTCATAGATGACTGACCATATAAAACAATTTGAATAGCTTTAGAACTGACCTCAGAGGTCATTGAGGCCAGTCCCCTCACTTCATAGATTAGGAAACCGAGGTCCAGGGAAAGGGTTGAAGTTCCATATCTAATAAGTGGTATCACTACCATCTAGGCCATCAATGGACAGAGCTCCAGGCCTGGAGTCAAGGAGACCTGATTTTCAATCCACCCTCACCAGCTCTGTGACCCTGGGCAAGTCACTTAACATCTGTCTGCCCAAGTTTTCTTTGCTATACAATAAGAATAATAATTGCACCTGCATTCAGGGTCATTGTGAGGGTCAAATGAGATAATGTCTAAAAAATCCCGGGAATACAGCAGGCTCTAGATAAGTGCTAATTACTATTATTATAAGCCTAGGGTATTCTATCTGCTGGACCAGACCAGCATCCTATCCACTATATTAAAATGCCCCACCGGGTCTTAGAGACTATTGACATATCTCACTTGACCAAAGCTCTAGGCACCTCACAAATACTTTTTAAAATATAGAAACAACCTTGGGGGAAAGACAGAAAACCTGGGCTTCAGTTCCCAGTCTCCCACTCACTTGCTGCATATGATGCTTGTTAGGGCAGGGAAATACTTAGAGCTTCCTCTTCTTTGGGATTAGAGAAATGGCAGTAGATGATCTCTAAGATCTTCCATCACTAGCATTCTATGACTGGAGGGAGCCAGGAGGCCTAGCTTCCTAGGTCCCTCTCTACCATGAATGAACTCTGATCTCATATAAATTACTTTCATCCTTTTGTTAACTGTTTCCCCAGATGGAAAATGAGAGGGCCCAACCAGATGATCTCGGAGGTGTTTTAGTATCTAGGCACTTCTCAGGTGTCAAGGTGATTGGTCGAAATGCTGGGGATGGCTTGAGAGAAATCCTAAAGCAAATTCTGATACCCATAACCTACTCCCTTCCTGGAGATGGGTAGGTTTCTGTTGTTACACATTGCATGTGTTTTCAGACTTTTCCCCCAAAATATCTATTAATTGTGCTAGTAGTTTTTCCTCTTTAAAAATATTACTTGTAACAAGCTGTTGGCTTGCAATACTTGGGGATAACGATGATGATATAGAAAACAGAAGACATCAAAAGAAATTTTTTTAAAGCCATCCCTGCCTTCAGAGAGGTTATACTGTATTCTATTTAGTCTTTCTCAGCTTTGACATTCTGTCATTTCTTTTCAGCCCTGCCATTATCTACTCTAAGCCTCTTTCCATTTCTGTCATTCTTTGTTCCAAGGTTTCTTCCATCTTTGACACTTTGTATTCTAAGGACCTTCCCAGCTTTGACATTCCATATTCTAAGATTTCTTCTAGTTTTGCTGGTCTCTGTTTTAAAACCCCTTCCATTTCTGATACTCTGTGTTCTAAAGGTCCCTTCCAGCTCTGACATTCTTTATTCTAAGATCCTTCCCAGCTCTTATATTCTGTGTTCTAAGGTTCCCTCCATCTCTAACACTCTGTGTTCTGAGGGCCCTCCCAGCTCTGACATTCTGTGTTCTAAGGGCCCTTCCAACTCTTATATTCTGTGTTCTGAATGTCCCTTCCAACTTTGACATACTTTATTCTAAGACCCTTCCCAGCTTTAACATTCTCTATTCTAAGGCTTCTTCTATCTCTGACACTGTTCTAAGGGCCCTCCCAGCTCTGACATTCTGTGTTCTAAGTAGCCTCCTAGCTCTGACCTTCTGTAGACTAAGGGCCCTCTCAACTCTAATATATTAAGATTCTATAAAATATCCCTGTCACTGACCTAGTTTGTTGTCTCTCTCTCTACCCTGCACCCCATCCCTCCCCCAAGTCATTTCTATTCCAAACCACTTCAAAAACATTCCAGTTTCTATTGTGTCTGGATGACACTTATTTCCTGTCTGTTCAGGTACAATTCTCCTTTGATGACATCCACCTACTGCTTTTCTCTGCTTATAGTCTAACGAAGATGTTCAGGTTCATTTCTAGAACAGTGTCAGATGTCTCCCTGAGCTTACACATTATTTATTCATTCATTTATAACAACCATTAAAAAATTTTTTGAATTCCAAATTCTCTCCCTCCTAACCCTTCCCCACCACCTCAACTCATTGAAAAGGCAAATGATATGATAGCAATTAAACATGTGAAATCATGAAAAATATATTTCCATTAGCCACATTGAAATTTTTAAAAAAATTATAAAAAGCATGAAACATAAAGACTTTTTAAAAAAAGTACACATCAATCTTCATTCAGACTTTATCAGCACTCTCTTTGGAGATGGAGAACCTTTCTCATCATGGGTCCTTTGGAATTGTCTTGGATCATTGTCTTGATCAAAGTAGCTAAGGCTTTCATAGTTGATCATCTGATCTTATGTCTACTCCAATTTCCAGGACTCACACTAGGGATAAAAAGTCAATCTGTGAGAATAAGCAGTTACCTATTTTCACATCAATATTATCAGTACTGCTCCATGGCTGTGAGCCACAGAATATATCCCTTTCAGATGAATTAAAAATGAATATCCCTAGAGGGTGTTGATGGAAATGTGTTGATGGGTGTAAGCTGACAGCAATAAAGAACTTGGGAGGAGAAAGGATATAGAGAATATCATCAGGGGAGATGTATGATAGGAGGAGAATATGAACTGATACATCAGTGACTAGAGGGACCCACTAGTATTCTCATCATGGCAGGAGAAATGGAAGTTTACCCACAAGTGGATGGATTTTCTGGGAAAAGTGACAGAAGGACAAGAACAAGAATCATACAGTTTGGGCAGTTGTGAATGGATGATGAAATGTATCCTTGGAAGGAACATAAAAATTGAGGAGATGACAGATTCATTTGGGTGACTGAGTTGACTAAACCACCAAAAGGGACAGTTATAGAGCAAAAAATATAAAACTGGAAGGAGGTATGGGAAGATAGAAGACAAATGGTTAGAACTGGAAGAAGCATCAACACATAGAAGACCAGAGCTAGAAGCGCCACAGATAAAGTTTGTTAGAGTAGGAGAGATCGTAGAACACAGAATGTCAGACCTGGAATAGATCTTAGAGTATGAAATGGCAGAAAAGGAAGAGATATTAGAAGGTAGAATATCAGAATTGGGAGGGCTTTGAACACAGACTACCAGAACAGGAAGAGATCTTAGAACATGGAATATCAGAACTGGAAGAGAACTTAGAAGGGTCAACACTAGAATACACCTTAGAACAGAGACTATCAGAAGTGGGACACTTCTAAAAATTTTAGAACATAGAATTCCAGAGCCCGAAGACAAGATTGTCAGCCTTAGAAGGGAATTTTGGACATCAAAATATCAGAATAGAGACAAAAATGTTAGATATAAAAGAGATCTCAGAAATCATCCAGTCTATCATCCCCATTTTGTAGGTGAAGAAATAGAATCCCAGAGAGGGGAAGGGTCTAATGCTAGATTCTGAATCTCTAGTCCATTAGTCTTTCTACCATACACCTCTCTTTCACAGAATTTGAGAGCTAGAAGAGGCCACAGAGATCATCTATAACCCTTCTTATTCATCCTTTCTCCCCTCCCATGTAGGCCTTGATTCTTTATGACTCTCAAGCCTCTATTAAGTGATCATTATTGATTATTATTATTATTATTATTTTATTATTTTTCACTTGAAGTGAAAGATCTAGAATCAAACTTCAGTTCAGTTACTTATTAGTTGTGTCATACAGCTAGTAAGTGTCTGAGGTCAGATTTGAACTCAGGAAGATGAGACTTCTTGACCTTAGACCTGGTGCACTATCCACTGAACCACTTAACTGCCCTGAGTTCAAAGGTGATCTCAGACACTTTTAGCCATGGGAACCTGATCAAGTCATTCTACCTCTGCCTCAGATTCCTCAATTGTGAAATGACAATGTGTACTTCACAGAGCCATTGTGAGAATGAAATGAAATAACATTCATAAAGCACACATCTTTCCTTCCCTCTAAAAGTACCTTAAAATTGTGAGTATTAGTATTAGAAAACACTTTCAATTTAGTGGTTTTAATGAATCGCTTACTCAATTCTTTGATCATCTACTAATGGTCAAGATCTCAGTTGAGTTGTCAAGTAGGTGTTAATATTCTGCCTTCAAGGAGCAGACAGTCTAGTTCAGGACAGAAGACACGAGATAATTAAAAACAATGAAATATATACCTGAAGCTCTTTCTGTGTGTCTTGGACTACTTTGTTAGTCTAGTGAAGGCTCCATATGTGATTAGGTCTAAGGTATTTTCCAGCATAAATCCATGATACTATATAGGATAGGTAGGGAGCCCTGGAGGAAGGATAGGGCAGTAGGTAAAGATGCCTTCAAAAAGTTTCAAAACTATCTCTCGAATGTGAGTTGTGCCTCATGGTAAATTCTTTTCATATTTGCTCTTGGATTCTTTCTTTCTTGGCTGCTTTCAATATTTTTTCTTTGACCTGGTAGCTCTGGATTTTAGCTATCATGTTCCTGGGAGTTTTCATTTTAAGGTTTCTTTCAGGATGTGATGATTAGATTCTTTCTATTTCTACTTTAGTCCTGATTTAAAGAGATGTGGGCAGTTTTCTTTTGAAAAATTCTTGAAATAAGATGCTTAGGCTCTTTGGTCATGCCTTTTAGGTAATCTTATGATTCTTAATTTTTTTCTCCTCAAATTTCCTCATTTTTATTTTAAGACAGCTTATACTTTTTCTATTTTTTTTCTTTTATTTAATTTTGTTCTAACATTCCTTTTTGTCTCATGGAGTTACTGACTTCCTTTTGATCTGATCTAATTTTCAGGGAGTTTGTGCAAAGTTTTGTACTTTCTGTGCCAAGTTGTTAATTCCCTTTCCAATTTCTCTCTTCCATAAGATTTTGTTCTTTTCCATTTTTTCTCTTCTAGCATTTTCGTTTTGATGGCAAAAATATTTTCAACTTTTTTTTTCTTTTTCGAATCTTGCTTCATCTTGGCCAGAAATTCTAGTTGAGTTTGTGCCTAAGTTGTATTTTTTTCTGAGTCATTGCTTGTAGATATTTTGGAGTAATTCCTTTCTTCTATTATTTGTCCTGAGCATCTCTGCCATCTGAATAGATCTTTGTGGCAGGGTTTTTATTATTTGTTTTCCCATTCTTCCAGTCTACTATCTGACTTCTGACTTGATGTTATGTTAGGATTGGGTTCTGTGTACTGTGGGGGAGGATTTGAACTGATTTTGTTGCTGCTTGCTCTGGGTTACTGAGTTTTATGTTGTTCCAGGATCTTAGGGACACCTCAGACTAGGGACTTGCAAACTTTCAGTACTCCCAAAGTGGTCTGCTCTAGGGCAAAGTCTGATTACTTTCCTCCTGGTCAAAGTGCTGCCTCTTCCTGACCTGGGTTTGGGACTGAACAATAGACTGGTGGAATTCAATTCCCATCAGCCAACTGGAAAACTATTGATTCAGAGCAGCAGAACTGCAGGCTCTCCTTTGTTCTGGAATTCCTATCCTGTTTATTACTCTACAGGTTTTGGATTGAGCTAAAAGTGGGAGCTGAGACCTTGCTCTGCTTCTGGAATCTGAGCCAGTCTGTTGCTGCTTGCTTCTGAACCTATTCCCCTGGGTTCTACTGAACCTCGAATAATGGGTATGCACAAGTGCCTTTCTCAGTCTGCCTTGGATCTGTGACCCAGAATGGGGGAGGGAACAGCAAACTGCCACCTTGCCCTGTTTCTGTTGCATTTCCCTGATATGGGTCTAGAACCTTTGCTTGCTCTAGTGCACAGCCTCTCCTGTCTTTGGATGCTCAGCCAAACCCCTTCCCCAGGGTCTACAAATCTCTTTCTTTCCCTAAGACACCCTGAACTGGAAAAAAAAATGAGTCATCCTGACTTTATCTTGGATTTCCTCATCAGGATTCGGTCTAGTGCATTTTCTTGGTTAGTTGGAAGAATTTTGTGGGGGGAGGAATGGAGCAGGGTGTGATGTTTTCCTATATAAGTTCCCGAGATTCTGCTATTTTAGCCTGTATTCATTCTTTGTCCTACATCAGGAGATCTTGCTTCTAGACTCTGCCATTAACAAGTCATGTGACTTTTAGTTATCTTTTAAATTTCCTTTGGGATACATGGAGCAAGATGATCTCTAAGGTCCCTTTCAGCTTTAGTAGTATACATCATGAAGTGCCTTCCACCATGAGTACTTTATATGATAACATCCTGTGCTCTAAGTATTCCATCAGCTCTGACATTCTGTATTTTAAGGGTCCTCCAAGTTCTAACATTCCATGTTCTAAGGATGCTCCCAGTTCTGACATCCTGTGTTCTAAGGACCCTCCCAGCTCTAACATTTTGTATTCTAAGAATCTTTCCAGTCCTGACATTCTGTGTTCTAAGCATGCTTCCATCTCTGACATTTGTATCCTAAGAGACCTCCCAGCTCTGACATTCTGTATTTTAAGGGCCGTACCAGTTCTGACATTCCATATTCTAAAGATCCTCCCAGTTCTGACATCCTTTGTTGTAAGGAACCTCCCAGCTCTGACATGCCATATTCTAAGGGTCCTCCAAGCTCTGACATTTTGTATTCCAAGAGTCCTTCCAGCTCTAACATTCTGTACTCTAAGGACCTCCAAGCTCCAACATCTTTTGCTCTAAGGACCCTCCCATCTCTGACTTTCTATATTCTAAGGTTCCATCTTGGTTAGCCATTCTAAAACTGTAAATATAGCAGAGATTGAACAATTCTGTCCCAACCTAGAAAACAATGAGAGCTTCACTGAAGCTTCCTGGTGGTAGGTTTGTGATGGCTGCAGTTGTAAGAATGATGGCAAAGGGCATGTATGGAGGGGGTGAGGGGTAGGGGAGTGCTTGGTATGGGGATAAGAAAAGGGAAACTTAGGAAGAGTGTGAGTTGCTGTGTTCTTTCCTGCATCTGCTATGCAAACATTACAGTAATCAAAGCCAGGCCTGAGTACAAACCCAAAGTCAGTTAAGCCCGGGGTGGGGGGGAAGGGATGGTGAGCCAAAGATAAGAGAGGAGAGTTGAGTTGGGCACAGGTGGGGGAAAGGGGGAAAAGGGTATTGGGGATCCACCTGACTGACCTCAAAGAAGAGAATGTCGAGGTACCATCTGATGGCTTTACCAACCCACTGACCGAGGCAATCATGCACAGACTGGTCACCAGAATTGCTGAGGCGAGTACTGCCCTGGGCCAACCTTGGCAAGCCCAGTAGGCAAGCCAACCATGGTGACCTGCATTGGGAGAGTTAGAGGAGGGAAGAAGTAAACAAAAAAAAGCTTTTGCTCCTCCTCAGGTTCCAACAACATTTAGAATGTACCAAAAAGGAGACATTTGTGGTTTACTGGGACAAACTAATGGACTGGGGAGACAGGAGATCCACCATCTCCTTCTAGCTCTGCCACTAATGTACTCAGTGACTCTGGGTAAATCAACTCAGCTCAGTAAAATTAGATTAGCCTAGATGGTTTCAGAGGTCCTTTTTCAGTTCAGACATTCTTGTCTAAGACTTCTTCCAGCAATGATAGTGTTCTCTAAAGCAGTGTCTTTCTAGGAGTGAAAGGAATCACAAGCTGGGACCCTCATATCCAATGATACACACAAATACACAAGATTCTCTGTCAAACACATTTTCACACAGGAACCTATTTCCATACACACTCATAAAGCCACTGTACACTCCCACACACACACACACACACACACACACACACACACACACACACATTTACAAAGGACAGGTGTGTGGATCTGTGCAGACTCAATGCTTGAAGCAGCCAGCTGGAGAGTTGGACTTAAAGTCAAAGGCACATGAGTT
This sequence comes from Macrotis lagotis, assembly GCF_037893015.1. NCBI lineage: Eukaryota > Metazoa > Chordata > Mammalia > Peramelemorphia > Peramelidae > Macrotis > Macrotis lagotis. Next base: position 869,202,469 of record NC_133658.1, read on the forward strand.
CAAATCTTGATTCAGATACTTTATAGTCATATAGCTTGGACAGTTTAATCTTGTACAGCTCAGTTTCCTCATCTGTCAACCAAAGATAAAAATTACTATTTACTTTTCATATTTTTGTGAGATAATTTTTTTGCAAGACAATGGGGTTAAGTGACTTGCCCAAGGCCACACAGCTAGGTAATCGTTAAGTGTCTGAGGTCGGATTTGAACTCAGGTCCTCCAGACTCCAGGGCTGGTGCTCTAACCATTGCGCAACCTAGTTGCCCCGAGATAATATTTGTAAGGTGTGTCGCTAATCTTAAAAAATACTAGATGTTTGCTAGCTATTATTATTATTGCACAGTCTATACGCATATGCTCTCATAGAAACGTGCTCACAGACACATACCGAAATTTAAGCACATATCCAGTTTCAGGAACAGATACACACAGTCTTTTGTAGGTCAAACATGAACATAAGACAAATACCCAGACTTGTAGAGACATATAGACACGGAAACAAACAAACCTTCCTCTCAGGTACATACTATACTGAGAGTGGTACAATAGGCAGCCCTTGAAAGATAAACATTTCTTCCCAAATACACACTCACCCAGACACACTCAGGGCCACAAATAGTTTTATGATGATCATAGAACTGTAGACTTAGGGGAGGTCGGGGGCTTCTATTCCAAATCTACTATTTTAAAGATGGGAAAATGGAGACCCAGAGAGGTTTAGGGATTTGTTGGCAGTGACACAGGTATGATGAGTCAGGCCCTTTGTCTTCAAATCTAGAATTTTCTATCTCCACCCCTCCCCCATTATAGATGCCCACAGACAAAGCTTGCTTAGGCCCACACTCCACCTGTCCCTCTACTCAATGCCATGAAGGCCTCAGTTCAAGTTTCACCTCCTCCAAGAAGTCTTCTCTGCCCACAGTGATTCTTCCTGCTTTGGAACCCAGCCAGAGAAATCTCTATAGTCACCCCAGCTTTCATTAACAGACAATGAAGAGTGCCAGATCTGGGAACCCAGAAGAGGGCAGGGTGGGTGGGCAGGAGTTGGCACTGCCCCCTGTAGAGGACAGCACTTTGAACATGGTATCTGCTTCTAGCCATGAGGGGTTGGAGACTGCCCCTCAACCCCACCCTCCCAGGCCTCCCAGGCTGGGAGCCTGTTTGCTATTGGGATTTCCCGGTTCAGGCTTTCTCCCTTTTCATTCTTTGAGCATGTTTTGCTTGCTTTTGAGCTCTGGGGGCCAAAAGGCCCCTCTCCTTAGAGGCTCCCTGGGGAAGCAGATGGGGCTGGAATGAGAAAACACAGACCAAGCCAGACCCTAAGAGGATTTATCCGGGACCTTTTCTTTCCCACCCTTTGTATAGGCTCAGCAGACAGAGGTGCCTCCATGTTGCTTTCAGCAAGTGTGAAAGGCCTACTCTGTTGGGTTGGGGCAGAGGGGAGAAGCAGCTGTTGGATGGGAGATGTGAGACCCAAGTTCCCATCTGGACCATACATACCACCGACTAGGTGGGTGATTTGGGACAAATTACAACATTTTCCTCTCTTGGCTTCAATGTTCTCCTCTATGAAATGGGCAGATTGAAAAAGGTGCTCTCTGAGGGATGATCACTTAATTTGTGGTTAGGATTCGCTAAAGCCCCTTGCAGCAGCTCTGATATTATGTTTTAAATTACTTTTTAAGTTTACCATTTTCATTTCAATGTTCTGAATGCTACAATCCTTCATAACTCTAAAGTTTTGCGCTCCATGATTTTAACACTTTCTATTTCAAATTTTCTTCCAGGTCTGGCATGTTCTAAGTCTCTTCCAGCTCTGAAGTTTTTAAGTCATCCAAGTTTTTTTAAAAATCTAATTTTTTTTGTTACATGTGAAGTGCCAAACTTTCTCTCTGCCTCCCTCCCCACTCCACTCGAGAGGAGATCAACATTTCACATACAAATATACACACACACACACACATTTATATATCCACATATATACATGTATATATATATATAACCAAAGTTGCATACTTAAATTTTCAATTCTTTCCATGAAGATAGATAGCATCTTCCTTTATAGGTCTTTTGTAGTTAATTTGAGTATTTATAATATTCAGTATAGCTTAGCCATTCACAATTATTCATCGAACAATATTGGTGTTAACTGATACAATGTTCTCTTGTTCTGCTCACTTCCCTTCTCATTATTTAATGTAAGTCTTTCCCAATTTTTCTAAAATCAACCAACTCATAGTTCTTTTTTTTAAAAAAAAATTGAAATGGTATTTTGTTTTTCCAATTACACGCTTTGGTAGTTTTCCAACATTCACCCATTCGCAAATTTATGAGTTACACATTTTTCTACCGCCTTCCCTTCCCTCCCCTGTCCCCATGACAGAGAACAGTCTGGTAAAAGTTGTAAAAAATACATTTAAGGGGCAGCTAGGTGGCGCAGTGGATAGAGCACTGGCCCTGAAGTCAGGAGGACCTGAGTTCAAATTCAACCTCAGAAGCTTAATAATTACCTAGCTGTGTGGCCTTGGGCAAGCCACTTTAACCCCACTGCATTGCAAAAACTACAAAAAAAATACATTTAACATATACATACTAGTAATTTTATGTAAGAGGAATTAGAACTAAAGGGAAAGAAAGAAAACCATGAGATAGAAAGGAAAAACATAAGAAAAGCTGAAAAAAGTGAACATAGCATGCATTCAGATTTTGTGGTTTTCCCCCATCTGGATGTGGTTATCATTCTCCCAGAGTTGTCCTTGCTCTCTGAACTGTTGAGAAAAACTACAATCATCATAGGTGATCATTTCACAATATTGTTGTTATGTTTACAGTGTTCTCTTGGTTCCGCTCCCTTCACTCAGTATCAATTCAAGTAATTCTTTCCATGCTTTCTGAAGTCTGACTACTCATGATTTCTTTTTTTTAAGGTTTTTGCAAGGCAAATGGGGTTAAGTGGCTTGCCTAAGGCCACACAGCTAGGTAATTATTAAGTGTCTGAGGTCAGATTTGAACCCAGGTAGGCACTCCTGACTCCAGGGTCGGTGCTCTATCCACTGTGCCACCTAGCTGCCCCAACTCATGATTTCTTATAGAACAATAGTACTCCATAACATTCATATACTATAATTTGTTCAGCCATTTCCCAATTAATGAGCATCTCCTTAATTTCCAATTTTTTACCACTACAAAAAGAGCTGAATATTTTTGAATATGTGAGACTTTTCCAGTTCTTTTTAATGATTTCTTTTGGACTTAGGTCTAACATTGGTATTACTAGGTCAAAGGGTTTGATTAGTTTACTGCTCTTTGGACATAGTTACATATTACTCTCCAGAATGACTGCATCAGTTCACAATTCCACCAACAGTGCATTAATGTCCCAATTTTCCCACATCTTCTCCAACATTGATTGTTTTCCTTTTTTGTCATCTTAGTCAATTTGATAGATATGAGATGGTACCTTATGGTTGTTTTAATTTACATTTTTCTAATCAATAATGATCTGGAACATTTTTCTTATATTTCAGCTCATTGTTTATTAAAGATCAGAAATATTCTATTATCATCATATACTAAAATTTGTTTAGTTATTCCCCAATTGATGGACATTCCCTCAATTTCCAGTTCTTTGCATCCTATACCACATAGAGAACTACTATAAATATTTTAGAACATTATAAGTTTTTTCCCTTTTTTGCCCTGTAATCTTGGGAAATGGACTTAATAGTAGGATTGATGAATCAAAGGATACAATACTGTTTTATGACTCTTGGGGCATAATTCCAGATTGCTTTCCAAAATGGTTGAATCAGTTAACAGTTCTGTCAACAGTGTATTAGTGTTCTAACTTTTTCCACATCCCCTCAGATATTTGTCATTTTCACCTATAATTTTAGTACTCTCTTGGGCGTGAGGTAGTATCTTAGAGTTGTTTTAATGTGCATTTCTCTGATCATTAATGATTTAGAGCATTTTCTCATATCACTATATATATATATTTTTTTATTTCTTCATTAAAAAACTTCCTATTCATATCTTTTGACCATTCATCAATTAGGGAATGATTCATAATATAAATTGGATAAAGTTCACTTATGTAGTTGAGATATGCAAACTTTATCTGAGAAACTGTCTATAAATGTTTTTCCTAATCTTCTGCCTTCCAGATTCTGAAGTTTTGCAACCCAAGGCCTCTTCCAGCTCTGACATTCCTTGTTTTAAGGCCCTTGCAACTTAGACATTCTTTATTCTAAGATCCTTGCCAAAGATGCTTATTATTTTATACTATCTTGATAAGAAATCTCTCTCTCACTGTATGACCTAAGGCAGCCTATAGCCTGTGGTTCAGAGGAGCAAGCTGTCTGAGACAGTGAAGGAAAAATCTAATGGAAAAGAGCCAGAATTGGACCTAGAATGATAATTAATGAATTAGAAAAATCTTTCACTTATAAAATAAGGAACTTGTCACTGACTTCAAAGCTTCTTTTTAGCTCTAAGATTTAAAGTTACCTAGTGATATATTGTGAAAGTATTCTTGAATTTGGGAGTCAGGACTACTGAATTTGAATCTGGGCTCCACTCTTAACTAGCTCTATAAATTTGGACAAGTCTCTTTATTTCCTTTTTATCTTCAATTTATTTATTAGTAAAAGACACCTTGATTCAATTCAACAAGTATGTATGAGCTTTGCAGAGGTGCTGGGGATAGGAAGGAAAAAATAATGTCTGCCTTTAGGAAAGTTGTGTTTTTACCTCTCCTTCCTCACAGGGTTTGGTGGCAGTCCCTCAAATAAGATGAATAATAGATGAGAATGGATTTTTCACTTGAGCTTTAAAGATAAGTTATTGCTAAAATGTTCCTTTTCCCTCTTTTTCAAATAGTCCACTGCTAGATAAATGTCTGAGAGAAAGGCCCTTTCTACACCAAAATATTTGTAGCAATACTTTTTGTAGCAGCAAAGAAGCAGAAAGAAAATGTTTGCCAGTGATTGTGATTGGGGAATGGCAAAATTAGATGCGGTATGTGAAAATAGCAGAATAGTGAATATGATGAATGAAGAGAGACCTGGGAAGACTTCCATCAACTGATAGAAAATGGAAGGAAATAGAAGGAGGGAAAAGCTATATAAATAATGATTATAAGAATGTAAACAGAATAGAACAGAAAAGTAGAAACTGAATGCTTCAAGATGATAATGACCAAGCTTGGTCCCAAAGGAGAGATGTGAGAAGATATCTCCCTACCTTCTTTGCAGAGATGAGAACTCTGGGAACAAAATACTGAATTTAACATCAGACTAAAGAAGAAATGGAGAAATAAAAGAGATAATCATTACAACAATGTAAATGGAGAAAATAGCAAGCAATACATGATGGAAAGTGAACATATGGAAATTAAAATGCTCAAACTAGGCTCCAAAGAAGACATATAAAAAATATCTAAATCTCTTCTTTGCAGAAGTATATAATATGTTATAATTTGTAATATATTTTATTATAAATTTATGTTATATATTTATAAAGATACAATAAATGCATATTTACAAATTACATTCTAAATATATACAATACATTTATAAATGAAATTCTATGCATATTATAAATATATTATAAACATAATATATTTATAATATTATATTTAATAACATAAATGAATGAATGGCATTTATAGAGCACTTATTGGGTACTAGGAACTATGTTAAATGTTTTATAATTATTATTTCATTTGATCACCCTGGAGGTAGGTACTATTTTTAATCCCCATTTTACAGATCAAAGACCTGAGGCAATGAAAGATTAGGTGACTTGTCCAGGGACATACATCTAGGACTTGCCTAAGCTCCATTTTCCATGCCATCTATCTATAGGGAGTGGAACACAACATGTAATGAACTTGTTTGACATGTTAGTTTTGCTGAATTGCTCCCCCTGCTCCCTTTTCATCTCTTCTTTGGGAGAAGGGATGGCTCTCTGGATTGGGGAAAGGGAGAGATACACTGGGAAATGGTTATGGTATAAATTCAAAAGATTAAAATGAAAAGCTTTAAAAAGCAGAAAAAGATAACTATAAGCTGCCAATTAATGGAAGTATAAAACATTAACTAGATAAAAGATAGTTAATTAACTTCAGATTTTGTCTTTCTGGAGAACTCTGTGCCCTTAAATCAAATCTTGCAATTCAATTCAACTTAAGTTCCTCCATGGTCAAAGACAACAATCTTTGTTTTGTTTTTTTGTTTTTGCAAGACAGTGGTGTTAAGTGATTTTCACAAGGTCACACAGCTAGGCAATTATTAAGTGTCTGAAATCAAATTTGAACTCAGGTCCTCCTGACTCCAGGGCCGGCACTCTATCCACTGGGTCACTTAGCTGCCCCAAAGATGACAATCTTTGAAAAAGATTCTAGGCTTCATTCTTTTTTGTTTGTTTGGTTTTTTTTGTGGGGCAAGGTGGGAGTTAAGTGACTTACCCAAGGTCACATAGCTAGTAAGGATCAGGTAACTGAGGCTGTAGACAGCCTGTCAAGAAAATGACATAGCTGTACCCTCAAGAAGCTTGTATTCTACAGGAGGGTGTGCATGGGTTGAGAAAATATCCACTCAGATCGCTAGGATGCAAGTTAAAATGTGATAGATACATAGGGGGTAAACCAAGACCCAGAGAGGATAATTTGCCTGGGCTCACATGGCTAGGAAAGATCTATGGCAGGATTTGATTGCAGGTCCTAATTGTAGAGTGAGCTACTCACTGTGGGACTTAGCCATCTCTCAGATCGTAGGGCTGGGAAAACAGAGGCCTTAGTGATTCAAAGAATCCATGATTTTTAACTTGGGGATAGGAAGCTAATAAAGTAAGGGTGGAAGTGAAACAAAGTAGCATTCAGGGAAACTTCCTGAAGGAAATGGCATTTGAGCTTGGTCTTGTAGAAAAAAAAGATTCAAGCAATCAGAGATAATGAGAAGGTTATGTCTTAAGGGGCCTCTAGGTTGCACAGTGGATATTGACTCTGGAGTCAGGAGGACCTGAGTTCAAATACGGCCTCAGACACTACTAGATGTGTGATCCTGGGCAAGTCACTTAACCTTGATTGTCTGCCCCCCCCCCCACCCAAAAAAGATATGCCTCAGACTAAGGTAACACAGGATGGGAACATATAAATGAATGGAGGTTGCATTGAAGAGAACAGAATGAGACTGAGGGGGCAGTTAGGCATCTGGATCAAAGGACCTTTTGAGAGCAGAGTTGAAAAACTCTCTTCAGACTGTAAAAACTTGGGTTTTGTTAAACTTGGGCAGAGGGATGATATGTAGATTCCTCCTAGGGAGAAAGATATTAGAGCAAGTGCAGTTGAGGTGGCCATGGGGCAGCAATGCCATAATACTCCTCCACCATTGTTGTTTTCTTTTCTGCCATTGTTGCTTCTTCTCTGGTAGCTTAGAAAAAAGGGCTGAGAAAGAATTCTTTCAGTTGCGAGACAATTGGTCTCTTGGAATACTGGAAATTTGGAAAAAACCCTACTCTAGGGCTGTGGCTGCAAAAGTCTGGGAAAGAAAGGGTCTGGTTTCTCTTCCCTCAGGTGAATAATTTATTGAGAAACAAGCTGTTACTGTATTGTTCTTCCTTCATTCTTAAAGATAACCAATGACATCAGGAGGGTGATGTCTTCACTTGCAAGTGAATTGGATTGAAGTGAGGCATGGTTATACAAAGTCATCAGCCTCACTCTTTTCTCCAGAGTCATGGAGTCCAGTGGTAAGACATAGGTCAAGATGACTGGTGATGGCCTCGAGAGATAGGGTAGGTAGTTGTTGAAAAAGAGTTCCATTTGGTCTTAGGAGATATGGACGAGAGCCTTGACCTCAGGCACTTGCTATTACCATGCTCTTCATAAGTCATTTCAAGTCTGAATCTCAGTTTCCTCATCTCTAAAATAATAATAATAATATAGGCACCATGTTGTTGGAAGAAAATAATTTTTTAGACCCTTCAGGACACTAAGGAAATGGGTTGTTGATGTTCTACTCTCTGTGATCCCATTTTTTCTTTTTTGGGTGAAGAACTGGAGTGGTTTGCCTTTCCTTCTCCAATTCATTTCACAGAGGCAAGCAGGGTGAAGTGACTTGCCCAGCGTCACAAAGTCACAAAGCATCTGGGGTCGAATTTGAACTCAGGAGATGAATCTTCCTGCTTCTAGGCCAGCACTCTATGGAGCCACCTAGCTCTGCCTAGGAAAAGGGGATTAATCATTTAAAAATCTAGAAAGTATCATTTCTTTTTAGAGTTCTGTTAAGTTGAATTATTTAAGTAGATATATTTGTCCCTCTCCCTTTTCTTTTCTAACAGAGAAGTGGCAGTGGGCAGCAACTAAAACACTGGACTTGAATCCTATCTCTTGCATTGATCATTGTGATTCTGGGCAAATCCCTTCTCTTTACTCAGAATCTGTTTTTCTCATCTGTGAAATGAAGAATTGGATTAAATTAGTTCCAAGATTCTTTCCTGTGTCACATCTATTTACATGTATGATTTTCTAAGTATAAACATGGAGTTAGGAAGAATTGGGGTGAAATCCTGCCTTGGACACTTAACAGAATCACAGAATTTGAAGATTAGAAGGAATTTCACCACTATCTTGTTTGGACCTTTTAGAGAAGGCGTTTCTACTTTGGTGATAAGTGGATGTCCAGATTTGGTTTGAAGACCTCCAAAGAAGGGGAGCCCACCAAGGAAGTCTGGAACAGCTTTTAGGATCACCCAAATGCACTCTTCACAATTTCTCCTTATCACTGCTCTTGATTCTGCTCTCTGGGGTCAAATTGAACAAACCTAATCTCTCCAACTTCAGATACTTGAACACAGCTATCTTGGCCCCCCCTGAGTCTAGCTGTATGCCCCTTCACAGGATACTTTAATCTCCATGTCCTCCAAGAAACTCCCTAGGGTTTCTTTCCTAAATCAGAGATGAGATTATGGTCTTTGTTGGTAGAAGGAATTCTCACACCAGGAGTTCGATATTGTTATTTAGTCATTTTTCAGTTGTGTCTGATTCTTTGTGATCCCATTTGGGGTTTTCTTGGCAGAGAAACTGAAGTGGGCTGCTGTTTTCTTCTCCAGTTTATTTTACAAATGAAGAAATTGAGACAAACAGGTTTGAGTGACTTGTCCAGAATCATACGTCTAGTGTCTGAGGACAGATTTGAACTCATGAAAAGAAGACTTCTTGACTCCAGGCCCAGGACTCTATCCACTCTATGACTGCTCTATATCAGGGATTACTCACAGATTAAATCATAGCAACTTGATCTAGGACTTTTGCATGAAGCCTTTCCTAATCTCCACAACTGCTAATATCCTCCTTTCCAAATGACCTTATATTTAACTACTTTGTAGATATTTGTAATTATTCATTTTATATTGATGCCATATATATATATATGTATATACATATACATATATGTATATACATATATATATGTATATGTATATACATATATATATATATATATATATATACTCATTATCTACCAGATTAGAATGTAAATTACTTGAGAGTAGGGCTTCCCTCTGTGAATTGTTTCCAATTTATCCCGTATGTATCTCATGTGTACATAGTGGTCTGTATTTCTAGCCTTTTCACATCTTACTCCCTTCTCTCCGGTGACACTGGCCTCTTGACTGCCCCACAGATATGACACTTCATCTTTTAACTCTGGACATTTTCTCTGACTGTCCCCATGACTAGAATGCTCTCTTTCTTTCCTCATCTTCATTCATTTTCTGGTCTCCCCAATTTCCTTTGAAGTCTCAACTAAAATCCTCACTTCTATAAGATGCCTTCCCCAGCCCCTCTTAATTCCAGTGCCTTCCCTATGCTATTTATCCTGTATATAGTTTTTTGGTATATATTTTGTATATATTTATATTATGTGTTTATTTGTTTGCTTGTTGTCTCTTCCATTAGAGTGTAAGCTCCTTGAAGGCAGGAACTGTCCTTTGCCTCTTTTTGTATCTCTAGAGTATAGCACAGTGCCTAGTATATAGAAGGCACTTAATAAATGTTTATTCCCTCGTTGAAAGCAGGAAAAGATAAGGATACAGAAGACCAAGGAGGACAAATGAATGGTTAAAAGTCACACAAAAAATGTCAGAGGTAAAATTTGAACCTGTCTCTAGACAGAGCTCTTTTTGCTGTCATTAGAGCACCTTTGTATATTTTTATACTCTTTGTACATGAAGAGTTGAAAGGGGGGCGGCTAGGTGGAGCAGTGGATAGAGCACTGACCCTGGAGTCAGGAGGAGTTCAAATCCAGCCTCAGACACTTAATAATTACCTAGCTGTGTGGCCTTGGGCAAGCCACTTGACCCCATTGCAAACTAAAAAAAAATATTGAAAGGCCCATGAGTGGTTAAGAATCTGTGGTGAGGATAAAGAGCACCCAAGAGGAGAGAGCCTTTATGTACACTGCCAGGGCAGCATAAACTGGGAAGCTTGGTTTGCAAGTGTCTCTGGGATGGGCTCTGTCATCCCCATACCCAGAGTGTGGAGGAAGTCAAAGAAAGGCAAAAATCAAGGTTCTTTTAAGAAGTCATCTTCAAACAAACAAACAAGCAACAAATCGTGTGTGAAAGCACTGTATTCTGAGGATGAGCTTGAACTTTTACAGTCAGCCACTTCTAGGAGTGCTGGGCTTGGAACCAAGGATGCCTGTGATCACATTCTGCCTCAGAAACTTATTGGCTTTGGATAAGTCACTTAACCTTCCTCAGTGGTAAAGTGAGGGAGCTGGACTTTGTCATCTTCAAGGTCCCTGCTGACTTCAAATCTATGATCCTATGATCTATGAAGATAATCATTCTGTCAGGAAACTATGTGAAAGAAGGTAAGAAGGAAAAAAAAGGAAGGAGGGAAAGAAAGAAGGGAAGGAAAAGAGGAAGCAAAGAAGGAAGAAAATAAGGAAGGAAAGGAAGAAAGAAAAAAGAAAAGAAGGAAGGAAAGAAAGAGAGAAAGGAAGGAAGAAAAGAAAGAAGAAAGGAAAAGAAGGAAGGAGGGAAAGAAGAGAGGGAGGGAAGAAAGAAAAACATTTATTTAATGTGCCTAATAATACCATGCATTTTGTTAAATGCTTTATAAACATTATCTCATTAGATCTTCACCAGAATCTGAGAGGGAGGTGCCATTATTACCCCCATTTTACAGTTGAGGCAGACAGTGGTTAAGTAAATTAAGTACCCAGTATAGTAGCTAGTGGGTGTCTGAGATCAGATTTAAGTTGTGGTCTTTCAGAGAAGCGAGAGGGCAGATATACCTGAATCATCCACACTACTTTCAGATGGCTGTGCTTGTAACCAATAGAATAGTAAAGGGGGAAGGAATAATCATTTATATCGTGCCTACCAAATGCCAAGCTAAGACCAGTGCTAAGTATTTTACAAATATTATCTTATTTGATCCTTTTAATAACCCTATGAGGTAGGTGATATTATAATCCCCATTTTACAGTTGAAGAAACTGAATCAAATAGAAGTGAAATGACTTGCCCAGGGTCACTTAACTAGTAAGTGCTTAAGGCTGAATTTGAACTCAGGTTTTCCTGACTCCAGGTCTATTCCTGCACCACTACACCACCAGTTGCCTAGGGGTTAAGTTTGCACCAGAGTTTTCTTCTTGTAAAATCTATTGATTGATGAAAGAAGCAAACTGCTGACCACAAAGAGGCAGCAAGCTGTAGGGGAAAGATGAACAGATTTGAAATGAGAGGATCCAGGTTCAAATCTTGTTGCATGACTGGAAAAGTTATTTTTGCTCTTGAACCTCAGTTTCCTAATCTGTAAAATGAGGATGCTGGATTAAATGTTATCTAGAGTTCCTTCCAAATCTGCCATTCTATGATTCAGTGACCTTATGGATACCTAAACTTGAACCAATTAAGATAACAGACTGAGGTTGTTTGGTGGATTGGACCAGGATGACTCTGTGAGGGTTAGGATGAGGTGAACTTTCAAGGAGGAAGTGCGGAGAAGGATTATTTATTAAGATTTTATATTCAATCAACCCTTCCATGACCCTAGTTCCTGGACTCCAACATAGTTAATACCTCCATATTGTCTCCCCTGAGAGATTGTAATGTCCTTGAGGGCAGGGATGGATTCATTTTTGTCTTTGTATCCTAAACATCCAGTCAATCCATACATAAGCCTTTATCTATCTATCTATCTATCTATCTATCTATCTATCTATCTATCATCTATCTATCTGTTTATCTATTCATTCATCCATTTGTTCGTTCATTCATTCATTTTCATTTATTTATTTATTTATTCATTCATTCATTTGCTTATTTGTTCATTCATTTATTTACTTACTTTTTTAAAGAAAGATTTTATTTATTTTGAGTTTTACAATTTCCCCCCATTCTTGCTTCCCTTCCACCCACTCCCCACAGAAGGCATTCTGTTAGTCTTTACATTGGTTCCATGTTATACATTGATCTCAGTTGAATGTAATGACAGAGAAATCATATCCTTAAGGAAGAAAAATAAAGTATGAGATAATAAAATTACATAATAATATAATGCTCCCCCCCCCAATTTGACAGTAATAGTCTTTGCTCTTTGTTCAAGGTCCATAATTCTTTCTCTGGATACAGATGGTATTCTCCATTGCAGATTGCTCAAAATTGTCCCTGGTTGTTGTACTGAAGGGATTAGCAAGTCCAACAGGGTTGATCATCAATCCTATGTTGCTGTTAAGGTGTACAATGTTTTTCTGGTTCTGCTCATCTTGCTCAGCATCAGTTCATGCAAATCTTTCCAGGCTTCCCTGAATTCCCGTCCCTCTTGGTTTCTAATAGAACGCTAGTGTTCCACGACATCCATATACCACAGTTTGTTAAGCCATTCCCTAATTGAAGGACATTTACTTGATTTCCAATTTTTTGCCACCACAAACAGGGTTGCTATAAATGAGTGATGGGTTTTTTTTTAGGGTTTTGCAAGGCAAACGGGGTTAAGTGATTTTCCCAAGACCACACAGCTAGGTAATTATTAAGTGTCTGAGACCAGATTTGAACTCAGGTACTCCTGACTCCAGGGCCGGTGCTTTATCCACTATGCAACCTAGCTGCCCCACAAGTGATGTTTTTACCCTTTTTTTTTATCATCTCTTCAGGATATAGACCCAGTAGTGGTATTGCTGGGTTAAAGGGTATGCACATTTTTGTTGCCCTTTGGGCACTTTATTTATTTTTTAAAAGATCTTTTATTTTATTTTTAAATGATCTTTTAAAAATTTTATTTATTTAAGGTAATGGGGGTTAAATGACTTGCTCAGGTAATTGATAAATGACTGAGGCCTGATTTGTACTTAGGTGGTCCTGATTCCAGGGTGCTCTATCCACTGCACCACCTAGCCACCTCCAAGATCTCTTATTTTTAAAATAATATTTTATTTTCCCTCAATTACATTTTAAAACATTTTTAACATTAATTTTTTAAAGGTTTGAGTTCCAAATTCTAACCTCCCCTCCATTACCTTCCCCCTCTCTGAGATGGTAGGCAATCTGATATAGGCTAATCATATGCAATCATATAAAACATTTCGTATAAGAAAACAAAAAAAAAAGAAAGGAAGAAAAAAGAAAAATAGAATGCTTTGGTCTTCATTCAGACTGTATCAGTTCTTTCTTTGGAGGTGGATAGCATTTTTCATCATGAGTCTTTTGGGATTGTATTGGATCAGTGTATTGCTGAGAATGGTTCAGTCATTCACAGTTGGTTATCATTACAACATTGCTGTTACTGTGTACAATGTTCTTCTAGTTCTGCCCACTTAACCTTGTTTCATTTCATCTAAGTCTTTCCAGGTTTTTTCCCCTGGATCACTCTGCTTGTCATTTCTTAAAATACAATAATATTCCATCAAAATCATAAGCTGCAACTTGTTTAGTCATTCTCTAACTGGTGGACATCCATTTCCTCAATTTCCAATTCTTTGCCACCATGAAAAGAGCTGCTTATGAATATTTTTGTACATGTGGCTTCCCCCCTTTTTAATGTAGTGGCATGGCTGGATCAAAGGGTATGCACAGCTTTATAAGCTTATTGCCAGTTCCAATTGTTATTTAGACTGGTTGGATCAGTTCACAAATCTACTAACAGTATATTAGTGTTCCATTTTTCCTACATCTCCTATAACATTTATAATTTTCTTTTTCTTTTGTATTAGCCAATCTGATGGTACCACAGAGTTGTTTTAATTTGTATTTCTTTAATAAATAATTTCATATGGCTATAGATAACTCTGATTTATTCTTTTAAAATTCACCTGTTCGTATGCTTTAGCCATTTATCATTTGGGGAATTTTTTTTTAGGTTTTTTTCAAGGTAAATGGTGTTAAGTGGCTTACCCAAGGCCACATAGCTATGTAATTATTAAGTGTCTGAGGCTGTATTTGAACTCAGGTACTCCTGATTCGAGGGCCGGTGCTCTATCCACTGTGCCACCTAGCTGCCCCAAGGGAATGGTTTTTATTCTTAAGTGTTTAACTTAGTATTTGCATGCTTAATTTATTAAGAGATTACTAGGTTCCAGGCACTGGTCTAAACTGGGAATACAAGAATATGGTCCCTGCCCCTCAAGGAGCTCCCAGTCTAATGGGGAAGACAACATGAAAACAATTATGTAATAACACACACACACACACACACACACACACACACACACACACACGCAGAATTTAAATGGAAGGTCACTTCAGAAGAAAGCCACTAACAATTTGGAAGATCAAGATAGTACTCTAAAAGAAGTTGAAATTTCAGCTGAGTTTTGAATGAAGCCAGGGAAGCTGGGATGTTGGGAAGAGGAGGTAGAACATTACAAGCAAGGGGGAACAGCAGGTACAAATTCTTGGCATATGATAGACAATTAATCTTATTGTTTGATTGATTGATAAGAGTGAGCTTATCCATGAACCTGATGTATAGGATGGGGAATTTTGAGGGATAGATCAGCAGAAACAAGGGATGCTGTCATAGACTATACTATAGATTACCTTGACAGAAAGATTAAAAAGATGATTCATTTTGGAAATAAATCATAAGTTGGGGACAGCTAAGTGGTGCAGTGGATACAGCACCGTCCCTAGAGTCAGGAGGACCTGAATTCAAATCTGACTTCAGACACTTGATCCTTACCAACTGGGTTACCTTGGGCAAGTCACTTAACCCCATTGTCCCACTTAAAAAGAATAAAGAAAAAGGAGGAAATAAATGAAAAGTCTACCATGGTGGCATGTTTTAACAATGATGGATTCTTCAATAATATAGACATTTGTTGGAGCACTTTGTTTAACAGAAAATCAACAAACAATTTTTTTTTATTTAAGGCAATGGGGTTAAATGACTTGTCAAGGGTCACACAGCTAGGTCATTATTAAGTGTCTGAGGTCACATTTGAACTCAGGTCCTCCTGACTCCAGGGCTGGTGCTCTATTCACTGTATCAACTAGCTGCTCAAGAGAAGTCAAGGAAAGGAAATAAAATGAATATGGTCATCTCCAACAGAGAAACTGGCTACTGGGAGGAAATGATAAGACATTCAGGGGGGCGGGGATGATCACTTCATTTTAGAATTTAGGATGGGAAAGAGGAAAGTTGGGTACAATCTGAAATGCCCCCTAAATTTTGTGAGGTTTCAAAGGATTCAGAGGAAGGATGGATAAGAGCCTGATATTCTACAGGAGAATTTGGTGCAGGAGGGATAAGAATTTCTCAAGAATCAAAACCAAGAATCTCTGATGCTACTGTAAGTAAGCATACCACTCCTAGGTTATTTATTGCTTGGGACAAATTATCACTCAGGATGGCAGAAAAAATAGGTGTTGAAGGTGGAATTTGGACCCAGGTACTTCTAACTTGAAACCCAGACCTTTATTTACTATAATGACACCTCTGATGGATTTTTCACTTTGGAGCTCTGCAATGTTGAATCCAAAATAAGAGTAATATCTGACACAGAGCCTTGCACATTCAGGGTGGCAAAACTAGACCCACTGTTTCATCGGACCCCAAAGCAGCCCTTTGAAGTAGCTGCTACTTTCCTCATTCTATATTGGAGGAAACTGAGGTTTAGAATAGTTAAATATAAGTGGGCGGAGTAGTAAATAAGAGTTCTAGATTTGGAATTATAAGATTTGAATTTAAATCCTGTTTCAGATACTTCCCAGCTGTGTGACCCTGGATATGTCATTTAAGCTGTTTCAGTTTCCTCTTCTGTGAAATGGGAATGATAAAAGCACCCAGCATTATAAGAGAGGCAGGTGGTATGGAGGATGGAGTGCTGGGTTTGGAGTTAGAGGGATCTGGCTTCAAGAATGGCTTGGACACTTACTAGATGTGTGACCCTGAGCCAGTCACTCAGCCCTGTTTCCTCATTTGTTAAATGAGCTGAAGAAGGAAATGACAAACCACTCTAGTATCTTTGCCAAGAAAACCCTGAATAAGGTCAGCAGTAACTGAACAACAATCCAGGATGTAAAGATAAAATGAGACAGCATGTGTAAATCCATTTATTAAATAAATGCGGTTGTTGTATCAGGGGTAGGAGTTGATCCTGGCTCTTTCCAACCACTCGTTGATCGTTCTGATATGTTTCTTCATCTTGTTGTATTGATAACAGGGGTTGGTATATTCCTCCGCCCGAGAGCAGGGGAATGCCCAGAATGACCTTGAGAGAACCTAGGTTGCTCCATGAAAAAGGGGAGAGAAAGTAGAAACCAGAGAAAGTGAGATGACCAGCTGGAATGCTGAGAAACCCTGCTGGGATATAAGCACAGTCTGGCCACCCCCCATCCCCCCTGCTGCTGTCCCCATGGTAACTAGGTGGAGGGGGGAATGAGAGGCGGAGAAGAGAGCATGCTCCCCCCCTCCTCAACGGTGGGATATTCTAGGTCACAGATGGCTCTGCCCGAGGGGCTGGCATGTGGTGAGGGCTGTGGGCTTGGGGCTCCAGGCTCCCTTGGCAGGGCATCCATCCAGAGTTTGGGAGATTCATTACCCTTCAGCATCTGGGGCATAGCCCCTTTGTACATCAGGAGGTCTGAGCAGGATGAAATTTTGGTGGGTGAAATCTTAGTCTCATTGGATTTAGATGAAGGGACCATCCCAGCTCAGCTCTCTAAGAGTACAAAACCGATGAGCTGAGAGGAAAAGTTGTTTGTAGAATGCCACACAGACAACAAGCAACAGAGGCAGGACTAGAACCCATGTCCTTTGACTTCAAATGCAGTGCTCTTAACCCTTATTGGTTCTCCCACTTCTGCTAGTCTTGGAGACCTCCGGGAAGCAGGGGCCAGATTATTTAAGAAGGGGAGAGTGTGTGTGTGTGTGTGTGTGTGTATGGATGAGTGTGTGTATGTGCATATATGTGTATGTGTGAGTGTGTAAGGGTATTGTGTCTGTATAAGTGTGTGCAATGTGTGCATTTTAAGTGTGTGTCATTGCATATTTTTGTATCAGAGTGGTTTTGCATATATGCCAGTGCATGCACAGAAGCATGTAACACATGTGTACATGTGAGCAGTGCAGCACACATGTGATCATGTGCATATGTGTTCACACGAATGCATGTTTGTGAGAATAGGTGTGGACACACATGTTAATGTATACTTGCATGTACAGCATGCATGCATACACATGCACATGTGTTACACAAGAGGGTGTCACAAACATGTGTATGGCACACCTCTACACATGTGAACACATCTGTTGTGGTGTAGCGGTGTATTGTGTGAATGAACATGCACACACATAGTATGGTGTGTGCAAGTGCATGGATACACACATGTGTGAGAGCATAGAGGATACACACACATGAATGAGTTTTCTTTAAGTGTTGTATGAGTATATGTGTTAATATGTCTGTGTGTGTGTGTGTGTGTGTGTGTGTGTGTGTGTGTGTGTGGTGAGGGGGATGGGGAGAAGTAGAAGTAGAGCCCTTCCACTGGTATGGGTCCCCTTCTCTCTAACCTTTGGAGCTCCAGTGGGGCCTTTTCCTCCTGTTCCTGGCCTCCAGATGCCTCACTTTCCTATCAAAACTGCTCCCTTTGCTTTGTCAGAAGCTTGCTCCATAGGCTTTGGGGTTGGCTATTCCCCACATGGAGCCTGTGACCCAGTGGCTGGAGGTGGCCAGTGGGCCTGCCTGGCACTGGAGAGCCCCGGGAGGCTGGCTGCTGACGCTTGGGGGAGAGGCCAAATATTTTATGAGTAATTTAATATCTGGAACACAGGCCTCTCATTCCCAGAGATCCTCCAAGCAAGAAAGAGTGATGCTGCTCCCCAGGACCACAGTCTGTTCCTCATAAGGAGGCCAAACAGCAGGGGTGGCCCAGGGAGAGGCGGGGAGTTAACCCTTTCAGGGCAGCGATATGTCCATCTTATGAGGAATCTTAGAGCTGGAAACAACCTCAGCAGAGAAATGTTAGAAAGGAGAATGTTAGAGCAGGATGGCAGTGCTAGAATATTAGAACTGGAAAGCAATGGAGAGCAAATTCTTAGAGCTGGGAGAATAAACTGTTCCAGAATGAGAAAGGACCTCAGAGCCTCAAATTAGAAGGAAGCTTGGGAAGAGAGAGCTAGGTGGTGCAGTGGAGAGGGCACCAGTCCTGGAGTAAGGATCTGAGTTCAAACCCAGCCTGAGACACTTGATACTTATGAGCTGTGTGACCTTGAGCTTAATCCTGTTGTCTTACCCCCCTCCCCCAATAGAAGGGATCTAGGGGATCTAAGAGAAACCAGAGCCTTGCAGGAAGAGCCTTGGATTTGGGGTCAGAAGACCCAGATTCAAAAAGGGCTTCAACAAGATTGTTTACCCCTCTGGTCTGTTTCCTCTTCTGTAAAATGAAGGAATTGGATTAGAGATGGTCTTTGATGCCCTTTCTATTGGCCCTAGGTCAATTCCTCCATTTTGCTGGAGAGAAGATTTGACCCCAGGATGATTATAGGACTTGGTCAGCATCACCCTGCAGGCTAGGAACCAGTAGGGGAGCCAGGAGGCTGGAGCCACCTGGCCAATTCAAGACAAATGTACAGGTGTCGTCAAACTTAGATGATTCTCCTTCTTCCTCTCCCTTTCCCTCTCCTGACTGTCTAGCTGTTCTTACCCCACCCACTGTCTTTCTTTCTCTTTGTCTCTCCCTCCCTCTGTCTCCCCCCCTTTCCCTTTCTCTTTCCCCCTCTCTCTTTCTACTTTCTCTCTCCTTTTCTCCCTCCCCTCTTTTTCCCTTCTTTTGCTCTCCCTCTCTCCTGCCTTCCTCATCCTCCTTCTTCTCTCTTCCTCTCACCCTCTCTTTCTCACCCTCTCACCCTCTTCTCTCTCTCTTTATTTCTGATACACATACACACACACACACTCTCCTTCTCCCACTCCCTCCTTTCTCTCTCTCTCTCTCTCTCTCTCTCTCTCTCTCTCTCTCTCTCTCTCTCTGTGTGTGTCTTTCTGTCTCTATTGCTGTTTCTTTTTATTTCTGTCTGTTTGTTTCTTCTATATTCTCCTAATGCTAAATGTGATGATCTCTTCTCAGTCCTCATTCTACTAGACCTGGTCACCCATTGTTTCCTCCTGGATACTCTCACCTCCCTTAGGTTCTGTTACTGCTTTTTTTTTCTGCCCTCTTGATTGAAATAGCTAGGTGGCATGTGCATTGAGATCTGGTTGTGGAATTAGCAAGAACTGAGTTCAAACCCAGTCTCACAAAGCTATTAGCTGTGTGGCCCTGGGCAAGTCATTTTACCTCTGTTTTCCACAGGTTCCTAAAACAATGGAGAAAATAGCATCTTTTTTCTAACGATCAAATAAGACAATATTTATTAAAAAAAAATCCTCAGTACTGAGGCTGGCACATCATAGATTTTTTTTTAGGTTTTTGCAAGGAAAACAGGGTTAAGTGGCTTGCCCAAGGCCACACACAGCTAGGTAATTATTAAGTGTCTGAGACCAGATTTGAACCCAGGTACTCTTGACTCCAGGGCTGGTGCTTTATCCACTATGCCACCTAGCTGCCCCTACATTATAGATTTTTTTAAAAATGCACATTTCCCCCTTCCACTCCCCCTGATCACTGCTCTCAGTCTTCTTTGCTGATTCTTTATTCATTCCCACTCCCTACTTGAAGTGTCTCTTGTCTCTCTATAGTTTCCTTTCTCTTATAATGCTCCAGTGGATTCAATGATCATCTCTAAGTATATGACTCCAAAAACATCTATCTCTTTCCAGTTTTCATCTTTCTCCTTATCTCAGTGTCACATTTTGATTTCTAGGCTCCTCAAACTCAAACTCAAAATCACGTTCACATGCTCTCTTCTTCTCACCTCTCCCTGATCCCACTCCTTTGGGGTGCCATCGTCATTCTGGAAATCAGGGTTTACAACGTCAGAGTCATCCTTGACTCCTCCCTCTTTCTCACCCCCCCCATATGTATTCAGTTGCCAAATCTTCTTGATTCTACATTGCCAACACCCTCTGTCTTCTCACTCTTACGCTTATCCTTATTCAGGCCCTAATCACCTCTGTGCTTAGAATAGGCTTCTCAGACTTTTGGGTCCCAGGACCCTATTACACTTTTAAAAATTGAGAATTCCCCTCCCCTAAAAAGCTTTTGTTTATGTGGACTATATCTATCTGTATTTACCATACTGGAAATTTAAATAAATTAGTAATATTATGAAAATGAATTTGCTTTCCAAGAACCCCATGAAAGGGTCTCTGAGACTCCCAGAAATTCCTGGATTATATTTTGAGAATCATTGACCTAAAGTATTCTAATCTAATGAAGTATGTGTAAGGCTCTTGGCACAGTGCCCAGAACCTAGTAATCACTATATAAGTACTGGTTATTATTATTGTTATTAACTTCCAGATAGTTTCCCCTCTAATGCATTTTTCATATAGCTGCCGAATCATCTTCTCATACCTTAAGGATCTGTTCATGTTTTGACCTTTCCTCAAAAATTCTCAGTGGCTCCCTATTACCCTCAGGATAAAATACAAGTTCTTTAGGCTGGCATTTAGAGCTCTCCACAAGATAATTCTGTCTTTTCATGCCAAAATTATTGCATATTACCCTTCTCTACACACTCTCTATTCCAGTTAAATCATCTTCCTAGCTGTTCTTTGAACTTGGTTCCATTATATAGACTCTCTTTCATGCTTGAAATGCTCACCTTCCTCTTAGAATTCATATTTTCTTCAAAGGGAAGTTTATGTTTCTCTTTCTCCCTTGAAACCTTCCCCTTTTGTGCTTTCTCTCACTCCAGTGATGGGCCTGGAGTCTGGAAGGCTCGTCTTCCTAAGTTCAAATTTGACCTTAGACACATTAATTTTGTGACCATGGGCAAGTCACTTAATTCTGTTGCATCAGTTTCTTCATCTGCAAAATGAGCTGAAGAAGGAAATGTCAAGATCTTTGCCAAGAATACTCCTAATGGGGGCATGATGAGATGGACATAGCTGAAAGAACTAAATAACAACAAAGAATTGAACTGAATTTCAGACTGAACAATAACAAAATTAGTCATTTATGTATATAACTATATATGCATTATATATATATTACATATATGGTTTTGTGGTTAAGTTGTATATGATTCTAGCCATATGTACACATGGCCATATACAACACTCTTGGATATGCAGAGAAATATTTGATGCATAATATTCAAACACAGAATATATGCATATATAGACATATTCATATTCATATACACATAGTGTTTTATGTAGACACACACACACACACACACACATATATATATATATATATATATACATATATACACATATGCATGTTAGGGGCAGCTAGGTGATAGAGTACTGGCCTTGGAGTCAGAAGGATAGGGGTTTGAATCCAGTTTCAGACACTTGACTCTTACTAGCTGTATGACCTTGGACAAGTCACTTAACCCTGATTGCCTCTTGTCCAGGGCCATCTTCAGTCATCCTGATCCATATCTGGTCACCGGACCCAGATGACTCTGGAGGAGAAAGTGAGATCTCTACTCAAATCCAATTCACATGCTTGTAACGACTTCACTTCCCTGATGCTGTGATCTTTTTTTGAAAATGAAGGTTAGTAGTAGTAATAATAATAATAATAATAGTTATATATACATGTACACACATGTGCATGTATAGATATATATGAAAATGTAATACGTGTAAATATTCATAAGCACAAATATGCATATGCATAGGTGGATTTATGTTAACTGTTCAAAGTGCATTCTTATACTTCATCGCATTTGATCTCCACACTAACTTGAGATTTGGGGCATTATTATTATTTATAACAACGATAACTTGAATTTATAGATCAGTTAAATTGCAAAAGACTTTGCAATTATTATCTCATTTGCTCCTCACAACAACCCTGGAAGGCAGGTACTGTTATCATCCTCATTTGACAGATGAGGAAACTGAGACTGAGGGAGGTCAAGTGATTTTCTCACACCACCACGAAACAATTGAGGCAAGATTTGAACTCGTGCTTTCCTGACTCCAAGACTCAGGCTATTGTCCATTTTTGAGATAAATTCATTGGGGCTCACAGACGGAAGCATTACTTGGCCATTGAACTTGGGAAAGTCCAGATTAGGACTAGGTCCCTGATTCCTTTCTATCCACATTCTTTAACTTCTGTTGTGGCTTGGACACAGCTTTGGATTCCAGGGGGCACTTGATCTTTTCTGAAATGACTGACTCCTATAATAGAAAGAATGAAGATATATTTCTCAGGTCTCCTGCCCCGGAAACCAGCTGGGGCTTGGGTTCTGGTGTGACTGACATTTATGTCCTTATTTAATCATGTTAGCCGACATATCCTCAACAAGATCTGTGGACACCTCGTTAACCAGAGCCCAGCTGTCTCTCCAGCCCATACCTATGCCTGCTGGGGAAGCCTCTGCTGCAAAGAGAATTGGTAAGGTATAAACCAGAGCTCTGACTAACTTTTCAGGGTTCTAAGATTACGGAAAATTCAAACAAATGGATAAATATGGCAAGAAGTTCAGGCTGGCAGAGGAAATAAGGACAGGAAAAGGGCTGAACCAACCAGCTATATATTTTGTATGCATTACCTAGTTTTGGGAAAGGAATGAATTTTATAGTAGCTCTAAACAACTCTGACAGATTACAGCAATATATCACAAGGACCATACACTATGACCAGGTGGGAATTTTTTTCTTTTTCTTTTCTTTTTTTAAATTTTCTTTCACTTAAAAGCATTTAATTATTTCCATTTGTATTTTAAGATAGTTTTCATTATTATAAGATTTTGAGTTCCAAATTTTTCTCCCTCCCTTCCTCTCCTTCTACCTTCCTAAAATGGCAAGCAATCTAAGAATCAGAACAAAAAGGAAAAATCACAAGGAAGGAAAAAAACAAAAAAAGTGAAAATTGTATGCTTTGATCTGCATTCAGACTTCACAGTTCTTTGTGTGAATATGAAGAGCATTTTCCATCACGAGTCTTTTGTAACTGTCTTTGATCATTGTGTTGCTGAGAAGAGCTAAGTCTATCTTAGTTGATAATCACACAATATTGCTGTGACTATGTAAATATTTTCCTGGTTCTGCTCACTTCACTCACCATTAGTTCATATAAGTCTCTCCAGGTTTTTTTTTTTAAATCAGTCTGCTTGTTCTTATAGCACAATAATATTCCATTACATTTATATACCACAACTTGTTTAGCCAGACTTCAGTTTATGGGCATCCCCTCAATTTCCAATTCTTTGCCACAAAAAAGAACTAGGTCTAAATATTTTTGTATATGTGGGTCTTTTCACCTTTTTATGATCTCTTTGGGATATAGACCTAGTACTGGTATTGCTGGATCAAAAGGTATGCAATAGTTTTGTAACCCTTTGGTCAAAGTTCCACATTCCCCTCCAGAATTATTGGATCAGTTCATAACTCCACCTAGAATGCGTTAATGTTCCAATTTTCCCATATTGTTCCTAACATCTATTATTTTCTTTTTCTGTCTTATTAGTCAGTCTGATAAGTGTAGGTGGTACCTCAGAGTTGCTTTGGTTTGCATTTCTCTCATCAATTATGATTTAGAACATTTTTTTCAAATGGCTATTGTAACTTTAATTTCTTCATCTGAAAACTGCCTGTTCATACCTTTTCACCATTTACCAACTGTGGAATGACTTGTATTCTTATAAATATTATTATAAATTATAAAGTTCTCTATTTATTTGAGAAATGAGGCATTATCAGACATAGTGGTTGTAAAGATTGTTTCCTAATTGGTGGAGCTGTGAACTCATCCAACTTTTCTGGAGAGCAATTTGGGATTATGCCCAAAGGGCAACAAAAATATGCATACCCTTTGATCTAGCAATACCACTACTGTGTCTATACCCTGCAGAGATTATGAAAAAGGATAAAAACATCACTTGTACAAAAATATTTATAGCAGCCTTGTTTGTGGTGGCAAAAAATCAGAAATTAAGTGAATGTCCTTCAATTGGGGAATGGCTTAACAAACTGTGGTATATGTATGTCATGGAACACTATTGTTCTATTAGAAACCAGGAAGGATGGGAATTCAGGGAAGGCTGGAAGGATTTGCATGAACTGATGCTGAGCGAGATGCACAGAACCAGAAAAACATTGTAAGCCCTAACAGCAATATGTGGGTAATGATCAAGCTTGATGGACTTGCTCATCCCTTCAGTGCAACAACCAAGGGACAATTTTGGGCTATCTGCAGTGGAGAATACCATCTGTATCCAGAGAAAGAATTATGGACTTTGACCAAAGACTATTACCATCAAATTAGAAAAAAAGCATTATATTATTATCTAATTTTACTATCTCATATTTTATTTTTCTTCCTTAAGGATATGATTTTTTCTGTCATCACATTCAACTGAGATCAATGTATAACATGGAACCAATGTAAAGACTAACAGAATGCCTTCTGTAGGGGGTAGGGGGGGAGAGAAGCAAGAATGGGGGAAAATTTGTAAAACTCAAAATAAATAACATCTTTCTTAAAAAAAGATTGTTGGGGCAGCTAGGTGGCACAGTGGATAGAGCACTGGCCTTGGAATCAGTAGTACCTGAGTTCAAATCCGGCCTCAGACACTTAATAATTACCTAGCCGCGTGGCCTTGGGCAAGCCACTTAACCCCATTGCCTCGCAAAAAAAAAAAAAAAAAGATTGTTTCCTAGCTTTCTGCTTCCTCCTAATATTGGTTGTCTTGGTTTTATTTGTATAAAACCTTTTAAATTCAATGTACTCAAAATCATCCACTTTGCTTTTCATAATGTAATTGTTTGGTCATAAATTCTTCCCTTTTCTATAATGGCAGGTAAACCATACCTTGCCCTCTTAATTGGCTTATGGTATCATCCTTTATGTAGAAACCATGTGCCTATTATGCCTTTATCTTGGTATTTGATATGAGATGTTTTTCTTGTCTAGTTTCTGACATACTGTTTTCCATTTTCCCAGCAATTTTTATTAAATAGATGAGAAACTTGAGTCTTTCAGTCTATCAAATGGAAAATTGCTATAGTAATTTGATACTATGTATTGTGAACCTAATCTATTCCATGGATTTATCACTCTAATTCTCAACCAGTATATTAGTAAAATGCTTACCACTTTATAATATAATTTTAGATCTAGTGTGGCTAAGCCACCTTCTTTTTGCATTTTTAAAATTGTTTCCCTTTAAATTCTTTTCCTTTTGTTCTTCCAAATGAATTTCATTCTTCTTTTTCAATAGAAATGATGATGATTTATGTGTTTATTTCAGATCCTGCAACTTTGCTAAAGTTATTATTTCAAATAGTTTTTAGTTGATTCTCTAGGATTCTCTGTCATCATATCAAGTATAAATAGTAATAGTTTTATTTCTTCATTACCTATTCTAATATCTTCTACTTTTTTTCTGCTATTATTACTAAACCTAACATTTCTAGTAAAATATTAAATAACAGTGGTGATAATGAACATCCTTGTTTCACCCCTAATCTTATTGGGAAAGCTTTGGTTTTAGATAGATACTACTTATTTTAAAGAAAACTCCATTTATGCCTATGCTTTCTAGTGTTTTTAATAGGAACGGGTATTGTAATTTGTCAAAGATTTTTTTAGCATCTACTGAGATAATCATTTGATTTATATTGGTTTTGTTACTGATATAGTCAATTATACTGATAGCTTTATTAATATTGGACCAGCATTGCATACTTGATATAAACCCCATCTGGCCATAGTATATTATACTGGTGATAAATTACTATGATCTCTTTGCTAATATTTTATTTAAAATTTGTGCATAAATTGGGGTGGCTAGGTGGCGCAGTGGATAGAGCACCAGCCCTGGAGTCAGGAGCACCTGAGTTCAAATCCGACCTCAGACACTTAATAATTACCTAGCTGTATGGCTTTGGGCAAGCCACTGAACCCCATTTGCCTTGCAAAAATCTAAAAAAAATTTTGCATAAATTGAGGGAAATTGGTCTATAATTGTCTTTGTTTTGACTCTAATTGATTCAGGTATCAGCACCATATTTGTGTCAAAATAAGAATTTGATAGGAATCTGTCTATTTTCCCAAGTAGTTTACATAGTATTGGAATTAATTGTTCTTTATGTTTGGTAGAATTTACTTGTAAATACTTGTTTTTTTCTTAGATTTTTTCTTAGGGAGTTCATTGATGAGTTGTACCATTTCTTTTTTTAAATAGGATTACGTAGGCATTTCATTTCCTTTTCTGTTAATCTGAGCAATTTATTTTTTCACATTCATCCATTTCACTTATATTGTCAGATTTATTGGTATACAGTTGGGAAAATAGCTCCAAATTATTGCTTTAATCTTCTCTTCATTGGTTGGTGAATATACACTTTTCTTTTTTGTTATTGATAGCTTGATTTTCTTCTTTCTTTTTAATCAAATTAATCAAAGGTTTATCTATTTTATTGCTTTTTTCATTAAAGCTCTTAGTTTTATTTATTAGTTTAATAATTTTCTTTCAGTTTTATTAATCTCTTCTTTGATTTTTAGAATTTGTAATTTGGTATTTAATTGGAGATTTTCAAATTGTTCTTTATCTAGCTTTTAATTTATTTATGTAAATATTTAGAGATATAAAATTTCCCCTAAGAACTTTTTTGACTGCATGCCATAAATTTTGGTGTGTTATCTCATCAATGTTGTTCTCTTTGATGAAATTATTGACTGATTCTATGATTTTTTTTGCCTGAACTACTCATTATTTAGGATTTGATTAGTTTCTATTAATGAATTCTTAATCTATTTTTCCATGGCCCTTTATTACACCTGATTTTTATTGTAGATGTGCTTAATATATTTGCTTTTCTACACTTGATTGTGAGATTTATTTTTTTGAATTTTTTCTTTTAGATTTTTTGCAAGGCAATGGGGTTAAGTGGCTTACCCAAGTCCACACGGCTAGGTAATTATTAAGTCTCTGAGGCTGGATTTGAACTCAGGTACTCCTGACTCCAGGGCCGGTGCTCTATCCACTTCACCACCTAGCTGCCCCTGATTGTGAGATCTTAATACTCTAAATCAAGGGGTAGGGAACCTCTGGCCTGCAAGGCAGTATTGATGTGCCACTGTCAAGACAGCCTCAGGTAGGACTCAAAATTCAATAAATCTAGCAGCTTTTTAGGAATGAATTAATTAAAAAATAAATTAAATAGCCCACAAATTATATTTAAAATATAAAAATGACCCTTGGCAGAAAAAAGGCTCCCCCCCACCCTGATCTACTTCAACATCAATTTTGTACAGAAAAAGGTATATTCCTTTCCATCTTCTTTCAGATTTCTCCACAGGTCTATCATATCTAATGTTTCTAAGGTTCTATTTATCTCCTTAACCTCTTTGTAGTTTATTTTGTAGTTCTGAGAGCAGGAGGTTGAGCTACCCCACTCATATAGTTTTTCTGTCTATTTCTTCCTGTAAACTCACTTAACTTCTCTATGAATTTGGATACTATACCACCTGCTTTAGTATCAGTATATTAGTATGTTTAGTATTGATATCAGTTCATTGTCTATGATACCTTTTTAACAAAATGTAGTTTCCTTCTATATTTATCTTAATTAGATCTATTTTTGCTTTTGTTTTTTTCTGAGATTAGGATTGCTAACCTACTTTTTTAAAACTTTAGCTGAAGCATAATATAGTCTTCTTCAGCTTTTGCATCAAATGTATTACTTGCAAATAATATATTGTAGTATTTTGGTTTTTAATTCACTCTGCTATACACTTCTGTTTTATGGGAGAGTTCATTCCATTCATATACATAAAACATTCACAGTTATGATCACTATGTTTCCATCCATCCTATTTTTCCTCCTGTTTATCTTTTTCTCTCTCCTTTCATGCTATTCCTCCTTATCAGCAATTTGCTTCTGATCACTGACTCCCTCTTTTCTTTCCCCTTTCCCTGCCTATTTCCCTATGCGGGAATTCAGTGCATATGGAAATCCTTTGAGAGTAAGTTTCAAACAATGCTTTACCCCTGGCTTCTTTACCTCTATAGTAAGAGGATTTTTTGGGGTCTCTTCATGTGATGCACCCTATTCTGTCCCCCTTTCCTTTCCTTCCAGTGCAATTCTTCTTTTCACCCTTTGATTTTTTTTAATATCACATCAGAGTCAACTTATATCCACACTGTCTATATGTTCTCTTTCTAAATGTTCTAACAGAGATACAGTTCTTAAGAGGTACAAGTATCATTTTTCTGTTTAGTGATGTAAAGGTTTAACCTTATTGAATAGCATATTTTTTTCATTTTTGTCTACTTCTCTTGGGTCTTGTATTTTTGTGTTCAGCTCTGATCTTTTCATCAGGAAAGTCTGAAAATCACCTATTTCACTGAATGTCCACCACCCCACTCCCCTGAAAAATTATGATCCATTTTGCTGGGTAGTTGATTGTTGGTTGTAATTCACACTTATTTTCCTTTCTGAATAGTATATTCCAAGTCCTCCAGTCCCTTAATGTTGAAGGTGCTAAATTCTGAATAATCCTGATTTTGACTCCTTGATATTTGAATTATTTCTTCCTGGCTCCTGCCAGATTCCTCCTCAATAGACTTATCCTTCACCTGGAAGATGCTCAGCTGCTTAAGACCCTTCAGAAAGGGTTGAGGAATAGCTGATATGGTATTTGCTGCCTGATCACTCCAGGAAAAGTGCCAAGATCAGAACAGAGGTCTGTATACAACATTTGTAGATTTGACAAGGCCTTGATACTGTTAGTTGTAAGGGCTTATGGAAAATTATGTCAAACTTTGGTTGCCTGGAGAAATTCATCAGTTTTGTAGTTTGGTTCCTTGGTGGCATGCTTGCCTGGATTTTGGATAGTGGACAATACTCTCAAGTCACCAATGGAATAAACAAGCCTGTGTCTTTGCTCCCATACTTTTTAGTAAGATGTTTTCAATCATGTTATCAAACACCTTCACTGAGAATTAACATGGCATTAAGGTCAGCTGCCACATTGATGGTAAATTCTTCAACTTGAAAAGGCTACAAGCCAAGACCAAAGTAGAGGGAGTGTTGGTACATGATCTTCTGTTTGCAGATGAGTGTGCAGCTGAAGCTGAGATGAAAAGGGTATGGATCTATTCTCTGGGACTGATGCTAACTTTGGCCTAAAAATTAATACCAATAAAACATAGTGCTCCATCAGCTAGCCACCATCTATATATGGAACCTTCAATTACAACAAATGAAGAAGTTTTGAATACTGAGGATAAGTTCATTCACCTTGGCAGTGTGCTTTCCAGGGAGGGACATAATGATAAAGAGATTGACATACACATTCCTAGAACTAGCTCAATATTTGGCAAGCTCCAAAAGAAAGTGTAGGAGAGAAGAGGTATTAGACCTTCTACCAAACTGAAAGTCTACAGAGCCGTTGTGCTGACTTCAATGCTATATGCCTGTGGAACCTGGACAGTCTGCCAACACCATGCCAAGAAACTGAATTGCTTCCAATTAAATTGTCTTAGGAATATTTTGAAGATCACCTGGCAGGATAAGATATCAGACACTGATGTTTTTTCTCTAAACTGCCAAGTATTCAACCAATATTACAGAGAACACAACTACGATGGTCACTTTGTTTGGATGCCAGTCTTAAACTTGCCAAAGAGACTATTTTATGGAAAGTTCACAAAGGGCAAGTGCTCACTGGGGGGGGGGGTGTCAAAAGAAGTGATACAGGGACATCCTGAAGTTTTCTCTAAGGCATTTTGGAATTGATAGTACAGCATAGGACATATTGACACAGGATTGCCCAGCACGGTATGCCCGCATCAGAGAGGGCACTGTGCTCTGTAAGCAGGACAGAATTGAAGTGCCTCGAAGGAAAATGTGAGATAGATAAATTTAGAATAACCATCCTAGATGTTCACAAGGATTTTTTGTACCCAACCCTGGGATAGAGTTTTTGGAGCTTGTATTGTGATCAGCCACAGTTGGACACAATTTGACTCATCTCTATCAGAGTGATGTCATTTTGGTCTTTTTCAATAACAAATCAGTAAACCAGCTACTGTGTGATTCTAGGATATCAGAGTAGTTTTCTTTGTTAATTTATTGAAAGATGCTTTTTTAAAAAAAAATCATGGCTTTCAGTTGGTCTGTTAATTCTAAAATTATCTCTCCTGGATCTATTTTCAAGGTCAGAAGTTTAACCAATGAGATATTTTACATTTTCTTTTATTTTTTTTCATTCTTTTGAATTCATTGAAGTCCTTAGTTTCCACTTGCCCAATTCTGGTTTTTAAGGAATTATTTTCTTCAGTTAGCTTTTGTATCTCTTTTTCCATTTGACCAATTCTATTTTTTTAAGGAATTGTTTTCTTCAATGGATTTTCTCCCCCATTTTGGTCAATTGTATTTTTTCTTTTTTTTTTTTTTTAGGTTTTTGCAAGGCAATGGGGTTAAGTGACTTGCCCAAAGCCACACAGCTAGGTAATTATTAAGTGTCTGAGGCTGGATTTGAACTCAGGTACTCCTGACTGCAGGGCCAGTGCTCTATCCACTGTCCCACCTCGCCTCTCTCAATTGTATTTTTTTAAAAAAATTTTTTCTTCAGCCAATTTTTGTCTTTTCATTTCCAAGCCATTGATTCTCTCTCTTGCATAACTCTCATATCTTATTTTTTCTTCTGCCTCTCTTATTTGATTTTTAAAATCCTTTATAAGCTCTTCCAAGAAGGTTTTTTGGTCTTGAGACCAATTCATCTTTCCCTTTGAGGCTCCATATGTAGGCATTTTAACATTGTTATCTTCTTCTGAATTTTTGTTTTGATCTTCCCTGTCACCATAATAGTCCCATGTAGTCAGGATTATTTTCTTTTTTCCTTTTTCTTTTTTCTATTACTCATTTTAGGTATCTCAAGACTTTTAAAGTTGAGTTTTGTCCTGGGGCACAGGGAACACTGTCCCTAGTTTCTCATGCTTGGAGCTAGGGGACTAGTTACTGACTTTCAGTGCTGGGGCCTCAGCTGCTGGCAACTTGCCTGTTCTGTTGGGGGTTCCCAAGATGACAGTTTGCCTTCTGTGCTGGAGCTGAAGTCCTCACCTGCTGTGCTACTAGCCTGCCAAACCAGGACTGAGGAGACTTATGTGCTGATTTGAACTGTGGCTAAGAGCCTCTCTCTGACTTGCCAGGATGTTATCTACATGGACTGTGCTCCCATTTTTACACAAATGAGATAAAACTTTTCTGACATCCTTCTAGGTTATATTAAACTGGAAAATTGTTTCACTCTGTCTTTTTTGTAGGTTCTACCATTCCAGGATCCATTTAGAGTCTTGATTTGTTATTATTTCCAAGAGAAACTAGAGAAACTGACTTTGTCACCTTGGCTCCACCATAATCAGGTGTGATTTATATCATCCAATGAAGGATGTGTCCAATATTAGGAAAATTATCAGCATAATTGCTCATATTAATAAAAACAGCATAAATCACATAATTATCTCGATAGATGCAGAAAAAGTTTTTTTTAGGTTTTTGCAAGGTAAATGGGGTTAAGTGGCTTGCCCAAGGCCACACAGCTAGGTAATTATTAAGTGTCTGAGACAGGATTTGAACCCAGGTACTCCTGACTCCAGGGTTGGTGCTTTATCTACTGCGCCACCTAGCCGCCCCAGAAAAAATTTTTTTTTGACAAAATACAGCATCCATTCCTATTAAAAGAATACTTGAGGGCATAGGAATAAATGAAATTTTCCTCAAAATAATGAATGGCATCTATCTAAAACCATCAGCAAGCATTATCTGCAATAGGGATAAGCTAGAAGCTTTTCCAATAAGATCAGAGGTGAAGCAAGGATGTCTATTATCACCATTATTATTCAATAATGTATTTAAAATGTTAGTTATAGCAGTAAGAGAAGAAAAAATAGAAGGAATAAGAATAATAAGGAAATAAAATCATCACTCTTTGCAAATGGTATGTTTAGAGAATTCTGGAGAATCAACTAAAAAACTACTTGAGGAAAAATGGCAATTGTTCATGAGTAGACCAAGTTAATATAAGAGATATATCAATTCTACTTAAATAACTCATTCAGTGCCATATCAATCAAACTACTAAAAACTATTTTGCAGTAATAGTAAAAATAGTAAAATAAAAAATAATAAAAAACTAGTAAAAATAGTAACAAAATTCATCTGGAGGAACAAAAGGTCAAGGATATCAAGGGAATTAATAAAAACATATATATATATATATGTATATATATACATATATATATATATATATATATATATATATATATATATATATATGTAGGTCAAATGATTCTGAGATCCCTTTCCAGTGATGAAAAGTTCTGATAATATGGTCTGAGAGGAATTATGGGTTATAAAACTGGGCCATAGTCACAAAACATTCTGGGGGGAATCCAAAATCTTCCAAGCATGGTCTGGTTCTAAAACCTGGAATCTAGTCCCAGATTTGCTCTTGATTCCCTCCCTGTGTAATCCTGAATTAATTCCTTGAGCCCTCTGAGTCTCATTTCTCACACCTATAAAATGGCCACTTTGTAGGATAGGGGCTAAGAGGAATGTGGATTGATGGAATATGCCATTTAACATCCATGACATCAGTTGAGCCTTACAATGACTGTATGAGGGAGGAAGCACTGGAATAATTCAGTGTTTAGCACAGGAGGTGCTTCATAAATGCTCATTGACTTGGCTACCACTCCCATTCTACAGATGAACAGATAAATAGGAGTTCAGGAGAGAGGAAATAATTTGTTCAAAGTCATTTAGCTCCTAATGGATAGTTAAGTCCTTTGTAAAATTAGAAGCATATGAAGATGTGATGCATGATCAAAAATGATGATGACAATATTTCTACTCTAAGCAGAGATTTTTGGAGGCAAAGGACATATATATACTTAGTAACACCCCAATGATTCCCTCTTTCAGCAAGCCTGGTTTCCTTGAATTTGCTAGGAGGTTATCAGTATCTCAAGAGATCAAACGCTTGGGTTTTCTTTAGTGCAACAATATTAAAGGAGATAAATTTGAGGGAAGAAATCAAGAATGTTAAAGATGAAGGGGCTTTAGAACCTAAGAGTGTTTGGTCTTCCTGTCTTAAGTCTTCACTCTAGTCCATTCTCCAGTCAATTATCAAACTGATTTTTCCAGAGCATTGCCATGTAATCCTTCCTCAATGAATTCCAGCAGCTCCATATTGCTTCCAGAATTAAATGTAAAGCTTTCTGGCATTTAAGACTCTTCACAACATTTATTCCTTTATCTCTAATCTTATTTCTTGTTCCTTTGTATGTGTTCTATGATCCAGACTACTTGCTGTCACTTGCATTTGACATAGCATCTCCTGACTCATTACTTTTGTACAAACTGTTTCCTCTTCTTGGAACACTCTCCCTCTCAAAATTCTTTACTGCCATCAAGACTCTCAAAAGCCATTTCAGCAGGAAGGCATTACTATCCCCACCACCCCTTGCTGCTAAAAGCTTTCCCCTCTGAGGTACTTTCTCCTACTCTGTGTGTATCTTTTATATGTCTGGTTATTAGATGAAATCTCCACCACTAGAATGTATGCTCCTTGACCTTAGGGAATATTTTTGCCTTTCTTTATATTCCAAGGGCTTAGAACAGTGCCTAGCACATTGTAAGGGCTTAATAAATTCTTGTTGGTTGGTTGGTTAGTTGATTGAATGTCAGATCTAGGAAAGGTCTTAAAATGTAGCAAATTGAAAACAAAGAGGGGTGGCTAGGTGGTACAGTGGATAGAGCACCAGTCCTGGAGTCAGGAGTACCTGAATTCAAATCCACCCTCAGACACTTAATAATTGCCTTGCTGTGTGGCCTTGGGCAAGTCACTTAACCCCACTTGCCTTGCAAAAACCTTAAAAAAAAAGCCTTAAAATAAAGACTAATCAGTTGCTATACACATCGCCCAAGGTCACAGAATGAGTTTGTGGCAAAAAATAAGCTAGATTCCAGGCCTCATCACGTCTTAATTCAGGGTTCTTTCCGTAGACAATATTGTCTATTTGACTACACAGTTTTTATCAACAAAGGGCAAAATTTTCTTTTTTGCCATTAGGTATATGGCTTACAATGCTAATCTCTTAAGAAAGAGAATACACCGACTTAGATATACTCAGGTAAACTTTGACTGACAGCAGATATTTTCCCCAAGAGCAGGTTTTCAAAGAAAAGATGAAAGAAAGAAAGAACATGGGCCCTGGTTACCTAAAGTGAGACTCAGACGGTAGGAGGGAGTGGATAAGAGACAAGCTAAGAGCTGGAAGAAACCCTTAAAAAGTCACCTGGTTTAGCCTCCTGCAGCTTAGATATTTTTAATTTTCATTTTATAGAATAGGTTAACTTGAGCCATAGCACTGAACTCCTTTATGAACTTTTATGCATCATCTTACCTTCATCTCTCTTCTCTCTCTCTCTCTCTCTCTCTCTCTCTCTCTCTCTCTCTCTCTCTCTCTCTCTCTTTCTCTCTCTCTCTCTCTCTGTCTCTAATCTCAACTCATTAAGCACCTATCATATGAAAAGTTCTATGTTTGGTATTTTGGGGATGACTTACAAAGTTCTTCATGGCAGAATGGATCAAGTTACTACTTTTCTGAATTCTTTGAGGTTTTTATGTCTTAGCATATATTCAATTTTTATAAAGGTGCTTTTTATATTTGAGAATATATATTAAATATATATCTACATGTGTCTATTTGTATATATCTGAATGTATCTATTTGTATATATGTATATCTCTGTATGTATCTATTTGTATATATGTATATCTCTGTATGTATCTATTTGTATATATGTATATCTCTGCATGTATCTATTTGTATATATGTATATGTATATATTCATTTCTATTCCTATTCAAAAATGACCAGAAATCTTTGAGATCTAAATTTTCTAAGATTCTGCTCAGGTTCTTAATCTTTTTCTTGTCTTTTTGCTATGTTTATCCATGTCTGAAAGTACTGTAGTCAGGGGATCAGGGCACAAATCTATCTCTTCTGATTTCCATTATGCTTTTGTTGTCAATTTCTCCTGTAATTTGATGAAATTTTATTTTAAGTAATTAGGTATTATTCCATTTTAATTCATATATTAAGTATTGGAATTATTATATTGACCATGATGCCTATAAGGATAATCTAATTTCCCTGTTTATCTCTTTTAACAATGTCTGTTTTTACCATTGCTTTGCCTGGGATCATAATTGAACTCTTACTTTTTAAAATCCTTCTGAAGTATAATAATTTCTGTCCTAAGCCCTACTTTGAACTCTGTGTTAATCTTTGTGTTTCAAATGTAATGTGTTTCTTGTAAACAAGAAAGAATTGGATTCTGATTTCTAATCCTTCCTACGATTATCCTCTTCTATTTTATGCGTGGATTCATTCCATTTATATTCACAGGAATGATTATTTGTTGTATATTTCCCTTCACTATAATATTTTTATGCTTTTTCCTCTCTCCTTTCCTTCTTCTTTCAAAGAAAAAGAAGTCAATGGAAGTGAAGAAATGTGATTAGATTTAGTAATTTGTAACTGAAGTGGTCTCCTTCCATTCCACTCTCCCTCTTCTCTTTTGTTGTCTTTTTGTGCAGCCCTGGGCTAAAAAATAATATTTGTTGGAATTTCTCTTTGAATTTTTTGTTATTATTCAATTTGGTTGGTGCCTTTTAATCAGGAGTGTGCTAGTAAATATTTAACAAGAGACTCTCCACAAGACACACTTCAATTTAGTTTATTGCTAACATTTTCTTCATCGTGTTCTTAAGTCTAGATGATCAAACCTTGGTTTGCTGATTTCTGAGGTCCACATTCTCATGCTGAAAATGTATCAACTGACTCAGAAGTCAGAGCTAGCTTCAACACACTTCTGACTGTAAGGGTCTTTTCTGAAACATACGTGGAAAAATTGGGCTGTTTCATAAACTTTTCTGCATCATCTTAGCTTCATGTCTCTCTAGTACCATGTTTTATAAGAAGGCTTTCCTGATCCTCCTGGGTGTTAATGCTTTCCTCCCACTGAAATAACCTTGTATTTACTTTTCTATATATTTTGAACATACATATTCAACAAGAGTAATAAGGGACACTTTTCCATCACTCCCACATACATATGCTAGACTGGAGCACTTCCTATGTAACTGATTGTGGGCTCTGGTTTCTTGTTTTGTTTTTTTTATAATGTTTTTATTGAAATCTTCATATTATCATAATTTTCCCAGTATCCTTTCTCCTCTGCCTCTCAGAAAGCCATCTTACATAATAATATTTTTTTAAAGACAAAAAAAAGAAAATGAAGAAATCAGTACACCAAATACATACATTAAAAAAGGTCTTGGAGCAGCTAGGTAGAGCAGTGGATAGAGCACTGGCCCTGGAATCAGGAGGACCTGAGTTTAAATCTGGATTCAGACACTTGATAATTACCTAGCTGTGTGACCTTGGGCAGGTCATGTAACCCCCATTGCCCCCAAACCAGTAATAATAATAATAATAATAATAATAATAATAATAATAATAATAGAAAGGCCTGAAAACATGGACAATGTGAAACATATGTGGACCTTCTACTTCCCCAAAGGGATAGGTTGAGGATTGTCTCTCATATCTCTTTATTTGAATCCTGATGGATTTTGATAATTTAGTTATTCACTTTTTATTTTTTGTATATGGCTTTTCTTTCCACTTTCATTGTTGGAGTCATTGTGTATCTATTTTCTTTAATCTGCTTACTTCACTGTTAAAGTAGATCTTTCCATGATTCTCTATATTCATCACATGCTATGGCTCCTAGGTAAAGGATATGCAAAACCTAGTAACTC
This sequence comes from Macrotis lagotis, assembly GCF_037893015.1. Taxonomy (NCBI): domain Eukaryota; kingdom Metazoa; phylum Chordata; class Mammalia; order Peramelemorphia; family Peramelidae; genus Macrotis; species Macrotis lagotis. The sequence continues at coordinate 869,239,890 of NC_133658.1, forward strand.
TGCATTGGTCCTTGTAAGTACGGTGCATTAAAAATAGTTGACTGCAAGGTCAGGAGGAAACTTCCTCCATAGTAAGTAATGTGATCTTTATTTCCTCAATAAGAGATCAATGGATATGTCCCTCTCCACAGAGCCAGAGCAAAGCTCTATGTCTATCCCTTATACTAACTTATATGTATATTTATTCTCTTACTGAACAGAATATAAATTCCCTGAGGGCAGGAACTATTTCCTTTTTGTCATTGCATCTCTATCCCCTAGCTTAGTATCTGGGATATATTGTTGCTGTTCAGTCATGTCCAACTCTTTTTGACACATTTGGAGATTTTCTGGAGAGGTTTGCCATTTCCTTCTCCAGTCTATTTTACAGATGCAGAAACTAAGGCAGAGTTAAGTGACTTGCCCAGGGTCATATAGTTATTAAGTTTCTGAGGCTGGATTTGAAGTCAGGAAGATAAGTCCAAGATCAATACTTTGAGCTATAGTGATCTATACTTTGCACTATCTGGGACATAGTATTGATGAAACTGAGTAATGAAATGTTTGTCACCTAACCAAAACTTGAACTTAGGTCTCCTTGCTCCCAAGTCATACTCTTTTCCACTATCCCATAGTCTCTCTTTCATGGTCACATAAAGGAAAACATAGTGGAAAGATTCCTTTTGGACTGGAAATCAGAAGAGATAGATTTGTGCCCTGATCCCAAAACTCAACTGGCTGTGACAGTAGACAGGTTAAAATACAATTCTATGAATGCCTTCCTGATTGACTTCATGTAGACCCAGGTTTATTGTGAAGGAGTCCCTGGCTCTTTGACTGTGAGAAGGGATCCAGGTTCTTTGGATGAGAATTCATTGTCTCTTTGCTCATGATTTTTTTCCCTTTATTGGTTATGGAAAAGAAAGTAATTCATCAGAGGCTATGTGACATGGGGTGAAGCTGAATCAATCAAAGGAGAGTGAAGAACCCAATTCTAGTCCTGGTTTTTTCACTGATGAACTGGGAAACTTTGAACAAGTCACTATTTCTCTGGGGATCTGTTTCTTTCTCTGTAAAATGGGTGTGGGGTAGAATAGATGGTTTCTAATATATTTTTTAGCTCTGACATTATATGTGCAAATTTTTCTTTCCTGCTCCCTACAAAAACACCTGTCTTTTCTTCATCTTCAGAAAGCCCCTTCTTAATCCTTTCATTTTGCTCATTAGCCTATATCTATCCTTTTCCCTTAACTAAACTCCTTAAAAATGATATCTGTGCCTAGTGCCTCTACTTCTCTTCTTTTCCCCATTCCTTTTAACCTCAACATTCAGTTGAACATGAACCCTCTAAAGTTATCAGTGATGCCTTAATTTCTAAATCTATGGTCTTTTCTCAATCCTAATCCTTCTTGGCCTCTCTGAAGCATTTGACACTGCCAATCCCCATCTTCTGTCTTTTCTATTTCTTTGCCTGTCTCTGTTTCTGTCTTTTTTCTCTCTATTTCTGTTTCTCTGTGCTCCTCCTACCTCCCTGACCACTCTTTATCACTTTTTTTTACTGGACTTTTATCCAGGTCAGACCCACCCTAGCTGCACTCTACATATTCTCTACCATGCCCCCTCCAGCTTTGGAATCCATACATCAGGAGGATCTTCTGACCTTGAATCTCTTCCTCTAGTCAGATTCCTTCCTAGTTCCACCATTTAAAAATGACCAAGCCTGCCATATTGGTAGTTTGGACTTCAGATTTTTTCTATCATGTCCCCAAATCAATTGCCTTTATCTTCCCTTCTCACTTTAGTTTCCTTTTATGCTTTCCTCTCACTATTAGAATAGACATTCCTTGAGAGCAGAAACTACTTCTGTTTGTATTTGAATTCTCAAATCTTAGTATAGTGCCTCGCTCATAGTAAGCACTTAAGAAATCTCAACTAACAGGAGCCATCCAACATGAAATATACAGTGTAAGTGGAAGATGATCTTAGCTAGACGGCACTAGCTTCTTGAAGATTCTAGACTTTGAGCTGAGACTAGAGGGAAGCCAGAGAAGGTGGGCTATGGAGCAAGGAAGAAGAGAGTACCTTGGATTGGGGAGAAAATAACCAGAGTTGGGAGAGGGAATATCTTGTGTTCAGAATGCCAGAGAAGCTAGTGACATGAAATCATGGAATATATTGGGGGGGAGCAGGGAATCAGGTGTGAGAATACTGGAGAGGTAGCAAGGGCTTTTTGAACCCAACAATGGATTGCATATTTGATCCTAGGGGCAATAGGGAACCATTGGAGTTTATTGAATGATCAGTATTGAATACTGAATATGACATACTCAAGTCTGTGCTTAGAAAAATCACTTTGATAGCTGAGTGGAAGATGGACTGGAGAGAGCAGACATTTTAGGCAGAGAGAACAACCAGTCTGACATTCTATGATCTTAGTCTCTGACATTTTATGTTCTAAGATTCCTTCGAGCTCTGAAATGCTGGTTTCTAAGGGCCCTCCCTTTTCTGACATTAGGAGTCTCCAAGATCTGATATTTTATATTTTATGTTCCTTTCCAGCTTTACATTCTAAGTCTGACATTTGCCTTTCAGTTCCTCTGGATAAAGCTGGATCTTCCTTAGGCCTAGGTGATATAAAACTTATGGTTGTTGGACAATGGACAATAGGGTGGTAGTTCTGCATGAGTTCTCTCTGTTTCCCTTTAATTGCATCTTGTAGAGTTTGAAGCATCAGTTTAATAGACACTGTCCAGCTGGCTCAGCTTCTCAGTCTCTCCCAGAAGCTATCTACACACCAGAATGTAGCTAGAAGCACCAGATTCTAATGGGAAGCTAGCAGATGCCTAAAACAAAAGTCCTAATCCTGGAGTAGTGTCCCACTTTACTGCTCCATCTTCCATTCCTAATCTTTCCTCTATATCCCTTCTATTCTGATCTCTTCTTTTCCCCAATTCTACTTCCACCCTTCCACTTGTCTCTCTCCATAGTGGAAAGAGGATCAGAACTGATGTCAGAGGCCCTGGGCAGCTTGGCCACTTGCTATCCAGATAATTTTGGATTAAGTACAAACCCTCTTTCTTGGGTAGTTTCCTGGATAATGTGGGAAAGAGAGTTGGATGGGATGCCAATGTGCACAGAAGTATAATGAATTGATAGTAAACCAAATCACTCTCTAGAGATCAAATCCTAGTGAGAGTGCCTAGGAGGATAGTCATGATTGGAATATGACTCAGGAAGAGGAAGTCCTCTGGCAAAGAAAGGGGAGAGGTAAATGTGGGGAGCAGGTAGGAAAGTATATTATACAGTAAGAGATTTACATTTTCTTGGGGGTAGAATTTGGGACTGAAAATAGAAATGAAAAAATATAGAAAAAGAAAGTAAATCTGCTGGAAAATATAATTTTAAATCAATTTTAAAAAATGACATACATAATTTCATGTTAGCCTGTTCTCTTCTCAAACTGGGAAGAATCACAAATTTAGACTTTTGTGGGTGGCCAGTATCTGTGCAGATAGGTGGCATAGTGGATAGAGAGCCAGACCTGGAGTCAGATAGACTCATCTTCCTGAGTTCAAATCTGGCTTCAGACACTTAATAGGTACATGGCCCTTGGCAAGTCACTTTACCCTGTTTGCCTTAGTTTCCTCATCTATATAATGAACTGGCAAACACTCTAGTGTCTTTGCCAAGAAAACCATGAATGAGGTCATGAAAAGTCAGACACAAATGGAAAACTGAATAATGCCTTGCTGCAGATTGTTGGTCATTCTTATGAAAAAAAAATCAGAGGGAGGAATCTTGGTGGAGAGCATTTGGGTAACCCTCAATGTAGCCTGAATTAGTCAAATCTATTGGGATGCCTTCCAATCAGTTAATAATTCAATAAAAAAAATCCTTGTTAAACACCAATTATGGGCAGTTAGATGGTGCAATGAATAGCGCTCTGACTTTGGAGTCAGGAGGATGGGAGTTCAAATCCAAATCCAGCCTCAGGAACTTACTAGTTGTGTGACCTTGGGCATCTCCAGTTGTCCTGATCCATATCTGGCCAGTGGATCCAGATGGCTCCAGAGGAAAAAGAGAGGCTGGTGACTCAGCACAGCTCCCCCCCTCCCCAGCCCCAATCCAATTCACGTGGTTGTCATGGCATCATTTCCCTAATGCTGTGCTCTTCTTCGGAAATGAAGGACAAACATTACTATGTGGCAGCCACTGTGTGAGTCCCTGAAACAAAAACAAAAACAAAAAAAAAACAAAACCAAACAGTACCTACAAGGTAGGGGAGCATACATCTGATGGCAAAACAATATGTATACCTAAGTATTTGGAGAATTTACAAAAAACAAAAGCAAGATAATTTCAATGGAGGAAGTGCCATTTGAACTGAGTTTTGAAAGAACCTGGGACTCTAGGAAGCAAAAATGAGGAGGGAGAGCATTCCAGAAGGAGACAGTGAGTGCAAATATTCAGAGTGAGAGATGGAAAGTTATGAATGAGTAAAGGCAAGAGGTCATTCTATCTAGACCACAGAGTGTTTGAAGGGGAACAAGAAAGAGAGACTAGTTCAATGGTAAAGATCTTTAAAATTCAGGATTTTTAAGTCTTGGGATCTCTCTCTGAACTTTTGAAATTTGCTTTTTTCAAAATCGTTGTTTCACATCAAATTATTCCCAGCTCTTTTCTCCTTTTTTTCATATTCAACAAGCATTTATGAAAAGACCACTATGAACCAAGCACTATTCTAGGGAAAAAGTAAGACATTTTCTGCCCTCAAGAAACATCATTCTACAATATGTTTACAAATAAGTGATAAGACACACAAAATGAATATATAGCAAATTTGGGATAGCAGTAGAAAGTCTATTAATGGAGATGGTACTTGAGCTGAACCTTGAATTCCAAAGTGAAGGAGTAATGAGAAGAAAGAAAATGTGTCTGTGTGTGTGTGTGTGTGTGTGTGTGTGTGTGTGTGTGTGTGTGTGTGTACAGCCTGGGCAAAAACATGTGGAAGTCAGAAGAAAAAAATGTCTCAAGTGAGGAATATCAATTAGAGTGATATGATGGGAACACTGAATGTCTAAAGGGGACTAATCTGCAATCAGTCTGGAAATATAAGTTAGAGCCAGATTGTGCAGGGCTTTAAATGACAGAGGAGTTTTTATCGTATCCTAATGAGGAGCTGCTGAACTTCCCTCAGCAGGGAACTGACGTGGCCAGTCTGATACTTTTAGGATGCCAATTTGGCATCCGTATGCAGGATGAATTGAAGAGAAGAGAGATTGTAATGCAGAGAGATCAATTAGAAAGCTACTGCAACCTTCAGGAGAGAGATGTTGGCCTAGAGATGGGTTTACAAAGAATGTGATGCTAGAAGTATTGACAAGATTTGGTTCCTGTTTGGAGAGGGAGGACAGAATATTGGAGAATGAAAAGTAAGGGTTGATTCTGGGATTGCATACCTAGGAATTGGAAGAATAATGCTGCTCTAGATAGAAATAAAGAAGAGATGGGGGTGGACATATAGTCAGCTCTATTTTGCACATGTTAAATTTGAGATGCCTATGGAACATCCAGGTGGGGATGTCCTACAGACAAATGGAGGTTTAGGACTATAGATTTGGAACTGATTTGCATAATATTCTTTTGTTTGGTCGTTTTTCAGTCATATCTAATTCTTTTGACCTTTTTTTATGTGGGGTGATGAGTTTCTTGGGAATGATCCTGGAATAGTTTGACATTTCTTTCACCAGCTCATTTTATAGATGAGGAAACTGAGCCAAACAGGGTTAAGGAACTTGCCCAGGTTAACACAGTAAGTATCTGCAGTCAAATTTGAACCCAGGTTTTCCTAACTCTAGACCCAATGTTCTCTCCTCTGTGCTACCTAGTTACTCATCATCTTCACAGAAATACTAGTTCAATCTAGGGAGCTGATGAGCTTACTAAGACAAAGCCTGTTGATGAAGAGAAGAAGAAAGTGCAGGATCTAGCCCTGGTGTATAATCAACATATGGGAGTGGGCTTGGGGAAAAACTTGCCGGAAAATCCTGCTATGGAGACATAGAGGGATCAGATAGACAGAGCAGTGTCCCAAAAGCCCAGGGAATAGATGGTATCCATGGGCAGGGGAGCATGAGGGTTAAGAGATGTAGGACAATCTAATAAAGACGAGGACTAACTAAGAGAAGGCCAGTGGCTTTTATAGTAAAGAGATTGCAATGACCTTGGAAAAGCAATTCATTCAAGTAGTGGGGACAGAAGCCAGATTGCACAGAGTTGGGGAGTGATTGGGGAGTAGTGAGAAAAGGGGATCAAAGAGTGTTGACAAGTTTTTCTGTGCATTTGACTATAGAGGGGAAATGAGATATAGGATGAAAGCTTGAGGGATGGCAGGGTCAAATGAAGGTTTTTGTTGTGTTTTGTTGTTTTTGAATGGGGGGGGCATGTGGGCATGCCTGAAAGCAGCAAGGAAGGAACCAGAGGTTGAAAATTAAGTCATGAGAAGAGGTGATCAAAGGGTCAATCTGCCAGAGGAAATAAGAGAGAATGGGGTTGAGGGTACGAGAAGTGGCATTAATGTTGGCAAAGAGAAGGGATGTCTTATCTTCCAAGACCAGAACAAAGGAATAGAGGATAGATAATGATGCTGTACTGACTGAAGTATGGGATTGAGGAGGAGAGTCAGAGGTCATGAATGGGTATGCCAAATGGAGTAGGTAGAGATTGGTCAGAAAAAAAAAAAAGTCAAATGTCCCTAAAGTTAGTACAACATGAGTTTGAGAAGTCAATTTAATGTCCCCTTCACAATCATTTTTTAAAGGGAGAGGACTAAAGCCCAGATAAGTGGGATGAGTTCCCCAAGATCCCAGAGCAGAGATTAGAATCTAGGTCTTCTGACTTTTAGCCCCAGGTTCTTTCTATTATACTCTTTCAATTATCTTGAAAGTAGGTATTTAGGAAATGGTTGTTCAATTGAATTGAATATCACTGAAAATTTTTTTTTATTAAAAAGAGAGGCCTTTGCTTCATTGAGAAGCTTGGGTTTATTAAAAGAATTTGGTAATTTCTCAAAGGCAATCCAGATTGCTGTCATCCTTCTGTTCAGCTCTAGGCCCAACTCATTGTACATTTGCTATGTTTTTCTAGGACCATTATCTATCTATTTATCTATCTACTATCTATTGAGCAATGGAGCTATTGCTCAATCCATCTATCGACCTATCTATCTATTTTTACTGTAGAGAAAAATCTTCAGATCATAATCTGGACAATGGGCATTCTTAATTCACTTAGTTTTTCCTTCGTTGCTATTTAGGAAAAGCTCCTTTCGAAGAGGCTCTATAATATCCTTCAGCTTGATAAAAAATACCAAATGTTGGGGTGGCTAGGTGGCGAAGTGGATAGAGCACCGGCCCTGGAATCAGGAGGACCTGAGTTCAAATCCAGCCTCAGACACTTAATAAGTACTTAGCTGTGTGGTCTTGGGCAAGCCACTTAACCCCATTGACTTGCAAAAAGAAAAAAAAATACCAAATGTCAACTTCAAGCAAAAGTGTATAGAATTCCTCACTACTATTCCTTTTTTGTTTTTTTTGGCAAGGCAATGGGTTAAGTGACTTGCCCAAGGTCACACAGCTAAGTAAGCATTGAGTATCTGAGGCTGGATTTGAACTCAGGTCCTCCTGACTCCAGGGCTGGTACTCTATCCACTGCAGCACCTAGCTGCCCCTCTACTATTCCTGTGGAACTAGACTCCATGCTCAGTCTCCTCCATGACCATATTTACTGCTGTTGGGCATGTATCTTCCTGACTTATTTCTCATTTGACATTAATGGTCAAAGATTGTTGAACAAGCTTTTTTCCCCATTGTTATATTCTTCAAGAAAGTGAGTTCAATTTTAACATTTGCTTGTCAGAAGGCACCTTTTAAGACTAAGTTCTCTTCTCCTAATTAAAAGGTTTACTTGTAATCACCAATCAATAATTACAGTGGGATCTGGTATTCTCCACATCTTCTAGCAAACTGGGTGATGGCAAAGACTGGGTCTTCTTTGGAATTGTCTTGCCAAAACCTGTTTGTTCCCTTCTAATCCCCTTACCAAGAATTCTTGGTCAGTATGTAAAACACTCTCATAAAAATTATGTCTAGATAGGAAAGTAGGCATATGGGACAGTAGTTATCAATGTTCTCTTGTTTTGAGGCTAGGAATTAATGAGTCCTGAGATTCCCCACTCTACCCTGCCAATGCTTTTGGTATCTTCTCCTTGGTCAAATACCGGGAGAATGATTCCCTCAAGCCCTCTCAAATTGTGTCACCTCTGACACAGACCTCCTCTGTGGATGCTCCCAGTCCAGCTGCTTTTCTCATCGTTGTCCTTTAGAGGGCTATTTCCACTTCCTCTATAAACACTCCTAGGATAGTGATGATAGATGTCCAAATATGGTGGCCCCATTGTCCCTGAAGTCAAGTTCTTGGAATTTATGGCAGATTTTAACTGCTTAGAGACCTTGTTTTTTTCTTTCCTGTTTTCAGCCATGTTTCAGACTGGAAATATTGCCACCTAAGAAACATTTGGGGGATAAATGTGTAATTTTGTGTTTATTTAATAGGTTATTTTGTAACTGTGCTCAGTTTATGTGTGATTATGTGTGTATGTGTGCATGAGTTTGTGTGATTGTGTATGCATGTGTGTCAGTGTGAGAGAGTGAATGTATGTGTGCTGTTGTTGTTGGGTCTCCAACTAAATAGTAACTAATGTCCTTTGGATCTGTGACCATGTTCTCTTCTTATATTCTTCTCTCCCCTCTCTCCTCTCCCCCTCTATGGGTTGCCTCCAAGTCCTCCTACCACAGAATTTGAGAACATCAATCTTGGTGCTGTATATTCTACTACTTACCTACCTGACCTAGAATTTCCCATCTAATCATGGTTTCCTGCTTCCTTCTTCATTGTTTTTCTTTTCTCCTTATTTAGCTCTGTGATTCTTAGATTCCACCCTGTCTGAAGCACCTCCTCAACCATGGTCCAAGGTCTTGTACCTCATGGAAAGGCACAAGAGTTGCCATTATTTCACTTAATCCCATTGCCTTGCAAAAACAAAAGAAGACCATTATTTTATTTTAATGTTTCATTTGGGGTTGTATCTACAAGCTTGCATTGCTAGATAACATTTTAGGATACAGAATGTCAGAGCTAGGAACCTCAGAAAATAAAATGTTTGTACTGAAAAGAACTTTAGAATAGATAGCATACTCTAGAGAAGCATTGAACAAATTACAGGAACTGATGCTGAGTGAAGGGAGCAGAACCACGAGAACATTATATGCATGAACAACAGCATTGATCAACCTTGATGGAGGCAACTCCTCTCAGCAGTTCAGAGAGCTAGGACAACCCTAGGAGACCAGCTATGGACAGTGTTATCCCGATCCAAAGAAAGAAAAACAAAACAAAACAAAACAAAACAAAAAAATCCTACAGAATCTGAATGAACACTACATTCACTTTTTAAAAAATTTCTCTTATGTATTTCTTCCTGGCTCATGTTTTCCTTTCTTTTCCCTTAATCCTAATTCCTCATACCAAAATAACTAATCTCTAAACATGTTAAACACAAATGTGTATGTGCAATATTCACCTGACTGTTTGCCACCAAGGGGAGGGGGAAGGAAATATGTAACTTAAAAATAGGCGTATGCATGTGGATGAATGTTGGAAAACTTTAATAACATGCAATTGAAAAAATAAAATATCAATTGAAGAACAAAATAGGAATAGACAGTATTCATTTAGGGGTGGGAGGTCAATTGAATAAATTGAGCACTTCTGCCTCATTGAAAGTAACAAAATAAGATGCTCAAATACCTTCGCCAGGTGAGAGCACCTCTATTGAAATGATCAACCAACCAATTAATCAAGGAATTAAACTAAGTACAAAAAATCCTTTATCAGTTTAAAAGAAGTGAAAGCCAATGGAGGAATGAAATGGAGCCATGCAGAAAGTGTACTGGCTGAAAAGACTCAGCCATGCCCTCTGGGTCTTGGATAAAGCAAGCAAGCCAATTTAACCCCCAGTAGGGCAGTGCAGTAATGGAAGCCACTATGCTCTCAAAGGTCCTCTCCAGCACAGACATCCTATGATCCTTCCTAAGTTTGATTCAAGGGCAGACACATTGCTGATCAACAGCACAGCCAGGATTCAACTCAAGGCTCCTGACTCCAAATAGGTGCATGATAAATGGGAAGGAAAGGAGGAACTGGTGGGAATTCCTACCATTGAATTTCTTCAGTTTGTTGGGAAAAGTTGTCTTCCTGCTTCTCCTTCCTGAGAGGGAAGCACTTGGCTAGGCTGGGGATGGAGAATGAGAAGGGAGCTTTTATCTCCTTCCCCCTCCCCCTGAGAGGATGACCGAGTAGTCTTCAAAAGACAGGCAGGTTTTGGACTCTCCATAGGAATCCTAGTGACTGCTTGGCATCTGGTTTGGGAGCTGAGAACAAATTAGTCAAACTGAGGAAGAATAACTTCAAGTTTCTAAAAGGAATCTAGTAGAAAGTAACATTAAACCCAAACGGAATTTCAAGAAGTCCCCACGAAGGGAATAAAGCAAATAAAGTGATCAGGAACTGGGAGTTTACCTCTTTGTCACATGAGCTCTCTATACTTGAGATCACTTTCCCCCAGACTCTATATTTTCAGACTCTGTCCCAGACTTATTTGGGGGGAAATATTGTGATCCAATTTTTTTTTCCTAGACTATCTTAGTAAATAGCTATTTCTAAAAGCTAATTAGTTCTGGTTAGCTAATTTATGTCATCTGATAATCTGTGAGAGGAACATACCAGTAGGAGTTTGGGAGCCATATAATACCAGGGAAAAACTTCCTAGTCTTATTCTTTGGGGACCTAATTGACCATTGCCAATGAGGTTTGTGATAGTAACCTTATACTCTATACTGCCTTAACCCTTACAACACTGAATGCGAGATCTGAGAAAGACCTTAAAATGAAGGATGTGAGATCTGATTGGAATTTAGAATGAAGAATATCAGAACTGGAAGAGACCTTAGACTAGACACTGGAAGAGATAGGAATGACTTTAAAATGGGGAAATTAGGGCCAAAAGAAGCCTTGAAGACGGAGCCTTAGAGATGGAAGTGATTTTAGAGAAAATTTATAATTGCTTTCCTCCATTATTTTAAATTCAGAATATGTGGGTTCCCTTGAGGTGATGTGGATTGCTGCCACATGGAGAGTTAGTCATAGCACAATCATCATCATCAGATCTCCAGAATTCTGAGACAGAATCCTTCTCCCCCACACTAGGTTAGGTCTTCTTCCATGGATGATGACTCTCAATGGGTGAGTGTTGCCAGATTTCCAGGATATGTATACTTCATCCACACCTCCAAACCTCTCCTGTATCTGGTTAGCCCAATGACAAAATAATCCTCAAGGAGAACCTTTTCTGAAAGTGTCTGGGTGTGGAACAGGACAAAAAAAGGTTGTGCCACATGAAGAGCCCTGGAGTGTTGGCAGAAGGCTGAGAGCCTGTACCTGAATAGCAGTGCACACAGTCATTGGGTAGATGGGCCAGGGAGGAAGATGAGGAAAGTGGAGAGTCAAGGCACAGAAAGAGACATATAATTTTGAACATGCCCAATAGAGGAATTTGTTTTTATTTGACTATCCATAGTTGTCCTAAGGGCTTTGTTTTTCTTTTTTTCCCCAATAGGGGCAAGGGTAGGTGGGAGGGAGAGCAAATACATACAACAAACTGAAAGTCAGGAGGGAGACTACTCATGAGTCCAGAGATAAAAGATGGGAAAAATGTGGCTCCACCTTTTCATAGCACTTTATACTCTCCAAAGCCTTTTTCCACCCATTATCTCATCTGATTCATCCAGCATCCCTGTGATGGGGGCAGCAGAGGCATTGTAGCACCCTTGTGATGGGGGGCAGAACAGGCACTGGGATCCCCCAAGGCAGGATCCTTTGAGAGCAGTGGGGGGCAGTCAAAAGAAGGTTAGATTTGGGGTCAGAGGGGCTGGCTTTGAATTGCAGCTTTTCTTTTGCCTACCTGTGTGGTCTTGGGCCTTTCACTTTCTTAAGCTTTCAGTTTTCTCATCTGTAAATGGAAGGAACTGGGCCATATGATCTCAAAGGTCCTCTCAAGCACAGACATCCAACATAGACATCCTATGATCCTTCCTAAGTTTGATTCAAGGGCAGACACATGGCTGAACAATATCAAAGCCAGGATTCAACTCAAGGCTCCTGACTCCAAATAGGTGCATGATAAATGGGAAGGGAAGAAGGGACTGCCTGAAACTCCTACCATTTCCTTGAGTTGCGTTTCTTCAGTTTGTTGGGAAAATTTGTCTTTCTGATTCTCCTTTTCCAGAAGGAAGAAAAAGTGAAGAGGATATATTGTTGCTGTTCCATTATTTCTGTCAAATCCAACTCTTCATGACCTAATTTTGGGTTTTCTTTGCAAAGATACTGGAGTGGTTTGCCATTTCCTTCTCCAATTCATTTTACAGATGAGAAAACTGAGGCTAACAGGGTGAAGTGACTTGACCAGGGTCACAGAGAATAGTGTCTGAGGTCAAATTTGAACTCAGGTCTTTCTGACTCTAGATCTGGCACTTTAGGCCCTATGGCACTCCTTAGCAGCCCCAGGGTGTCATATAGTAAATATTTATTGACTGACAGAACACAGAAGAACTGGTTTGGAATACCTGTTCTGTTATTTTGTTGACTTGTGACCTTGGACAAGTCACTTCCTTTCTTCTAATCTCAGCTTCTTCATTCATATAGTGAAGATGACAATGATTATACTAACTATCTTTCAGTGTTGTTGTGAGCATTAAATGAAATCATGGATATAAAACACTTTATAATCTTTAAGTATCAGCTATTATTGTTATGGTTATTTGATTATATTGTCATTATTGCCCTCTTGTGGCACTATCCAGAAGAGAGGTAGCCTTAGAGAAGAAGGGTGTGTGTTTGTGTATGTGTGTGTGTGTGTGTGTGTGTGTTTGTGTGTGTGTCTGTGTGTGTGTGTCTTTGTGTCTTAGTGTTTCTCTGTGTGTACATTCTTTGTATTTAAAAACATAGAGGGGCAGCTAGGTGGCGTAGTGGATAACGCATCGGCCCTGGAGTCAGGAGTCCCTGGGTTCAAATCCGGTCTCAGACACTTAAAAATTACCTAGCCGTGTGGCCTTGGGCAAGCCACTTAACCCCGTTTGCCTTACAAAAAACTAAAAAAAACATAGAGCATTATAGATCTAGAATTGGAAGGGACCCCAAAGGTCATATAGCTCAACACCACCAATTATAGATTAGGAAACAGAGACCTAAGGAAGTTAACTGACATGCCTAAAATCTCACGGATAGTATGAAACAGAGGTGTGATTTGAACCCAGGTCCTTTGACTCCAGAACCAGTAGCGATTCAACTTCATCAGTGTGTGTGTGTGTGTGTATGTACACAAATCTGTTGGGGGATATTTGGTGGAATAACACAGGACCAGGACCTTAGAGGCACTGGAATGCTCAGAGAGTTGTCCCACAGCAGTACATAGGAATATAGGATTTAGAGCTAAAAGTAACCTTATCAACAACTTTAACATCTGGGGTATATAAAATGTTCAGGAAGGACTGGAATCTCTGGTGTAAAACCTTGTTGAGCCCTTTTTTTAGGCTGCTCATCACCTTTGGGGTCTACCTGTCACCCAACTCTCACCTGTGGTTCTAGTGCAGTGGTCACACTCCAGTTAATTGTCTCAGTAGATGGGCTATGAGTATAACCTATAGGTCTCAAACCTGTTGGTGAGTTGGGAGATGTCTACCCCAAACATGTGCAAATTTTCTCTGGTAGAATAGGAGGATAAGAACAATTTGTTCCATCTGCAGTGAAGGAGCTTGAAGCAGGCTGTAGAGTTCTTGGAGTTTGGTCAAACATCAAAGACCTCAATGTAATTCAACTACTGCATATCAGGGATACAAACCATCTTGATTTGGTCTTGTCGTCAGACTTTGATAACTCTGGAAGAGAGAGTGAAGCTGATAACTGTGCAACTCAGCCTCTCTTGAATCCATTTCAAGCTCCAGGAAAGACATCATTCCATGTTGTCATTGATCCTTTTTGAAAACCAGGGATAAAGAACTCTAACCTCTTCAATGTATTTATTATTTAATTCATTTACTTATCTATTTATTTATTCACCCTTCCATCCATCCATCCATTTATTTACTCATTCATACATGCATTCATTTAATTTGCTTACTTATTCATTCATTCATTTGTTCATTCATTTATCTGCTGCTTATTTATACATTTTTACAAAGTGATGCTTCCTGAGAAGATATAGAAAGAAAATTTCCTATTCTCCTCTCCCAACACCTAGAAGATACACTGCCCTCAAAACTTAAAGCAGTTTCTGCAAGACACTTGCCCTACAAAGTGTACTTCTGAATTCAGCCTAAATGAAGGATAACGCCTTCATCTTGGCTTCCTTCAATCCACTTACATGCAGGGTCCAGCACATTATTAGGAACTTCTATCCTCACCAGACATGGTTTTCTGCAAATTCTGACATGTCTGGCTTCCAGACCTCAGGTGGATTTTTTCCTGACCTTTTAAAGACTTAAGCTATCTTCCTTCACCTAAGATCAGGAAGATGGCAGCTAGGCAGCTCAGTGGATATAATGCTGGATTCAGAGTCAGGAAGACCCATCTTCCTGATTTGAAATCTGGCTGAGTGAGCCTGGGCCAGTCACTTTGCCCTGTTTGCCTCAGTTTCCTCATCTGTAAAATGAGCTAGAGATGGAAATGGTAAATCACTCTAGTATCTTTGTCAAAAATCCCCAAATGGAATTATGAAGAATTGGACATAACTGAGAAAATGACTGGACAAGTTTCAGGGAAGACAAACCCAAAAAGACAAAGACAGAGTTCTGTACTGATTGGCAATACATCACCTGGATTGGAGAGGTATCATACTGACTAACGACCTGTTTCTTTTTCTTCTTTTTTTGACCTTTTTTTTGTTTTTTGTTTTTTGTTTAGGTTTTTGCAAGGCAAATGGGGTTAAGTGGCTTGCCCAAGGCCACACAGCTAGGTAATTATTAAGTGTCTGAGATGGGATTTGAACCCAGGTACTCCTTACTCCAAGGCCAGTGCTTTATCCACTACACCACCTAGCCGCCCCTTGACCTTTTTTTTTAAACTTAACTTTGATCTCCCATTAGGAAGGGGCCATGAATTTTGTCTTTTTTGTATCTTCTTTATCCTATATCCTTATCATCCCTAAGGATAGTCCCCAAGTCTCTCACTGCACCAAGGACAGTGAGCCCCTACATATTTTTCTAGGGATGCTCTGACCCCCACATCTCATTAGTGTCACTCTGGGTTCTCTATATCCTTCTAGAATCATCCAAGGTCCCATATCTTCCAGGTCTATCACTCCATTAAGGATGCCTGGGGACCTCTATCCCTATACAGAGAGTCCTTGGTGTCTTATGCTTATAGAAGACCTAAAAACTAGCCCAAGGATAGCTGGAGATTTCTCCAAGTTGTCAGTAATGAAGGAGGGATTGTGATTCCTTATGGCATAGAGAAGGAAATGTTTCCTCCTTGGGTACTAAGTGAGAGTACTACTCCTTCCCAAGTGAATCACTGTTTCCTTGGCAACTGCCATCTCCTTGCTTCATCTCATGTTTCTCTATTTTACAATCTTTAAACTTGTGCAGGAAATTCTCATAGTTGAGGTCAATATCTTTACTTTTTCTATTTCTCATTTTTCCAGCCTTAACGGTTCATTTGAATAGGTCAAGTTTAAGTTGTCACTTCTGCCTTGGAATATCACTCCTTACATCACCTGATTGTGGTTTCCTTCTCTCTGATCACTATGAAAATACTATGAGACATCCCTTCTTACAACTGATCTGTGATCAAATTACTCTCTGTTCATCACCCCTCATTAAGTACAAGATTCCCAGTCATGGTCTTGAATTCTTTTGGGGATGACTACTCCTCAAACTCCCTTAGAGATAGCCTTGTACCCCTCAAGAGGTAGTCCTGGGATTCTCATGATCCAACAGGAAGTCTGAACTCCTCATCCTCCTGGGAATAGTCTGAGACCTATTGGAGTCAAAGGATCATAGATTTGAAGCTGGAGGGGGCAGTAGATGCAATTGAATCCAACCCCTGCTCCCATTTTACAAATAAGAAACTGATTCTCCAAGAAGTCAAGTTTATCTCATAGTTAGTGAGTCAAAGGACCTGGATTCTATTCTCAGGTCTTCTACTGATTAGCTGTGTGAAATTCCTTGGTTCATTAGTTCATCATATATACTTAGTAAACTTTAGCTGAGTTCAACTGAATTGAGTTGTGAGACTGGAGGAGACCCTCAGACATTCTCTCTTCTCATTACTGTCATCTTCTCCTTCTTCCTATTCCGGAAAAGTTTCCATTTACAGGATGTGGAGCTGTAAGTGCTGGAGCATGGTTTGAGTTCCATGCGATCATGGTGTTGACCTCGAATGGAAACCCTCAGTTTTCCCTAACCTCTCTGGAGAAATGTGCTCTCTCTCTCTCTCTCTCTCTCTCTCTCTCTCTCTCTCTCTCACACACACACACACACACACACACACACACACACACACACACACAGGAAAAGACCCAATGGGCTGCTTGGGCTCATATTATAGGATTTGCTAGTAGTGGTCTAGGGCCACCCACAGAGGTGGGAGGCCAAGGGCTATTCTAAATCCATCCTCTCCCATTCCCTTCTTAGCCTGCAAGTTCTCATGGTGTCTGCTACCCCCTGGTGGTCCAAGGACAAAAGAAGCATGTCATCACCACTAACATTTACATAAGGTTTTAACGTTTGCAATGCACTTTTCATATACTCTCTCCTTTGAGTTTTTTTATTAACATTTTAAGTCCAGCAAGTGCTAAAGGTATTATTATACCTATTTTATAAATAAGTAAACTGAGGCTCAAAAAACCTAAGTGACTTGCCCATGGTCACCCAACTAAGTGTCAGAGATAAGATTTGAACCAAGCCCAAGAAGAGACTTTATTAATCATGACAGGTAGTGTAGTCTAGAGAAAGCATACTGAATTTGGAGTCAGAGGAACAAAGGATCATAGATATAGAGCTGGAAGTGAATCTTACAAAACATTGAGTCAAATTCTCTCATTTTATAGACGGAGGAACTGAGGAACAAGTCAAATCTTTTGCTCAGGGTGATACAACTAGTAAAATAAAGGACATGGACTCCAATGCTGGCTCTGTATAACCTTGGAAAAGTCTTTTGTCCTTTATGGACCTAAGTTTCCTGCTCTAGTTCAATAAGAAGTTTGGACTAAATGACCTTAAGCTTCTTTCTGACTCCAAATTCTCTCATTTTATTTTATTTATTTCTAGTATGCCTTCTAACACCTATTGAGACTCTATTATGTTCCTATACTGGGTCCTGAACATATATGAAAATGAGAAATGTTATAATTCCTGTCATCAAGGCATTCAGAGTGTTCCAGGGTAAGGAGGAAGGTAAGACAGAAAGGCAGTTGGGCTCAGTAACCAGCTCTGATTCTTTTTTCTTTTCTTTTTTTTGTAAGGAAATGGGGTTAAGTGGCTTGCCCAAGGCCACACAGCAAGGTAATTATTAAATGTTTGAGGCTGGATTTGAACTCAAGTACTTCTAACTCCAGGGTCGGTGCTCTATCTAGTGCACCACCTAGCGGCCCCTCTGATTCTTTTGAATGAATAAAACAATCATTTATTAGGCACTTACTATGTACAAAGCATTGAACTTTTGGAATACAATTAAAAAATTCAAGACAGCCTTTTCTCTCAAGGATCTCACAACCTAACTAGGAGAGACAAAGCAAGGTTTCCATGGTAAGTCAGATGGAAAGGTCCATTGGTACTTGGGGTGCAATGGCAAAGCAGCCTGGAATTCATTTTTGAACAAT
The DNA here is from genome assembly GCF_037893015.1 of Macrotis lagotis. Taxonomy (NCBI): domain Eukaryota; kingdom Metazoa; phylum Chordata; class Mammalia; order Peramelemorphia; family Peramelidae; genus Macrotis; species Macrotis lagotis. Next base: position 869,257,861 of record NC_133658.1, read on the forward strand.
ATTTTCATTGATGAAACTATTTATTCCTGATGGTGAACCATTTGACAGTATCAACAGCTATGGACTTTCTTTCCTGAGTCTTCAGTAGCTCTGGCTCTACAAGAGGCAGGGGAGACAGCTCCTGCCAAGGAGTCATATCTCCCCAAAAGTTGTTCCTGGACAATGACTGAAATCAGAGCTGATGGTTGGGAGAGGGTAGTATATTCCTGTGTCCCTCTCCCTGGTTCTTGGGTTCAAATGTCAGTCGGTGGCAGTTCAGCAACTAGTGTTGATGTTGGTGAGGATGGCACCTCCCTTCCCTTACTTCTTTGGTTGACTGCCAAGAGGGGCTCAGATAGAACTAGCAGGATCAGTGGTCTTGGAGGTTTCTTCTATGCAGTTTTATTCTTCCTTTTCTCCCCCTTCCCAACCTTCTCTTCCTTTTCTCTCCCCATCTGTTCCTGTATCTTCCTTCTTCTTTTCCCTTTCCCTTTGTACCTCTCTATTTTTCCTTTCCCTCTCTCCTTTCCCTTCCCCTCTTCTTTCCTCACCTCTTCCTTCCTCTCTGCTCCTCCCTTGGAGGAGAACTCCTATTCTTGTTAAATCTTTGAAATAAATATCCATTTGTGAGAGCTAATTAATGTTAATTGATCAAATGGAACTGAAGTACTAATCACTGGCAACTAACAGTTGGGGTTCCAAGTTGCTATGATTAGAGAAGATACACCCCTAATTACTGAAGTGTACCCCTAAAACCTAGAGGATGAATATGTAGCCAGCTTTTCTCTGACAGAGTGAGACCAAAATACTCAATATATAGGTGACCATGTACATAAGGAAGTGATGATCCCAAAAACAAAACATGGTTTCAACAAGAACAGGTCATGCCAGACTAAGCTTATTTCATATTTTGGGGGAAGGATTACTAAACTAAGATAAGAGAAATATGAAATATACATATATATGTATATGTTAGATTATAGCAAAGTTTTTGTCAAAGGATTTCAGGCTATTCTTGTGAAAAAGATGGAGAAGTCTGGTCTAGGTTATATAGTACAATTAGATAAATTTGGATTTAATTGAATGGTGAGAGTAATATGGCGTTCATTAATGGTTTGATGCCAGTTTGGAAGGAGTTCATCAACAGAGTACTCTGTGGCTTTGTGTTTGACTCTGTGCTATTTACAATTTTTGCCAACCAAGTAGATAAAAGAATAAATGAAATATTTAATAATATTTTCAGTTAACACAAAAGTGAGGGTTAACACACTTGGGAATGGCACTTAGTTCTAAAAAAAGATCTGATAGGCTCAAAAATTGGGTTGAATCAAACAAAGTGAATCTCAATAGTGAAAAATAGAACATCTTCCATTTGGTTCAAGATATTGACATAATAATTACAAGATGGGGGGCAGTGATTAGGCTTACCTTATTAAAAGTTTGTCTGGGGGCATCTAGGTGGCACAGTGGATAGAACACTGGCCCTAGAGTCAGGAGGACCTGAGTTCAAATTCAGCCTCAGACACTTAATAATTACCTAGCTGTGTGGCCTTGGGCAAGTCACTTAACCCCATTGCTTTGCAAAATAAGGTTGTTTGAACATTTGGGATCTCTAGTGAACTGAAAGCTTAATATACTCTGATAGTGTGATGTGGCAGTCAAAAATCTTAACTAACTTTGGATGCGCTGAGAGAGGAACAACTTTCAGGAATAAGAAGACAATAGTCCCACTGAGTTTGGTCCTATTTCTGCAATATTGTGTTTAGTTCTGAGCATTATGGTTTAGGAGAGATGTTGACAAACTGGAGCATAGCCAGAAGGCAACCAGATACTTAAGGAACTTTAATCCATGGCATAGAAGGACTGGGTTAAAGGAACTAAAGAAAATGAGGTTCAGATAGGACATGATAGCTATGTTCAAATAGTTGAAGTCATTGTGTGGGGAGAGATCAGACTCATTCTTTTTGACCCAAGGGATGTTAGCCTCCTTGCTCATTCTTAGGGAATCTGAATGTCAATTGTCCCTCAAAGAAATTAGAGCACAAACCTAGTCAGCATGCCAGATTCTCTTTCATTATTGGAATCAATCAAATAAATCACTCCACCAACTAAGAATGACCCTGCCTCATTGCCTACTGAATCAAGAGGGAGCTACTAATCTGTCAATATTTTCTGCGTCTAGGCTGGATGACAATTCTTACATGGAGTCAAATTAAGCTGTACACTCCACTCCTGGTGGTGCCCTTCTATCAATTTCTTTCAATTTTATAACCAAACTACCTCTAGGAACCTAAAGTCATTGGTTTCCTGGGATCTTATTCTAGGTAAAATGGGGTGAAGTTACAAAGAGGCCAATTTAGGCTTAATAATGTAAACAATTTCCTTCCCATGAGAGCTTTTCAAAAGGGAATGACCTCTCTTGGCTAATAACACGTCCTCTTCCTTGAAGTTGTTCCAGGGTATTGTTTTGGGGTATAGATTGGACCAGATGAATGATGAGACCCCTTCCAGGTAAAATATTATGAAATTCTCATCCTGAAATAGCTTGTAAAATAACTTCTTGATAGTTTCAAGTTTGTACATATTCTTGTGTGGACTTTATCCTCACTCTGTACTTGGACCCCTCCAGTGACTCTTCTTGAGTATATCCTCATAAGAACCATGTCTGTTTTCTCATAATGAAGAACACCATTGAGGACCAAAGTAGTTCTATGGTAACCCATGATGAAATTAGTTTGCTATAGAAACAGTGAGACATCAGTTCCATTTTCTTTTTGTTTTTTGTCCTCCTGCCAGTTCCATCTAGGAAGCCTCTTGGATATTGTGGCTCATTTGGGTTTCATGCCAAGTTTTCTAAAGACTTATTTTTCTTTCACTGCTTTCTACTGTTTTGTGAAGCTCCTCATCTGCCATCACCCTTTGCAGAGTTTTACAAATGAGTTTTTGTTCTAAACTGTTGTTCCTCTTCTCTCTCTCTCTCTCTCTCTCTCTCTCTCTCTCTCTCTCTCTCTCTCTCTCTCTCCTTCTTTCTCCCTCTCACTTTTTTCTATCTCCTCTTCCTCTCCCATCCTTTTTTTCTCCCCCCTTTCTCTCCCTCTCTTTTGCTCTCTTCCTCCTCTCTATCTCTGTCTGATTGTCTCTTTATCTTTGTTTTTCTATCATATCACATTAGGACCTCATTTGAACAGGTCAAGTTGAGACTAAGCCCAATTGTACCCAGTGCTGTTTTACCAACTTTTGTTCTTTCTTCTAATTTGATGGGGTTTTCTTTTTAGTTTTTTTGCAAGGCAAACGGGGTTAAGTGGCATGCCCAAGACCACACAACTAGGTAATTACTAAGTGTCTGAGACCGGATTTGAACCCAGGTACTCCTGACTCCAGGGCCGGTGCTTTATCCACTACACCACCTAGCTTCCCCCTAATTTGATGTTGATTTTGACCTTTGCCCAAAATGGTATGCTGCTCTGGTCATACAACGACAGCTAATTCTTACGTGATGTCCACCATATCAATCATATGTTCTCCATTTAAGATAAAGTCAGTTTCAGTTTAGGTTCTCACCAACCTAGGGCTTTTATACTCTCTTAGAAAAATAAGTCATTTAATCTCTCTCTCTTTCTCTCTCTCTCTCTCTCTCTCTCTCTCTCTCTCTCTCTCTCTCCATCTCTCTCTCTCTTTCTGATCTAGGAAACTGCGTGAGAAAGGGATTTTCTACACACGAGTTTCCTATGTCAATAAAATCACAGATACCATCTCTATTGTGATCTAGAAGAATGTATTCATAGGATATAGATGTGAGATTTCTGACTATTCTATAAGTCTTTGGCCTTTTTAAATTCTCACACTTGAACCATATTTCCCAATGTATTTTTCATCATTCTTCCCAATATTGACTGTCACATGAAGTCATTAAGTAGTAGCAAAGGCTATGATGATTTAGTTTGTAGGATCTCAAGTGTTTTATGGACTCTGTCTCTGTTTCTCTCTGTGTGTCTCTTTGTCATTTTCTGTGTCTATCTCTCAGTGTCTCTTTCCCTCTTTCTCTGTCTCTGCCTATCTTTCTCTGTCTCCTTCTCTGTCTGTTTTCTCCAGCAATTATTTAAATCACCATTATCTGCATGGTAGTCTTTTTTTTCTTATGTTTATCCTGAATGTTGCAAGATGAGATGACCAATTGTCATATGAAATTTTCTTCTTCCTAAAATGTAGATCTCACTATGTCATTCCCTTGATCAATGAGCTCCAGGAACTCCTTCTCACCTGAATAAAATCTCCTTTGTGTAGTATACAAAGTTCTTACCAATCTGATCTGATTGGATCTGATTGGACTTTTCCAGTCTTTCCACACTTTATCTCCTTCCATGCATTCTCCTATCCATATACACTGACTTATTTGTTGATGCTCTGGCTCTCAATTCCTTATTTTTTCAGTGACTGTCCCTCAGACCTGGAATGCTCCTCTCCCCTAATACTCTGGGTATTAGAATCATTGACTTCTCAAGGGAGACTCAGCTCAAGAACTACCTTCTACAGGAAGTCTTTCTGGATCTCCCCAACTGCTAGAGCCTTTCCCACTAAGACTACCTTCCATTTTCTCTGTACATATGTATTTCTCTGTATTTTTTTTTATTTACATATTGTCTCTTGGTTAGAATGTAAGCTCCCCTGAGGGTAGGCACAGTTTAGGTTTCTCTTTGAATTCCTCACACTTAGCACAGGTGTACACTACATAGTTAGATGATATTGACTGGGCATAGATGAAAGCAATTGCTTTCTTCACCTCTCCAGAGACAACTTATGAACCATCTTTCCATTTAGATACAAATTAAATTTCTCTCTTCAGTGCTGATGTGGATCACTTCTTCTAAATGCCTATGAAGTCAATGGTTATTGGACAAAGATTTCATGTTTTAGGGTATTAATTGTTAGCAGATGGCCTAAAGATTGTGTGAATCTTAGCTTCCTCTGGCTCTCTTTCCATCATTTCAATACTCTTATTGTGAAACTGAAAGATATATACATACATACATACATACATACATACATATATTTAGCTGTATTGAAATAAGGCACATTTTAAAATTTTTCTTTTTTTAATGTGTTTAAGGGATCTATTTGTAAAAATATATTTTTCTTAAATATATCTAAGGGATCTATCTGTATTGAAATTAGGTACATTTTTTAATTTTTATTTTTCTTAATTTGTCTAGATAATTCATTATCTTGATATCTATCTAGGAGAGAGTCTGTCCACACTTAGCCAGTGCTCTTCTTGGAACTGGAGTTGAAGCTCTTCCAGTGTGGTAGAGCCTGCCAGAGCATATGGTCCTTTGGCATAACTAATAATGATAATAATAACATTATTTATAGAGCATTTTTTTGTTCAGTCATTTTCAATTCTCCATGACCTCATCTGGGGTTTTCTTGGCAAAGATGCTGGAATAGTTTGCCATTTCCTTCTTCAGCTCATTTTATAGAAGAGAAAACTGAGACAAACATGGTTATTACATGACTTACCCAGAGTCACACAAATAGTAAGTGTCTGAGGCAGAATTTGAACTCAGATGAGGAGTTTTCCTAATTCCAAGGCCTGTGTGCTGCCATTTTATGGAATAAAGCATTTTACAAATATACTTCACTTGTTCCTCACTACAACCCTTGGTAGGGAGATAGTATTATTGTTCCCATTTTATTTATGAGGAAATTGAGGTTGAGAGAGGTTAAAAGATTTGCCCAGGATAACCAAGCTAGTGAATGTCTGGTAGCTATTTATTATCTATCAACTCTTAGGACTTTCTTCTGTCCTCAATGAATTAAGTGCCTGTCTCTCTATCCCACCTCCTGACCTCTTACTAGGAAACTTAAACATGCAGATCAATATTCTCTCAAAACTCATAACTTTTGAGTTCTTTGATTAACACATTTCCTGTGACCACTCTTCCATTCCATCATAGCTGCACACAAAGTTATAGATTTGATCTCACCATCATCCATATTCTAAAACAAAAGAATACCCCCCATGTTGAACTTTGAAATTCATTTTTTTGGTTATAATTTAGTGAAACCAAGGAAGTCTAGTGTTAGACATTGTGCAAAGCTCTTGAGATACAAAGAAAGGTAAGAGATGATTCTTGCCCTCAGGGAGCTCTAATGGGGGGGAGCACACAAACATGTAAACAATTATATACAAATAAATTTTAACCAAGATAAACTATAAATAATCTTAGAGGGATTATTGGAATCATCAAAGTCAATGAGCTCACCAAGTAATATAGTATAGAGAAAGAAAAGCAGAAAACCTCATCTTTACTATTTCATGTTTCCCTTCTTCTTAGGGCTCCAAACCTTATTCTTTGTCTTTATTATGATCTTGTCCCTTCCTTAGTTCTTTCTTAGGCTACTGCTGGCTGAGGTTAAGGAAGATTTTTGGGAAGGTGGAACTTAAGCTGGTATTTGAAGGCAGTCAGAGAAACCAGGAGGATGAGGGAAAGAAAGAGATTTTCCATATGAGGAACAACTGCAAATGCTCAGAGTTTGGGAGAAGGGTGTTTTGTGAAAGGAAAATCAAAGTGTTCAGAGATATTGAATTGTAAAGTACACAGAAGGAGGTAAAATGTAAGAAGGCAAGATAAGGTAGACTGTGGACAAGATGCAAAGGACTTTAAAAGTCAAACAGAGAGGCAGCTAGGTGGTGTGGTGGATAGAACACTGGCCCTGGGGTCAGGAGTTCAAATTTGACCTTAGACACTTAATAATTACCTAATTGTATGACCTTGGACAAGTCACTTAACTTCATTGCCTTAAATAAATACAATAAAAAAAAGTCAAACAGAGCATTCTCCATTTGATTCCAGGGATAATAGGGAGCCTGGAGTTTAGTACAGGATGAGACTGTGTCTTAGGAAGATCACTTTGGCAGCCCAGTGGAGGATGGGTAAGAATGGGGAGAGACCTGAGGCACCAAAGTCAGCCAGAAGGTTACTGTAATTCAGGTGTGAAGTGATAAAGTTTTTCACTGGGTTGTGGCAGTGTCAAAGGAGAGAAGAAATAGGGCTGTTGGAGGAAAGACTAATTTGGGGTTGAAATTAAATATTTATAAAGTAATTGAACAGTTAACAAAAAGAAGTTTACTTTGACTTAGTTACAGCAAGGATATGCAATAAGGGTACAGTGGCCCTTCTTTTACAATGCTGTTCATAGAAAAGCTTGTCAAGCCAGAACAGAGTGGATGATGAGTTATGTGGTCTTTAGACATCCAACAAGTTGAAAAGACATTCGACAAGTTGAAGTATGAATGGGATGTTTTATACCCTTAGGTGATCATGGAGAAAAAGGCCAATCAAATCCCAGGGACAGATTTTTAAGGAAAATGAATCATTGTTTTAGAGAAATTTGGCTAAAATTAAGCCTGGAGTTGGGAAGACTCATCTTCCTGAGTACAAATCTGACTCCAGATACTTCCTAGCTGCGTGATCCTGCACAAATCACTTAACCCTGTTTGCCTCAGTGCTTTTCATCTGCAAAATGAGCTGGAGAAATAGCATCTAGTATCTTTGCTAAGAAACCCCTCTTCCCCAAAAAAGTGTCACAAGAATAGGACATGATTGAAAATAACTTAACAACAACAGCCTGCTCTTACCATGGGAGTATATATGATAAATTTCATGAAGGTAAAAATGAAATAAATTGTCAACAGATTGGATGTGGGGGCTGAGAGAGTGAGGAGATGATACCTTAAAGGATTTTGAACCTGAATGAATGGGAAAATTTTAGTAATCTCAGCAGTAATAGAAATCTGGGAAGAGGAGAATATTTGGAAGGAAAAATTGTAAGTTCTGTTTTGGACATTTTTAGTTTAAAATATCTAAGGGGCATCCAGTTTGAGATGTCCAAGAGACAGCTGGAGATGTTAGGCTAGAGGTCAGGAGACAGATTAGGGTTGGTTAAATAGCTCTGAGAATCATATGCAAAAGATAATTGACTTCTTTTTTTAAAGTTTTTGCAAGGCAATGGGGTTAAGTGTCTTGTCCAAGGTCACACAGCTAGGTAATTAAGTGTCTGAGGTCAAATTTGAACTCAGTTCCTCCTGACTCCAGGGCCAGTGCTCTATCCACTGCACCACCTAGCCACCCCTATAATTGACTTCTTAATTCCAAATAAGATGGCTTTTTCTTGGTCCTTACCCTTCTTGTCCTCTCTGCAGTCTTAGATGCATGTTGTTCTATGGGCATCTCAACCTAAGCATGTACAAAATAGAATTTATTCCCTTTCCTCTCTTTTCCTAGTTTCGCTATTGCTGTTCAAGGTACTGTCCAAGGTACCACCTTCCCAGTTACCCAGGCTTTACAACTGAGTGTCATCTTGACTCCTCATTTACATTTATCCCCACAACTAATCTGTTACCAAATCTGCTTGTTTCTAACCTCATGACATCTTTCATATTTGGAGATCATTTAGTCAATCCTATCAGGGGATGGAGCCCAGAGAGGGATATGCTTTCCCAATCAGTTGCCTTTGGTCATTTCTACCTTCACAACACTGTTTATGTTCTCTGTTTTGTTTTTTTTTTTTTTTTACTTGGGGCAGGGGACCTCATCACTTCATACCTGGACGTATTTATTTAAGGTGTAGTGTGTCCAACTGTGACCAATCAGACCAATATAAAATCAGAAAGCTGTACCACAGTTGGGCACAAATACAACAGCTTCCTCATCATCAGTATCCCTTGCCATAAGTCCACATTACCTTCTCCCTGCCCCATTCCAGTTCATCTTCCTAAAGTGTGTTGTGTCTATACCACCTTACTCTCCTAATCAATAAACTCCAATGACTCTCTCTTATCTCCAGGATCAAATATAAAAATAAAACAAATTAAAAAAAACAAATCTCTATCTTCCAGTCTTTAATCTCATCCATGCACTCTACCATCATAATAGCATTTTTAAAAAGGTCCAGATCTTGTTGCTTTCATGAATGTAAGGACATTTCCATTGTGGAAATGTAGCTTAATAATTTTAGGGAGTTGTTTTGGGGCATTTAGATGTGAAATGACTAGACCAAGGTCCCCAGAGCTGCTACATGTCAGAGACAAGACTTAACCTTGGTCTTCTTCATTCCAAGACTAGCCGCTCTATGCACTGGGCCATGCTGCTTCTCTCATGGGTGCTTAGAAAAAGCAGAGAGCAGTAAGAAACCTTAGAAATCATCTAGTCCAATACCCTCATTTTACAGATGAGAAAACTGAGACCAAGAGAGGCTAAATGGCTTTCCCATGGCTAAGCAAGTCAATAGCAGAGCTGGGATCTGATTCTCAGTTCTTTCACTCCATAATCAACATTCTTTGCTGTAGAAATCAAAGCCAGCCCAAATAAAAGGAGTAGCAATGAGAAGGGAGCTGGTATTAGGAGCCTGCCTCTACCACTGTGGGGGCCTTGGACAAGTCATTTCATTTATATGGGCTTCAGTTTCCTCGTCTGTAAGATGAGGGGGTTAGACTCTATGACTTCTAATGCTAAATCTCAGAACTCTTTAAGGATGAGATCATAGCGCTAGAAATTTGCATTAAATTTTCTGAATTTGTCTTAGCTCTGTTCTAGGCTGTGGGTTCCATGAGGTCAAGGAATCTGTGTCTTATTTAAATTTTGTATAAATTTCAACACTGCAGTCATTGCTATGAATCCTCTAGATGCATATGGATCTATTACAGGTGATCTTAGCTTGAGTGTCTGTCCTCTGACCTGGTCAGATCCCAGGGGAGTGCTAGATACAGTTCTCAGTCCTCCATTTTTAGGAAGGGTGCTGATAAGATGGGGAGCGGCCCTAGGAAACAGGAAAATTCAGGGTCTTGAGAGCATCTCCTGTGAGTCTCAGCTGAAAGAACCAGTAATGTTTAGTTTAGACAAGAGAAAACTTATTGTAAAAAGTTTGAGTTTCAAGAGAGTTCAAAAGTATTTGATGGGTGGTTGTGTGGAAGTGAGAGTGTGCTTTTTCTATTTCATCACACAGGAAAGAACCAGGAATAATGGGCAGAAGTAGAAGAAGCCAATTTAGGCTTAATGTCAGGAAAAATTTCCTAACAGGGAGAGTGGTCCAAGTGGGATGGGCTTCTCCTTGCTGGAGAACTTCAGGTCAAGACTGGACATCCATTTGTTGGGAATGGCATGGGGGAGTTCTTAGTAAATCATGGTTTGGGGGGGTGGCTAGATGGCACAGTGGATAAAGCACCGGCCTTGGAGTCAGGAGTACCTGGGTTCAAATCCGGTCTCAGACACTTAATAATTGCCTAGCCGTGTGGCCTTGGGCAAGCCACTTAACCCCATGGCCTAGCAAAAACCTAAAAAAAAAATCATGGTTTGGACTAAGTAGCTTCTGTGGGACCCTTCCAACTTTTTTGTTCTATGAAATCACTGGAGACACCAAAGTTTGACTAATGTGCTGGGTGACTTTTAAATGGACTGGTACCCCAGCTAGATGGTAGTGGTAGAACACTGGACTAGAGTCAAGAATGTCTGTGTTCAAATCCAGCCTCAAACACTTCCTAGCTATGTTATTCTAGGCAAGTCACTTAACCCTGTTTGCCTCAGGTTCCTTCTCTGTAAAATGAGTATGTTGACCAAGAAAACCCCAAAAAAGAGTCATAAAGAGTCAGACATGACTGAAAAAAATGACTGAACAATACCACCACCACCACAGGTCACCACTATAACTCCCTTAAAGACTTCAAGTGGTGGAGGGTCTTAATATTTTTTATTGTCCTGGGCCTTTTGGTGGTATGGTAAAACTTATAGAGCCTTTCTAAGAATCATTTTTTTTTAAGATTTTTCAAGTCAATGGGTTAAGTGGCTTGCCCAAGGCCACACGGCTAGGCAATTATTAAGTGTCTGAGACCGGATTTGAACCCAGGTACACCTGACTCCAAGGCCGGTGCTCTATTCACTGCTCCACCTAGCCACCCTCATTTTTTGTTTGTTTTTAAAATAGATTTTGTTAATATCTTTTGTTTTTATATCACCTATATTTTTATCCTTTATCATCCCTATATAACCCCCTTATAATTTTTTAAAAAATCATTCAAAAGGGAAGTAGGAAAGAAAAATTCAACGAAATCAAATAATTCATCATAACCAGTGAAATTATGTGTTGTCTACTATGCCTGATGAGCCTTCTCCCTTTTCTCCTGACCCCCCTATATATTTATAAACTTCTGCAAAGTGGTGCACTATGTTTTGTCATGTGTCATTTTCACTAAGAATCATATTTTTAAATAATTGGAGGAAATGCTAAATTTCAATTAGAGGTGAAGGGAAATAAAGATGTAATATCCCCCTGCCCCCATTTAAGCTCTGGATCCCCTGAAATCCATTTTCAAGTCTTTTGTGGATCCTTGGTTCCCAGGTTAGAAATATTTCCCTAATTTACCGATATATGAATTCTATCCCTAGAAATTAGACCTTAGATCAGATTAGTTCCATTTATTGTCTCCCCAGACTTCTAGTTCAGCACCCTTTTGGGGAGATTTGTTTCTTTAGGAAAGATTTATTTAACAAACTACATTTGATACTTTGTACTGTTGCTCATTCTTTCTCTCAAAGATGACCAATGACACGATATCTTCATTTGCTCATGATGTCTTCTATGTGAATTGGATTTAAGGGAGACAGAGCTGCTCAAAGTCATCAACTTCATGCTCTCCTTCAGAGGCATTGAAGTTCAGTGGCAAGACATATATCAAAAAGCCTGGCAATGACCCCGGATACAGTGGGAAACCTTGGCTTTTCTAAATTCAGGTCCTAATTGAGGCAATGCCCTTTCAATGACAGTATAGTTTGTTATAATCCTTGCTTGAAAGGTTCTTTTTTTTTGAAGGAATAACCACTTGTCATCTCATGGTTTTCCATGCTAAAAGTTAAAAAAGATTTGTCTCCCTTCTTGTAATTTTTGTTGTTGCTGTTACAAACTGTTTTCCTAGAATCCTTTGCACACTTTCTTCCTCCAAGATAACAGGAGATTCTTCACAGTCATTCTAAGAATAATTTTAGAATAATACCATATGCCTGTCTAATATCTCTGAAATATATGTAAGGTTGGGCTTTGCTTTCTCTTTATTGATGCAATCAGAATTAAGAATTCCCACTTAGGATAAAGCACCGTCTCTGGAGTCAGGAGTACCTGGGTTCAAATCCGGTCACAGACACTTAATAATTACCTAGCTGTGTGGCCTTGGGCAAGCCACTTAACCCCGTCTGCCTTGCAAAAACCTAAGAAAAAAAGAATTCCCACTTAGCAATTGCTCCCCAACCCTGGGGTTAGCTCCTAAAACCTAGCACAGTTTGAATTCCCCTTTCTTCTCTCTTTTGAGACTCAAGTGTCTCTGTTTTGAAAAAGTTGTAGCCACTGTTCAATCTCCCCTAGATTTTGTGGTAGAGCTGGGAAGGAGGGTCTTCCTAACACTTCTCAAATTCTGCTAGGGAGTTAGTCAATATACCTAGGGAATGACAAACTCAGAAAAGCAAAGTGATTCCCTGAACCCTAAAAAGCCTTGATTTGAGGTTTAGTAGTCTTAACAATTCACTAACAAAATGGGGTGCAAAGGAAAGGTCACTGACCTGGGATTTAGGGGACTTGGATCAAAATCTCAGCTCTGTTACTGTTTGACCTTAGGAAAATTAGTTCCCTCACTTGACTTCAGTTTCCTAATTTGCAAAATTAAGGGGTTAGATGATAACTAAGATCCCTTTCTCTGCATTTTATAATTCTTTCTTTAGCATTCTATATCATAAGGTCACTTCTAACTAGAAAATATTATGTGTCCTTTCTGCTCTGACATTATTTGTTCTAAGGATACTCCCAGTTCTAATATTCTGTATTCTAAGGGCCCTCCCAGTTAAGTTATTCTGTGTTCTATGGGCCCTCCCAATTCTGATATTTTGTGTTCTGAGGTCCTTTGTAACTCAAAAATTCTTTATTTTTTAGTGTGGAATCAAATTAGATGTGTATGTGGGTGAGATGCAGTAAAAGGAAAAATGGAGACAGACAAGATTAAGATTACCAGGTCATGCATCAGGGAAAAGCAGGAACCCAGAAAAAATGCTGTTGGCTCCATCCACTCCCACCAAGGAATTTTTATCATTGACTTCCAGCCAAACAGAATCACCTGCCTGCAGCTTGAGGACCACTCCACCTGTAGTGACCTGGAAGGTGTTGAAGACATAGTCACAAAAGGTCACCACTTTCTCCTTGGCCATTCCTCGGCTTGCCTTGATTAGGATGACACACAGGTTGCCTTTGGAGCTGGCATGGTAGGTGAAATAGTAGAGTCCTGGGGTCCGACAACTAAACTTGCCATTCCGAGGTTCATAATCGCTGCCTTCTCTGGTGATCATACGTTCAAAACGGATGGGCTGCTCCTTCCGCAGTGGAACATGGATGTTCCTCGAGGCAGAGAAGGCTGACTTGGCCATGCTGCCATAGTCTCCAGATTCACCTGGAAGGCCAGGGAATCCCATAGGCCCAGGCAAGCCTTTGGGGCCAGTGGGACCCTTGGGACCCACTTTCCCTGGGTTTCCAGGAATCCCAGAATCTCCCTTTTCCCCAGTTTCTCCTGAATCACCCAATACTCCGGGTAGCCCTGACAAAACAAAGAAAAGGAAGTTGGTTAAATTCATAGATCTGGGGAAGAATCACTTAACCAGGGGCAGCTAGGTGGTGCAGTGGATAGAGCACTGGTCATGGAGTCAGAAGGACCTGAGTTCAAATGTGACCTCAGATACTTAATAATGACCTAGCTGTGTGACCTTGGACTAGTCACTTGACCCCATTGCTTAAATAAAATTTTTTTAAATCTTTAAAAAACCATTAGGGGCAGCTAGGTGGCACAGTTGGGGCAGCTAGGTGGCGCAGTGGATAGTGCACTGGCCCTGGAGTCAGGAGTACCTGAGTTCAAATCTGGCATCAGACACTTAATAATTACCTAGCTGTGTGGCCTTGGGCAAGCCACTTAACCCCATTGCCTTGCAAAAAACTAAAACAAAAAACAAAAACCATTAACCATTTTACACACCTGTAGAAAATGGAATGTTAAGGACAGAAGGGGCCCTCAGTAGGATATCAGATCCTAGTGCATAGATAATCAGAACTGAAAGAAGTTTTTAGAACACAGAATGTTAGAACTAGAAAGGACCTTAGAACTATACAAGATTAGGACCCAGAATGTAGGTCATTCTGAAGAGATATTAGAACAGGGCATATTAGAACTAGAAAGGGCTTTATGATATAAAATGATAGAAAATAAAATTCAGAATGTGGAATATTGGAGTTGGAGCAGGCATAACAATGTAAAATGTAACAGTAGCATTTTAGAAAAGGAAGGGACTTTAGAACATAGAATATTAGGATTATGGATTTACAAATGGAAGGACAAAGATGGCAATGCAAAGCTAGGAAGCTCCTGGAGCTTTTCCTGTTATAACTTTAAATGAAACCTCTACATAGATCTTAAAGTTTCAGGACACACACACACACACACACACACACACACACAGACACAGACAAAGTGAAGCAAGTTCTCAACTTAAGCTATCATGGAGGATCTTCAGTAAAGGTCTGTCTCTTTTGGGTAAGGGGCAAGTAGAGCCCAGCGCAGGTGGGAGCATGGAAAGCCAGGGGGAGGTTCTTAGCCACAGGGCAGCTTAGGTCAAGGGTCAGCAAGCCAGGGAGGCAGCAAGCCAACAGTGAGGGTCAAAACCCCAGTTTGGAAGACAAAATTTGAAGCCTAGGAACATTAGTGCAACAGACAGGATTGAGTTACCCCAACACAGGAAACAAACCACTGAATAGGGGATGCCTTAGCATAAAAGAACAGAAATGGAAGGGTTTTAGGGTTAGGGAAGAATTCCATTCCATAGAATGATAGAACTGGAAAGAACTTTAGCCCAACCCCTTAATGGACAGATGAACTGAGAGTCAGAGAAGGGAAATGATTTGCTCAAAGTAATATAGCAAATTAGATGAGGGGGGTGACAAGGACTCCTAGGTCAACTCTTTTCCCATGATACCATTAATATCCCGGTTGATTGTTGAATTTTTTTTGGAGATTGGAGGGATCCATACAGAGATCATTCCTTCCCCATGCCCCCCCCCCCCAACTACACACCAAATTCTTCAGACCCATGTTCCTTAGGGAGATTATGGAGAGAGAATAAGTTCATGAAGGTTTGGATAGAAGGGAGGTGATTGGGGGAGGGAAATTTTCTAATGATCCAAGCCATAGATATCTTCCATACCTTTCTCTCCCTTTATGCCAGGGCTGCCATCCCTGCCATTGGTGCCAGCCACCCCTGGTGTTCCAGGAATGCCCGGGATGGCAGCAGGCCCAGTGCAAGGGACCTCGGCCAGGGTGACCACAGTCAGGACCAGCATGAGCGACGTCACCAATGCCCACTCCAAAAGTTTCATCTTTCTTTCTGTTTTCTTACTGCTGCCTCCTAGAGGGATGAGAGATACACACACACACACACACACATATTTCTTTGCAGTTAATTGGCTACAGTTCTTTCCTTAGCCCCTCAGGGGACCCAAAGAGCCAGGGGAGAGAATTTAAGATGACTTTCTCTGATTCTAGGATTTTCTGTTAGAAAAGAAAATATCCTCAGCATTACCATCAATAAAAATCAATCAATGAACAGACACTTATAGCTGTGTGCTAAGCACTGGATAGACAAAGAAAGGTAAG
The DNA here is from genome assembly GCF_037893015.1 of Macrotis lagotis. Classification (NCBI taxonomy): domain Eukaryota; kingdom Metazoa; phylum Chordata; class Mammalia; order Peramelemorphia; family Peramelidae; genus Macrotis; species Macrotis lagotis. The sequence continues at coordinate 869,273,570 of NC_133658.1, forward strand.
GATAGGGTACCTTCTGCCCTCAAGGAACCTACATTCTAGTTGGGAGAGATGCTTTGTAAATAATTGAGTCTAAATAAAATACCTATAGCTGGAAAGACATTTTTGAAAGGGAAGATTTAAGAACCTAGGAAACTGGGAAAGGGTTCCCTTTTAGAAGGTGGGGCTTGACCTGAGTCTTAAAGGAAGCCAGGTGTGTTCAGAGGTGGGCGTGAGGAAGGAGAGCATCATGAGGACCACTAATGCCAAGGAACAGAGACAGATTCTCATGGGTGAGGATTATCCAAGAAAGTCAGTATGTTTGGATTGTGGAATTTGTGGAAGGGAATAAGGTGTAGCAAAGTAGGAAAGGGCTGGGTTGTGAAGAATTTTAAATACCAAACAAGGGATTTGTTATTTGATCTTGGGGATATCCTGGGAATGGAAAAGATCATTTGATCAAACCTGTGCTTTAGGAAAATTGCTTTGGCAACTGAATAGAGGATGGATAGGACTTGGGGTAGGGGAACCAATGAGGATGTTACTGCAATAGTCTGGGTGAGGGATGTTGAGGCCAGAACTGGGGCAGTGACCGTGTAGGTGGAGAGGAGGGAATATATAACAACTGATGTTGTGCAAAAAAGTCTATCTCTAAGATACACCTCATTTTTTTTTCTTTGAGGGACTTAGTCTTAGATCATCTCTCAATTCTGCTGCAGCTTTGAATCCTTTCTATCTTCCAAAAACACAAAAAAAGAGATGAAACAGGAAGTGTCTGCTTGAGTGGATTTTCTGTATCTTTTACAATACTCTAGTTGAATTTGTCCATGAATTTCTCAATAAGTGCCTTCTTGAGTTTAAAATAAAAAGAAAAACACAATTTTCATTAGGTCACTAATTGCCCCAAAGCTTTCAGTGCTCAGACTGTTATTCAAAGCCCTCCAGCTCCAAGTATCATCTCATCCTGATTGTAAGAAATAGTTCTGGACAGTGAAAAGAGGATGTGAGGACTTAGTAGTGACTGAGAATCTAGGCTTCCTCACTTACTAGCTATGGCATCTTAGGAAAAGCACTATGTCTCCTTTGGCCTCAGTGTCCTCATCTGGCAAGTGAAGGAGTTGGATGATATTCCTGACAAGTGGACTAATCTCCCTTTTGAAGACCTCCAGTGATGAATGACTTACTATTTTCCAACATAACCCATTTGCACTTTCTGTATAGCCTGCCTCTCTGAAGCCTCAATCATATGTTCTAATTATTTCTTCTTAAGCCTTCTTCTCATTTTCTTCTTCCTCCTCTTTTGCATCTTTCCCTTCCTCCCATTCCTTCTTCCTTCCTTTTGCAGTCTGTCATCACTTCTATTAGGTGATACTTTATAATCTACAGAATACTTTAAAAGTATTTTTACTATTTGTTGATAGTTTTTCAAAGGCTATCATTTCATATTTAATTCCAAATATAACCATCTTATTTTCTTTTTCCAAAGAGCCCTTGTAATAAAGAATAAAGAAAGGGAGGAAGCTTATTATCAAAACTATATAAAAATTGATCAAATCTATACCCAAAGTCCCCCACCTTCCCAAGAAAAATAAAGAGGAACATTTTTTCATCTTCTTTCTCATCTCATCCTCATCTTCATTCTCAGTCTGGATTTTTTGATTAACTCTCTGTGTACCTTTAAAAAGGTTGCCAACCCTCCTTGACCCCGTTTCCTTATCAGCCAAGTGAGAGGGTCTTGAAGGTCCCTTACAGTTTCAACAGTCTGAGTCAGTTGTGTAATATGTCTGAGAAATAACCATGATGTAAAGAGGCTGTTTTGATGACCCACATTTGAAATGGGTCTAACAGAAAAGCCCTCAGCATAATTACCTCAGGGATAAAGTACAGCCAGGAGAACAAGAGGGAAGAACTAGATTTTGAGTCAAAAGATATTGGTTAGAGTTCTGACTCCCCCACTTTCTCACCATGTAGGAAGGGGAATAAACATCCATCAAGGGCTTACTCTATGTTAACCCCTTTATAAATAATTATCTCATTTGATCTTTCCTACAACCCAAAGTCCCACACCCAAAGTCCTCCTCCTTCCCAAAGAAAATTAAAGAGGAACATTTTTTTCATCTTCTTTCTCATCTCTTGGGCCAAGTTTGATCATAATTACACAGTATTTTTTTGGGGGGGGGGAGGTGGGTGGTTTCCTTTCACATATAAACTTCACAACACCCCTGTGATGAAGGTGGTAAAGGTATTAATGCCCCCATTTTATAGATGGATCAACTGAGGCCAATCTGGAGAAAGAAGAAACAATTTGCCCCAAATCACTGGCTATTTGATACACTAGAGCTTGGGGTCTAGAAGTTCTGAATTCAAATGTAGTCTCAGAAACTTAGCTGTGTGACTCTGGGGCATTCACTTAACCTCTGTCTGTCTCAGTTTCTTCAACTATAAAATGGGCATAAATATCACCTCTAAGTTGATGTGGTTGTAATGATCATATTAGATAATTATTTATAAAGTGGCCGACATAAAGTAAGCCCTTGATGAATGTTTATTACCCTTCCCACATGGATAAAAAGTCGGGGAGTCATAATTCTAACCAATGTCTTTTGCCTCAAAATCAGTTCTTTTTTCCTCTAGTTCTCTTGGCTATATTTTAACCCTGAGGTAATTATGCTGAGGGCTTCTCTGTTAGACCCATTTCAAATGTGGGTCATCAAAACAGCCTCTTTACATTACGGTTATTATGTCTCAGACATATTACACGACTGCCTCAGACTGTTGGAACTGGAAGGGACCTTCAAGACCCTCTCACTTGCCTGATAAGGAAACTGAGTCCCAAGGAGGGACAGTGACTTTTTTTAAGGGTACACAGAGAGTTAGTGGTAAAGTCCAGGATGAGAATCCAGATCTTCTACCTTTCATTTCTCTCTTATTTCCACTACCCCAGGCTTCTATGATGACCAATTATTAATCTCTCTCGATGGGTAGTCCCTGTCTCTTTCAGGAGAGGTCAGAGAGTCTGAGAGTTATAAAACAATAAGATTAAACAGGATTCAGTCATCGGGAGGGCTGGAGGTAGAGTGCTAGAGAAAGAAAAGATTTGTCTTCAGAAGATTTGGAACTGGCAAGAAGAGAGAGACTTCTCAGGAAGCCAGCAAATCTGAGTTCCAACCAAAATGAGAGAGGATGAGAGTAGAAGCAGATAGAAATGCAAAATCCTTTAAGTTAAAGCTAAGGGCGAGTACAGAAGCAGGGATGTGAGAGATCAGTGTCCTAGTCCCAACTCTTCCACTAATTAAATTCTTTAGGTCTCAGTTTCACAGTCTGTAAAATGAGATAATTGACTATGATCCCTTCCATCCCTGATGGGGGCAGGTTCTAAATTCCTTTCCTGATCTGTCATTTTATCTTCTCAAGGTCCTTCCCAGTTCTGAGAGTCTCTGTTCTAAAGTTCCTTCCATTTCTAACATTCTGGTCTCTAGATCTATGAATCAAATGTTATCCTGCCTACTCCCACCTAGGACTCAATATCCTCAAATGTCTGCCCAGCCTACTTCTAACCAGGACTCAATATCCTCAGATTTCTGCTTTGCACAACCAGCTTGGACTCAGTGTTCCCAAATGCATGTCCTGCCTACTCCTGACTAGAGACAATATCCCCAAATGCCAGTCCTGCATATTCCCAACTAGGGTTCAATATCCCCAATTTCCTGCTTAATATTCCCAAATGCCTGCCTCCTACTCACAACTTGGACTCAATATCCCCAAATGCATGCTCTTCCAACTGGAACTCAGTATCCCCATTATGTCACCAAAGCTCATGCTTACCTGAGTAGGTCAGTCCTTTGTAGTTTGAGGAGGTCCCAAGGGTGATAGGAGTCTGTCATTGGAATCTGGTTGTTTTGAGCTCTAAGGGGAAGTTTCCATTCTCCCTCCCTCCCCCCACAAGGGCAGAGAGCCAGGGAGTCTCACACCCCCTTTCCCTTTCCCTTCCTTCATTACTGCTCCATCTAGCAGTTTCAGGTCCTGTTGTGGAAGTCCAATGAGATATTTATAGCAAGTGGACTGACCCTGTGGGTTTGGGGTGTTTAGCTTTGCTAGCTCAGCAGGAGGTGGGCAGTTGTGAAGACAAATAGTCCAGGCACGACTTCCACATATTGACTTCTCTTGTCCACTCATGATCTTCTTCTGAAGGAGATGGGGAAATCGAAACCATTCTTTGCCCTGACACTCCCTTTCCCATCCATGCATAGGAAGCTCCCGTGCTCTGATTTGTATCTGTAGGACTGGTATTCATTCAGGAATAATCCAGAGCAAAAACTTGAATTTAGTAGTTTGCAAATTCTCTTCCCTTGAAACCACTTTTCTTTCTGCACCTTCCCCAACTTAACACCTCCCAAACACATGCTCCAATGGATCCCCTCCTTTGTCCATTGTTCTTAGTAGAAAACTTGAAATTTGCTGATCAGAGAACTATAGAATGTTATAGGTAGGAGAAATCTCAGAACAAAGAATGTCAGAGCTGGGAAGGGACCTTGGAACACAGAATTTCAGAATAGCAAAGGAACTTAGAACATAGAATATCAGCATTGGAAAGGGTCTTATAGTAGAGAATGTCAAAGTTGGGAGGACATAGAGCATAGAAATCATATCTTGGAGGACCCTTAGACCAGAGAACACAGGAACTGGAAGAACTGTTAGAACACAGAAATGTTAAAGCCTTAAGAAACAGCAAGTCAGAGCTAGGAAGAACCTTAGAACACATAATGTCAGCGCTGGGAAGAACCTTAGGACATGGAATGTCAGAGCTGGGAAGAACCTTAGAACATTGAATGTCAGAGTTGGGGGGGGGGGCTTTGAGTTTAGACTGTTAGAACAGAGACGATTAAGAGTTAGAAAGGAGCTTAAAACATAGAGCAGATTGTCAGTTGTAGGAAGGATCTTGGAACATAGAATTTTGAAAGTACAATGAGTCTTAATGAGTATAATGATGTATAAGTATAATGATATATAATGATGCATAAGTATTAATGATGTATAAGCCTCACAACACAATGGACAAGGAATTACTCTGTTCAAACATTTCCTAGACATTAGTTGTGTGATTCCAGATAAATCATGTAACCTTACTGTTCCTCAGTTTCCTTAGGAGTAAAATGAGGCAGTTCAACTAAATGATCTCCTGGGTCCCATGCAACTCTCAATCTATGCTTCTATGGAAGAGTTGAAGGTGATTTAATAAATAGAGTGTAGAGTTGAGGAGTTGAGCGAAGAGAGAATGAACCAGACAAAGAGGGAGTCAAGGAGGGGGATGTGTCCTGAGAGAGATGATAGAAATATGGAGGATTCCATGTATCACATTTTGACTTGGAGACTCAAAGCTTCCCCTTGAGTAATGGCTTCCTCCCCCTCCCCTTTGACTCCTAACAAAGTTATCCCAGATCCCCATTTTTCTCTCCTCCCTACCTCTCCCTTTCCACCTTTCCCTAACTGTTCCAAAACCTCCTCACTCACTAAACATCCAGTATTGCCCTTGGTTCTAGCAAGGGAAGAACATCAGGGTGGTCAGATCAAGGATTTATTCCAGAAATTCAAGGACAGCTTAGGTTAGGAAACCTAATGGTCACCATGGTCTACAGTACGCAAATCTATTCAACATCAAAGGCTTCTACAGAAGCCCAGAGATTGCTGAAGCTCTCAGGGCTATGGCAACTTTCTTATACTTTGTTACTGAACAATGGGAATGAAGGGAAAAGAAAAGGAAAAGGGAATATGATTGTTAGAATATTAGACTTCAAATGGCTCTCAGAAGACAAAATGTCTGAGCGGGGAAGGAAGGCCCTTAGAACAGAGAATAAAAGATTATCAAACTGCCTTCTTTAGGGGGGAAGTGTACGGGGAGGGAAGGGAGGGTAGAGTAGGGGAAAAACTGTAAAAATTCAAAACCTTGCAAAAAATGATAGGTAGAAACTACTATTGTATAGAATTGGAAAACAAATATTAATAAAAAAATCACACTAGAAAAAGAAAAAGAGGATGTCAGAAGTGGGAAGGTCCTTAGAACCCAAAATATCAGAGCTGGGAGGGCTCTTAGAACAGAGAATGTCAGAACTGGGACAGTCCATAGAACATGGAATGTCAGATCTGGGAGGGTTATTAGAACAGAGAATTCAGAACTAGGAGGGCTCCTAGAACTCAGGATGTCAGAGTTGGGAGGGACATCGGAACACAATGTATTAAGAGACAAAGTACTTTCCTGGAAAGAATGCAAAGATTTGGAGTCAGTGGACCTTGGTTTATGTGTTTGTTTAGGCATTTCCTACTTTTGTTACCTGAGTTAAGAAACGGACCCTCTCTGTTTCTCAGGTTTCCCGTCTACACTGTGAGGGGCCCGTTACATAGAGAAAAGCTAGATCAGGTCTCTCCATGAACATATCCTGAATGTGTGGCCCTAATTAGGCAATTTCCTTAACAACTTAGTGATCTAGGCGGTCATCTGAAACTGTATGTTGCAGTGTGTTGATCAGCTTCTCAGCTGGAAATCCCTTGTCCCATTAGAATGGCAGATCCAGTCTCTCTCTCTACCTTAAAAGAAGAAGACTGGATGAGCTGGTCTTTAAGGGTCCCTTCCTTTCCTAAAATTGATGCTGCTCTGGGGATGATGGCTTTCTATGCCCAAGAGTTGAAGGAATGACTTGTCAGATCTGGAAGGGACCATAGAGCAACCATTTGGGCCTACCCTTTTTTTTTATAGAGGAGAAAGCTAAAGGCCATTAGATGCAGTGATTAGAGCACTGGGCCTGGAGTCAGGAAGATCTAAATTCAAAACTGGCCTCAGATACGTACTAGCTGTGTGATACTGGGCAAGTCACTTTACCTCTGTCTGTTTCAGTTTCCTCAACTGTAAAATGAGTAACTGTAAAATAATCACATCTACCTCCCAGGATTATTGTGATGATTGAATGAGGCAATATTGATAAAGCACTTAACTTGGTTATTGGTTCATAGTAGACATCATATAAATGTATATTTTCCTTCCCTGGTATCACGCTGCTCCTCCAAGGTTGGACTAGAATTCAGATCCTCTTACTCTTTGACTTTTTGGGGAGGCAATCAGGATGAAGTGACAAATCCAGGGTCACCAATTTGAGCTCAGATATTCCTGCCTCCAGGATCAGTGTTTTATCCATTGCACCAACTAGTTGCCCCCTCCCTGAGTAAGTTTTTTAAAAATGACCCAAGAAGCTAAGATCTTTCTGGTTTACTGAGCTGATGGATCAGGGTTCTCTTGCAAGGTGCTGAATGAGTTTTAGAAAACATTCTGTGTGTCCTGGCTATTGACCAAATGCTGGCTAATGTGCACAGCAGGGAAGAACAATGATCAGATGCTTTAATTAGACCTTGTTAGTGATTCTGTGATGATGGATGAATCATGCGTTAAGTGAGCTCTCCTGTGGAGGACAAGATTCACATTCAAACAAAAGCATAGGGGCTGAACTTGTGAATTCACTGGTTTAGGGAACTCCCATGTGAGGTTATGCCCTCCACAAGTACTGATTGGTTCTCACTTTGCATCTTGATGATGATGATGATGATGATGATGATGATGATGATGTTTGTTTTTGAAGAAGGCCATGATAGCAGAGAGATGATGTCAAGAAAAGCATGTGCATGTGGATTGGATTTGAGCGAGGGGGTGCTGTATTAACTCATCCATCTCACTTTCTTCTCCAGAGCCATCTGAGTCCAGTGGTCATATATTAATCAAGACACCGGGAGATGGCCCTGGATATGAGGCAATCAGGGTTAAGGGACTAGATGAAGATCAGGTAGTTAATAACTGTTAAGTGTCTGAAGTTGAATTTGAACCCAGGTCCTCCTGACTACAAGGTCAGTGCTCTTCTATTCACTTGTGCCTCCTGGCTACCCTATGCATCTTATATTCTTAGAGAGTTGCCTATATTTCTGAGAGGTTTTTGACTTGTCCAGGATAACACCAATATGTGTGTGGGAGGAGAGACTTCTTGACTTCTAGGCTGGCCATCCTTTCACATTCAAATATTTTATTTTATTTTATTTTATTTTTTACTTTTAGGATTTTGCAAGGCAAATGGGATTAAGTGGCTTGCCGAAGGCCACACTGCTAGGTAATTATTAAATAGTGTCTGAGACTGGATTTGAACCCAGGTACTCCTGACTCTAGGGCTGGTGCTCTATCCACTATGCCATCTAGCCGCTCCCTACATTCAAATATTTTAAAACACATTTTCAATGACTTTGAATCCTAATATGTTTAATGAAAGAAGGAGAAACAAAAACCCATAACATGCATCTTCTGAAGAATAAACCAACAAACAAATAATTCTCTTTGACATTCAAGGGCTTTTAGTGATTTCTGGGATGACTTTCCTGAAGGCTTAGGACTTCTAGACATCATCAGCATGACCAAAATTTGTTGAATACTACTGCATCCAAGGTACAGTGTTGTAGGTTCTGGTCATGGAGGCAAGACCAGTGCATGATCAGTTAGCAAAACCCAGAGTAATCTATGCTCAAAGTTAAATATGGGAAGCTTATACATGAGCAGGAGAGATGAGACTAGAAGGACTCAGTGGATAGAAAGGAAAGAAGAATCTGTCAATCAATCAAAAAGCATTTATTAAATTTCTACTGAACGTCAGATCCTGGAGATACAAAGTAAAAAAATGAACCAGCTCCTGCCCTCAAGGAGTTTCCATTCTATTTGTAGGATAAGGGTCACGAGGCTAGCAAGGCAGGAAGAAAGCCTTGGGAGATGATGGATGGAAAGAAGGATGAACAAGAATTCTTAGTCTGGGAAGAGCAGGAAGCCAGAGAAGACACTATCAGAACCCTCTGTGCCAACCATACCATTAAAATCGTTGACCTCTAGCCACACCTCCTGACCCAATTTTACTCGGAGAAGGATTCCACCTGAGGTGACCTGCTTTTTGTTGGATAAATGATCACAGAAGGTGGACTGTTTGGTACCACTCAGAAACAGGGAGAGGCACAAGTTGGATGTCTGGGATGCATAATAGACAAAGTAATAGAGGCCTGGCACTTTGCAGGTGAATTTGCCCGTGGTCACATCATAGTCTCCCTGAGGGTTGGTGATGACTGTATTGAACCTGACCAGCTTATTGGGCTCTGGGTGCTCCTGGGTCTTCCGTGTCACTGAGAACACTGACTGGTACTTCTGCTTGTATTTTCCAGGAGTACCTGGACTTCCTGGTGAGCCCTGGGGGCCTTGATCACCAGGGAGCCCCTCTGGTCCCATGGGTCCATTCTTCCCAGGGTGACCTGGGAGTCCTGGTTCTCCCTTCTGGCCCTTGGGTCCACGTGTCCCAGGAATGGCTGGTATCCCTGTGGAAAGAAGAGACATTTCAGAGGGAACATCTCAAACTGGAGTTCAATCAACCCATTGACAAAATTTATTATACAGAAATCATATGACAAATAGTATATTAGGGGTCGGGAATACAAAGACAAAAGGAAAATGGTACCTCTGAACCTCAGTGTTATAATCTATATAATGGGAAGAATAATATTTATACTGTCTACCTCAATTGGTTGTCATGAGGAGGATGCGGTTTAAAAACCTTATAATAATAAAGTCCTTCATTTCCAAAGAAGACCATGACGTCAGACCACAAAAAAACAAGTGAACTAAATTTGAGTGAGGGGGGGCTGTGCTAAGTCACCAGCCTCACTTTCTTCTCCAGAGTCATCTGGGTCCAAAGGTCTGATATGGACCAAAATGACTGGAGATGACCCTGGAAGCCAGGCAGTTAATGTGAGGATTAAGTGAATTGTCAAAGGTCACACAGCTAGTAAATGTCTGAGGCTAAATGTGAACTCAGGTCCTCCTGACTTCAGGGCAGTATTCTTTCTGCCCACTGTGTCATCTAGCTGCCCTATTTATAAACTTTAATCTATTATATTATATATATGCTATTACTTTCTCAGAATAAATTAATAGAGGCATTACTTATGATTAAGAACTATAATAATAATAATCCATAATTCACATTCTTATAGTGTATAAATTATAATGCATAATTTACATTCTTATACTCCATACACTCCTTTGGTTTACTAAGTACTTTCCTCATAATGTTCCTCTGAGGTAGGCATTGTAAGCCTTCTGGTACTCATTGTACAAAAGAGGAAACTGAGACTAGAAAGGATTAAATGCCATGCCCAAGGTTCCACATCCATTAAATTCAAGTCTAGTACTCTTACTATAAATGGGGATTCTTGCTTACATAGGGATTTACTAGAACCACCTTTCCCCTGACTCCTTTCAACTTTTGAGATACTGTGATTTTAGGAGACTTCTTACACATGTTTACCTCTCATTAGGCCCCTCTCAGAAGTGTGTGTCTCTCTTTGCTCCTTCTCTCCAATTCTACTCATCCTCTAGGGCTCAACTTCAGCTTCACCTCCTCCATAAAATCATTTCTACTCACCACAACTCCAAAGGAATTCTTGTCCTATGCATCTGCTGTCTGCCCACATGACTTTACTCACATTTTTCCCCCTCCTTTCTGCTTTTTGAAACTTCATGAGTTTTTTTTGTTCAAATGTTGATGTGGATTAGCTTCCCAAAACAATACTCTCCAATAAGCCCTAAAATAAACTTGTCTTCATTTTATATACATTTAGTAGATATATATGCGCACCTTTTGTTTGTCCTGATAGAATATAAACTTCCTGAGAGCAGGAATGGTTTTCTTTTCTTTTTGGATCACCAGTGCCTACCTCAGGACCTGGCTCAAAGGGACCATTAATAAATGCTTGTTGGCTAATTTATTGATTGAAGTCAAGGATCTTTGAATTCTTTGTATCTCCCAAAACATCTCAGAAAGCCCTAGGTGCTTAGTAAGACATCAATAATCATTAGCAATCATTCCCATTTCTATGGCACTTTTAGTTTACAAAATATTTTCCTCAGATCCTCATAGGGTTACCTGTGAGATACTGGGTGAAGGGAGTGTGAGGAATAGTTTCCCATTTTACAGATGGGGACATTGAATATTGGAGAGAAGAACCTACTTCCTTGTCTAGAGTAACCTGGCTCATAAGAGGCAGAATCAAAACTGGACCCAGATTTTTTGGATACAAATCCAGAATTCTTGCCAATATCCCATTACTGCCTACCTAACCTTTCTATCAAATGGTGCAAAGGAGGGATTGTCTTAGATTTAGAAGGATTGTGCTTGAGTTTTGGCCTAGGTGCTTACAAGCTCTATGACCTTAGAGAAATCACTGCTTCTCCATTTGTAAAATGGAGGGAATAATCCCTGTATTATCCATTTTGTTTTGACAATATGCTTGTAGATCTCAAATGGGACTTGTTAAAATTATGAGAATACCAAATTGCTTGTCCTCCAATACTCAGAGAAATCCCCCCTCGGTCCCCATTCATTTCCCAATATGCAACTGTTCACCATAGTTCAGTTACAGGAAGGAAATAGGACAGGACTAGAAGCCCATCTCTAGACTCCTTGACCAAGATGTTCATTCAATTCAACAAGCTTTTATTAAGTACCTACTGTTTGCAAGGTCCTGTACCAGGATTTGGTAATCCAAAGGTGTAAGGAGGCATAGTCTCTGCCTTCAAGGACCTCAATTATAGTCATTTATTGAAGATATGCCAAGTACACAAATGCAAAGCAAAATGGGGCAGCTGCCAAATTGCTTTGGGAATACTAGAAGTGGGGGGAACCCTAAACTTTCTCCAGGTAGATGCAGTAACATGCATATATAGTTCCCCTAGGGTACCCTCACATCCCCTTATCCTTAGTCTCCCATGAACATGTACAAAGAAATACCTAGCATCTTAAACATTTAGGAGGGTAAACATGCAGACAGAGAACACAGGAAAGTGAGTAGAGGGGTTTGAACCTGGAGTCAAACTTTTTAACTCCTCACTAAGACATTTACCAGCTATGTGACCCTGGGTAAGTCATTAACTTTCCTGAACCTCAGTTTCCCCTTCTGCAAAATGAGGGAAATAGCAGCCACTTTCCTAGGGTTGTGCAATTCAAAAGAACACACTCATAAACACAAGTATAAATACACATTCTATCAGACATATATACACACACAGAGTCCTCCTCACCACCCACCTCTGCCAAGAAGAGAGGGAGATTCATTTTTTCATCTTGTCCTTTTGGCCAAGTTTGTCAAGTTTCTCATTTTATAGGTGAACTACCTGAGACCTACAGTAGAGAGTTTGTGACGTAATGCCACACAGTCACTGTAGGGTCTAGATCTCATATCTAAGGCCTCTGACCTCTTTCCTGCAGCATCTCCCATTAGCAAGGGACTACTGTATATTGGGGCAAAGCCCTCTTGGACCCACAGTACCCCCTTCCCTCCACTCTCACTCCTATCTCTGTTGTTCCCCATTTAGTCCCTTTCCTTAGGCTGGCAGGACTCACCTGGTTCCCCTTTGGACCCCTTCAGCCCATCTCTGCCATCCTTCCCTGGAATCCCAGGTAAGCCAGGCATTCCAGGGATCCCATAGCAGCTGGAGACTGGGTCAGCCTGGGTCCCTCCCAGAAGGACCAATAGGAACAGGAGCTGATTCAGGCTGTGGCCCTGAGGTGACTTTATGTCCATCCTGTGGAAAACCCAGCACACATGAAAGAGGAAGAAACTTCTGGGCTCTCTCTTTCTTCCTTTGGAGAAGAATATTTTCTTACCCCAGACAATAACTGAAAGGGATACAGGCATTGGAAAGTCAAGATGAAAGCCCAGTTGACCATAGCCAGGCTAGATGTGGGTCATCCCTTCATTTACTTACCTCTGACTTCCTCCCTCTTGGTCCTACCCTCTAGAAAAAAGGACTTTCTCCCTGAGTTCAGGCTCTTAAGATGGGATCTATTTTCTTTCCCATTTCCATCTTTCCAGCCCTTCCAACCTAATCCTTTTTCTCCCCATTCAGTCCTATGTTCTGTTAGATTCTTAGGAGTCCCTGAGCTATGTCTTGGGGTTATGGGAGTGATGGTTATATCTGGAACACACAGAACTGTCAAAATATAGTAAAGTCTGGAAGGGATTTTGTTTTAGCACATAGAACGCCAACATGGGAGAACCTTAGAACATACAATAATTTGTCAGTTCAGAGAAGGATCTTAGAATAGAGATTATTGGGGCTGGAAGGGTGGCATAGAGAGAAATTAGAGATAATTTTATGAACGGGAAAACTCTCTCTCTTCCCCTTTTCTCTCTCCCTCTCTGTTCCCTCGACTCCCTCAAGATAGTTACCCTAACCAAGTCAACCCTGGGAAAATAGTGGGTGGGAGAAATCCCGATCTCACCTGGGGGCTGCTGTCTCTTGGGATGAAGATGTGAGATGGTCCCAGAAGTAGTGCTTTGGTAGCCCCTGCTACTCTCCTTGGAAAGGAGGAGGAAGTCTGATCAATGGGGGAGGGATGGGAGCACCAGGACACCATGTCCTATCTCCCTCCCCCTCATCTCCTCCCTCCCTCTTTCTCTTACAGATTTCACATCCTCTTTTTCACTTGTTTCCCCCAAATAGGGAATCTGGGGATGCTGAGCTAGGCTGACCACATGTAAATCCACTCAGATGTCTGAAAGTTGTGTGTGGGGGGTGGCCAGAGTCTCTCTTTCTTGAGAGAAAAGACAAAATTAGCCTGATCTGGTCCTCAGATGGTGTGACTTATAGACTTAGAATGTTAGGGCTGAAAGGAATGGTAAAATATAGGGTTCTCACATAGAATATTAGCTGAAAGGAAGGAAACCATGCGATTCAAGTCCTTGGTTTTTTTCTTCAGTTTTTAATTTTTATTGATGTCTTCCTTATATTACCTTCTCTTCTGAATTTATCCTTCTACTCTTCCCTATTGAGGGACCCTTCCCTTCAAATAAAGAGGGAAAGAGAAAGAAGACAAAGTCATAACAAAACTCACCAATACATATAAACTGAGTCTGATAGAATATGTAGTGCTCCTCACCACCCACCTCTGCCAAGAAGAGAGGGAGATTCATTTCTTCATCTTGTCCTTTTGGTCAAGTTTGTCAAGTTTCTCATTTTATAGGTGAACTACCCGAGACCTATAGTAGGGAGTTTGTGACCTAATGCCACGCAGTCACTGTAGGGTCTAGATCTCAAGTCTAAGGCTGTGACTATAAACCCAGTGTCCTTTTCATCTCCTTGCCAGTTGGTTCACACTTCAACCAACATCTTCATCTGGTTCCCATCAGAACTCTGGAAAAACCAATTTTTATTAGGTGAGCCTTTGCCTTATCTTGTCTGGTACAGGATCTTCAAGTCACTTCAGGCCACCATCTCCCCTTACTTACCTTCCCCCAACTCCTTCATTAGAATGAAAGTTCCTTGAGGGCAGAGACTTTCTTTTCTGTTCAAATTTATATCTTCAGTGCTGCCTGGTAGTGTCTGGAATAGAGAAAAAACTAAAACATCTATCATCTCTTTGTCTATTCTTCTATTAATTCATGTCTGTCTACCTACCTATTTGTCTGTCTACCTACCTGACCATCCATCTCTCTCCTTCTCTATCTGTCTTTTCATCCATCCATCCATCCATCCATCCATCCATCCATCCATCCATCTGTCTTTCTGTCTATTCATCTATTTATCTTTCATATTTATAATGTGCTTAGCATAGTGTCTAGCATATAGAAAGTCCTTAAAAGTGTTTCCTTCCCCCAGATCTATATTATGATTTTAGGTTTCTATTCTTTATGCCTTCATTATTCCGATTAGTATATTCCTTCCCATCCTAGAACAGAAATAAGAGGCAGGAGAATGGCAAGCTTGGAGGCTATGGAGGGTGTGAAGCGTCTGAAATAGATGAGATGGATCAGTGATTTTGAGAAATAGCTCAACTCTCTCCCTGAATTTCTGAGTCTTCTTCAACCCTACTCTAATCCCTTCCATATGGGATGGTTCTGGGTCTCAAAAGTTTTCCTGTCTTCCATTTTATTCTTTGACAACAAAGGACCTTGAAAGTTGTCAGAGATCATTACCCACTCCAGCCTCCAAAGCTGGGGGAGTTGGGGTGGGACAGGAAGGAAGACTAGAGGGGATTCTATCAGGGAAGATGAGAAAGGGAGGAGGGAAGGAGGAAGGGCAGGTAGCCTTGGGGAAGGGGTGTTAGAAGGGTATCCTGAAAAAGAATATGGAAGCCTTGGGGTTTCAATGGGCCACCAGCTAGGGAAGTTGATTTTACGAAACTGATTATTTATTTTGACATAGCAGAGAGATCCCAACAAACACTTACCAAGTATTTTGAAGCCGAATTAGATTGTAATAAACTTAAGTGCTGAGTAGGAGGGAAGAAAACAATCAATCAACAATAAATTATTAAGCCTTCTGGGTACTGGGTACTAGATACTGTGTCGTTGGTGTTAAGAAAAGGCAAAAGAGTTCCTGCCCCCGGGAAGCTTACATTCTAAGACCACACTTAAAAAGCTACAACCACAACAGCAACAAACTGCAAGAAGAACCATATCCAGAGTAAGGTAACTTGGTGGCACAGTGTAGAGAATGTTGAACCTAGAGCCAGGAAGATCTAATTTCAGATCTGGCCTCAGACATGTACTATATGAACCTGGACAAGTCACCTAACCCTATTTGCCTCAGTTTCCTCATCTGTAAAATGAGCTGGAGGAGGTAATGGCAAGCCACTCCATTACCTTTGCCAAGAAAAGTCCAAAAGGGATCACAAAGAATCAGAGGGGACTGAACAGCAACAATATTCAGAGTAGATAAAAGGTGACCTTGGAGAATTAGGGAAAGTTCCAATCTCCCTGCCCAACCCTTCTCCTCTCTCCATCTTGAACAGGCTGAAGCATTAATTTTCCTAAATAACAAAAAGACCTCTTCTTGTTCAAGCACTTTCCATGGCTCTTATTGCCTTTAGCATAAAGGCCAAGCTCTTCAGCTTGATATTCAGGACTCCCCACAAGCTGATAGAATCTAAACTGTCTCATTCTCAATAATCAAATGCTTGCTTCGTCTTTGTCTTCGGAGCTTCAAGGGCCAGCACTGTCCTTGAGTCATACTAGGCACTTGATTAAAGCTCCTTGGTTGATTTGAAGCTTTAGCTCCTGCACTCCCAAATTCAGAACCTGTGCTCAGCCCAAAGCAGTTCTTTCATTGCTCCTCAGGAAGGCTCACAATCTGGGAGGACTGGCTTAAAGGGGTTAGTGGCAAGTCTCCTGGGGAGGGCTTGGAGTGGGGTGCAGAGGCAGCTCCTCTCCCTCTTGCCCCCAAGCTTCAAGCTGGGGACAAGAGGGTTGGGGGTCTTGTGAAGGTGGAAAAGAACATAACATTGGGGTTGAAGGAATGGGGAGAGAGGAAAACTCCTGAGAGACTCCTCAGTCATGGCCTAGGCCCAGAACCTCTAGCCTGATTTGGATGAAGGGGAAGAATATGAAAGGGTGTACGAAGTGCTGGGTTGGGGGGAAGGGGGGAGCTTCCTGTAAAAGAGAAAGAATCATAGTAATTACAGAATATTAGAGCTAAAAGGGCTCTTAGAACTCAGAATATCAGATCTGGGTGGGACTTTAGAGTATAGAATGCCCGATTTGGGAGGACTCTTAGAACCCAGAATAACAGAGCTTGAGAGAGCCTTTAGAACAGGCAATGTTGGAAGGGACCTTAGAATACAGTTCAGAACTGAAGAGGGTTGTTAGAACCCAGCACATCAGAGTTGGGAGGGCCCTTAGAAAGGGAATGTCAGAACTGGAGGAGGGCCTATAGAACATGGAATATCAGAGCTGGGAGGACCCTTAGAACCCAGAAAGTCAGAGCTAGAAGGAAGGTCTCTAGAGTACAGAGTACAGAATAGCAGAGATGAGAAGGCTTTTAGAACAAGGAATGTCAGAGTTGGAGGAGGACTTTTAGAACAGAGAGTGCCAGGGTTGGGAATATCAGAGTCGGAAGAGCCTTTACAGCACAGGATGTAAGAACTTGAAGAATCTTTAGAACACAGGATGTCAGAGCTGGGTGGGGGGGTCCTTAGAGCACAGGATGTCAGAGTTGGAAGAGCCTTTAGAACCCGGAATGTTGGAGCCTAGAGAAAGGCCTTTAGAATAGAGAATGTCTGAATTAGGAGGGGCCTTGAGGTCTTCTAGTTCAACCTGCTTATTTTATACAGGGGGATTGAAGTTCCGAGAAAGGAACTGAGGATTCCAATGTCACAGAAGAGCTTCTTGGCAGAGGTAGGACCCCAAACCAGTACTTCTGGATTGTCTTCCTCCCATCCTTCATGCTAACCTTGTCAGGAGCCTGGCGGGTCCATAATCTCAGCTTTGCTCAGGTGCTAATGACTGATAACGACTTCACAGATGTTAGCCTGTTCCTTCCAGCTAACACTTAATCAGGGTCCTCCAATATTTGAATCCCCAAAGCAGGAAAATAATTGAGATTTCTCATGGATAGGAGAGAGATTCAAGGTGGGAGTGGGCTGGGGAGGTGCTGCAAGTCAATTTGGAAAGGTCTCAGGGTGACAGAGCAGTGTGAATGGTTCTCCCTGATCTGTTCCCATGGTTGGACACACACAACAGAGTCCAGGTCCTAAACAGCAGAGGCCTAAGAGAGGAGCTGCAGGTTAGGCACAGGATGAATTAGAGCCAGCGGGAGACAGGGTCAGCCAGGTTCCATAGGAGACAGGAATCAAGTAGACCTGACTTCAAATTCCTAGACCCTTAGTAGCAACATCACCCTGAGAGAATCACTTACCTGCTCCAGCCTCAGTTTCCTCATCTGTAAAAATGGGGATTAAAAACAACAACCAATTTAGTGGGTTGTTGTAAAGATCAAAATATGTAAAGTGTTTTGCAAGACTTAAAGTGTTTGCTCTCTTGGTAATGATGATGCTGATATGATGATGCTGATGATGGACCCGTATCCACGGACACCTGGGTGACCTTGGTTAAATCAATTTCATTTTCTAGGCTTCAGTTTCTTCATTTGCAAAATTAGGGTGTAGTTTAGGTGAATGGACCAGACTGCAGATGACCCTTACGGTCCCTATAAGCTCCTACATTCTCCATTTTAATGTTCTCTGTTCTAAGGTGTCCTCTTCTCTTCCCCTGATTTATGATCTACTGCTGCTGGTCCCGGTGCTACCCCTGGGCTGTGTAGACCCTTCCTAGACAGAATCGCATCATAGGCCACGCTCATTGCTGGGCTATGAAGTTATTGAATGTCTGGTAATGACCTTCATGTAGAGGTCTATGTTGGCCAGCAGGTGGCGGGCACGGCCCATGAAGAAGGGTTTAGTCTGAGTGGGGCACGTGATCTGCCATCAGTTTTGTGCCACCCATATTTTCCCCAATTCTGAGTTTCCTCAACACTTGCCCACCCCCCCCCAAACATCCCATCCTCCACTCCCTACCAGTTTGGTGTTAGGGCATAAAGGGAGAAATGAAGAATCCTTGAAAATGCTTCTGAGGGTTTCATCCAGAGATGGACAAGAGCGATGGGGAGTGGTGGCCAAAAGTGAGGGTTAAAGGAAAGCTGGGGGGGAAAGGGGGGAAGGGGCAGAGTAGAGAAGGAACTGGTCACTTCCCCTCTATCCTCCCTAAGAATCTCCCAGGTTCCTTTTTCCTATCCTCCCATCCTTAATCTTTTTTTTTATCTCTCTCCACTCCTCCTGCACAGCCCTACCATCATCCCCCTACCTGCCATTCCCAATCTTTTATTTCCTAATCTACATTTCCTTTTCCCATCCCTACACACTCTCCTCCTCATCTTCATTTTCCTAAGCCTATGTACCCATTCCCATATCTTGAACTTCTTAGCCTTGTCTCTTCATCCTAATTCCCCAAAGCTCTTCCTCCTTCGTCCATTCTTCCTATTCCTACTGCCCTTTTCATATGTCTATATATTTACATAAATAATATATGTATATACACATATGCTCTGGAGCCCCATAACCCCTTTCCTATTCCCCTTTTCCTAATTCCATATTTTCAGTGTGTCATGCCCATCTTTCTAGCCTCGTTTGCCCTAGGATCATTCTCCTTATAATCTTTTCACCCCATGCTAACTCTTCTCCTGACCCTATCTCCATTCTAGGCCACATCTGAAGGAAGATAAGAAGGCAGAAAGAACTGAATCACTCTGTTTATTCATAAAACCTGGGTTCAGGTGGTTACATATCGTGCCAAGGATGAAAGGGGATCGCTGTCCCCCTCAGCATTGGGGGTTTAGGGCTGGGCAGAGAAGTCTTGGAAAGAGTGACTGAATGGGCCCAGGGTTGCAGAGGAGAAAGCCAAAGTTCAACCTATGAGTGAGACCAGATACAGGAGGCAGAATAGCTATCAACATAGAGATGCCAAAGTCCTGGAGAGGGGCTTCTTCATAAATAGGAGAACAAAACAGAGAAGCAGCCAGGTTTAGGCAAGGATGGCAACCTTTGGCATGGAGTATTGATCTTCTTGCTCCAGTAGGCACTGCTTTGATGGCCCCATGGTTGGGGAAGAAGAAAGCTACTGCAAGTTTGGGCTCAAGGACAAGGAGAGAGAGCATTCTGGATCCTGGACCTGGAAAAGATCTCAAGAGATCAATCACCAGGTCTAGATCATCCTGCCTTCAAGTAGTCAAAAGATTGTTCTCAAATTTTCCAGGGAGGGCAAGAGCAATAATTAAGTGTGGAGGCCATGTGGGCAAACATTAGCTTAGACAATTGGCTCTGTAGCTTTGGGCCAGTTGTCTAGTCTCAGTTTCCTTATCTGACAATTGGGGATGATGACCCTGTTTCACCCTCCTTCCCTCCCTCAGTCCCAGGGTGTCTGTGAAGCTGATGCTTTGTAAAATCCTGAAGGTACTAAAAATGAATAAATGTTGTTTTTAAATGACTTGCCCAAGAGGTAGGCAGACTGATATCATGTGGCATCATTGGC
The DNA here is from genome assembly GCF_037893015.1 of Macrotis lagotis. Classification (NCBI taxonomy): domain Eukaryota; kingdom Metazoa; phylum Chordata; class Mammalia; order Peramelemorphia; family Peramelidae; genus Macrotis; species Macrotis lagotis. Next base: position 869,293,472 of record NC_133658.1, read on the forward strand.
ATCCTGTTTCAACATTTACTGGTGACCCCCGGGTATACCACTGTATCTCCCTGACAACCAAAATCAAGGAATTGAACCTGATGATCCCTGAAGTCCTCTCCAGCTCCAGAGCAGTGATCTTGTGTGGGTGGAAAGGATTAGAAGGGCACAAGCTGAAAGACTGGTCTGATGGATATTCCAAGCTTCTCTACCCTAGGACCCCAAATTCAGTTGGAGGGGAAAAGTAGGAAGCCACTGAAGACACTATCCACATCTTGGCCACTGTAGATCTTGTTGCCTCGGTGGGGGTCTGTTTCGATCCACACCTCATCATTTTCTGCCAGCTTCAGTACTGTGCCACCGGAGTTGACCTGATAAAGTCCCCTACTATTGTTGTCACAAAAGCCCAAAGAGCGGCTGGTCTGACCTCCCTTGGAAGACACGATGAAGAGACAAAGGTCCCCAGTGGATACCACATTGAAGGTGAAGTAGTAGTAGCCAGGGAAATTGCAATTAAACTTGCCTGTGTTGCTCTGATAGCGGTTTTCCTGGTTGGTGATAATACTGTCAAACACAACCACATTCCCATTATTTCCTGGGTTTTTCCGGATTGCTGAGAAGGCTGGTTTGACCTGGTTTTGAATTCTTCCCATTTCTCCCTTGATGCCTGTGGTTCCAATCATTCCTTGGGGTCCTGGGACACCAGAGGGTCCTACAAAACCTCTATTGCCTGGTTTTCCAGGGGGACCAGGTTCACCTACATCCCCCTTGAGACCACGGACTCCTGTCCTTGCTCCTGGTGACCCTGTTGTGAAAGAGATATTAGGGATTCAGTGTGTGAATCACCCTGGACGATTGTGGTCTGAGCATTAGAGACCTTAGTTTAGTTAGAATAAATTTAGAGGAACCTAGGATGGGACTTGGGTAGATATGGGTAAAACTATAAGTGTTAGAAAATGGGATGGGTTTTTGCAAGGCAAATTAAGTGACTTGCCCAAGGTTACACAGTTAAGTAAATATTAAGTGTCTGAGATCAAATTTGAATCCAGGTCCCCCTGACTCCAGGGCAGGTGCTCTATCCACTACACCACCTAGCTGTCCCTAAAAGTTGGGAAGTAAGAATATAGAGTGGCAGACCTGGAAGAGACCATAGAACACAGAATGTCAGAACTGGGAGGAGCCTTAGAACATGGAAAGTCAGAAAGGGACTTAAAACATGGAATGTTAGAACCTAGAATATTAGTCATGGAAGAGACCTTAGGAAACACAAAGTCAGAACTGGAAGGAGCCTTAGAAATTCTCCAGTCTCACCCTCCTCACTTTAATGATGAAGAAATAGCTTGAGAGAAGGAAAGTGACTTGTCTATGATCACACAACTGGTCAGTGGTCAAACGCTACCTTTACTCTCATTTGCTTTCCCAGACGTGAAATAGAGAAGGATCACACCTCTCCTCTGTCTGAACTGGTTTGTTCAGTTTTTCTGGGAGGTGGGGTGGGTCCTAATCCCCAGAAAACAGATACCGGGGCAAATTGTCTGGTTTTTGTTTCCTTTTCCCCTGTTGCCGTGCTGTGGAATGAGCACTGGTTTGGGGAACAGAGCTGCTGGACTGGAACTTCACCTCTCTGCTTCTCATAACTGGTGTGACTTTGCCCAAGTCACAACCCCTCTTTCTTTCCTTAGCCACAAAATGAAGAGTTTGAACTAAAATGGTCTATGGCATCTGGTTCAGCTCCAGATGGATTTGTCCTGCTCCAGATGGATTTGTCCTGTTTCCTAAACTCCTTTTCTTTCCTCTCATATCCAGAAGGACCGAGCTCAGGATGGGCTTGTAAAACTGGGGAACTGCAGGTTTAGTGGGTATTGACCCAAGGCTCTGTTCATATCCTTCCTGTGGGGGTTCAGAGTTGTGGGAATGATAGAACTTAGAGCTAGGAGAAATGATCAGAAAGATTACCTAGCCCACTGCCCTTCATTATTCTTTTAAATGGGAGAAGATGAAGGAGGGACCAGAGAAACTGAAGACTGTAAATGTAAAAAGACTTGTCCACACAGTCTAGCATTGACAAAGTAGAGATTTGAATCCAGGTCTTCTGCCCCTCCATCTCCACCTCCCCAAGCTCACCTGGGCTCCAGCTCACAGCTCCCTCCCCATCCTTTACTCCAAACTTATCCTGGGCTCCAGCTCACTGCTTTCTCCACACCTCCACCCCTTGCTCACCCTGGGCTCCAGGACTGGGTTGCCTGGATTGCCTAGAAGGCATCTGTCCTGGAGGCCATACTTACCTTGCTCACCACGTTCCCCTTTAAGTCCTGGCCGCCCATCCAGACCTGGGATCCCAGGCTCCCCAGGTTTCCCATCAGGAGCTCTGCACACATTTTGAGACACGGTAGAGCCAAGGCCCAGGGCCAGCAAGCAGGCTGCCAGCCAGGCCCACGAGGCCATGCTGCCTGTGTGGAGAAAGGCCATAGGAGGGATGCAGAGGCAGGTGCCCCATCAATCCCCTTGTCTCATCTCCTGCCCATAGGAATCTAGCCTATTTAGGCCCATTCCAACTGTGCCCCAGAAGCATCTCTCTGAGGAGGCCACTCCCCATCACTCTCCTTGGGCTATCCTGGTAGAAGTGAGGGACCCCTCCCTCCCTTCTACTGAGGGCAGGAATGAGAGATGGCTTAGACAAAGGAAGCAGAGCTATAGACTTGGTCTCTTCTGGGAGGCAGCATGGGCCAAAGGACAGGAGTGAGCATTAAGCATGTGGGGCACCAACAGTAATCCTTCTAAACTGACTCTCCATCCAATGTGCCAAGGCCTGGTTTTCTCCCCCCCTTTTTTTTTAAATTCTACCTTCTTCCTACCCCATTTCCCCATATGACCAGTTCCCCTCATCTCCATTCCTTTTATCCACAGATTCCTCAATTCCCTCCCCCCCCACAAAATGGTCATTCGGGTCTATCAACTCCCCCCACTGGGTTCCTTACAGTATCAACCCCTACCCAGTCCAATTTCCCATTCCTTTCATCCTCAGTCATTCTTCTTATCCCTTAACCATGAGACTAGTTCCCAGATACTTCTGAGGCAATCACATGCTAATCCTGCAAATGATTTCTTAGCCTCAGCCCTGGTTCCAGATCCAGCCCCAAGGACCAGCTCCCCTAAAATAGGACCAAACTCACAGGTCTTACCTGCCCTTGGGTTGTTGGGCTTAGGGGAGACTCTTTTCCTTGCTGTCCAGCTCTATGCCTTCTGACCCTTTAGAAAGGGGAGTCACCAGGACTGAAGGGAAATAACTTTATCCTTCCTTTAGAGAGGGATGCCAGCTTTCACATCCCTTCCCACTTCTCCTTTTCTGACCTGGAGACCCGGGGATGGGGGAGGATGTTCCACCAGAGTAATAGGCAAATTCAGCAAAAATGGAGAGACTTCTGAGAAATGAAAGAAGAAGTTGAGGTGAGGGAGGCCCATTCTAGAAGGCGGTCTGAGGGTCAAGTGCGTGGCAGGGCAGGGAAGCAGTCTGCAAGGGATTAGTAATCTCTCTATCACCTGGGGTTTTCCACATACATGGATACCACAATTTGGATATGAGTGAATGGGGTGCATACTCAGAAGCAATGAGGAATACCATGACTTGGTGGGGTCTTTTGGAACTATGGTTTTGGAACTTTGGCATTTACAGTTTGTAGAATACCATTGGTTTCATAGTTAGTGGAGAGTTCTATCTAGAAAGAACATTATATCAGAAAAAGTTGGAACTAATAGGAACTTTAGAAAGAGAATATTAGACCTGGGAGATCCCTTAGAACACAAAATTGTCTAGGCTAGAAAGTTCCTTATAATGTGGAAAGTCAGAGCTGGAAGATTCCTTAGAACACAAAATATCAGAGCTGAGAGGGCCTAGAACATAGCTCCTTAAGGTCACAAATTGGTTCATAACAGACCTAGAGTTCAGGTCTAATTTTACAGCCACTCTTGCCGTTCTATCAGGATGATTCTCTTTTCTAACCCAGGATGGTACAATAGGAATGTTGGTGGCCCTAGGCTTGAGGAATGATTCAAAGTCACACATAGTCTTAGCCCTTCTTCCTCTTGCCAAGTCCTTTCCCTACCTCTATCAGCTCTGCTCTAAGAAAGCTGCACATAGGAGGGTGAAGATGATAGTGGAGGGTCTGCCAACTGGGTTTTCTGAAAAGTGGTTGAAGGAATTGGGAATTTTTATTCTGGAGAAGAGATGGTTGAGAGCTGTCCCAAAGTAACATGGACAGGAAGCACTGGGTTCTCTTTCATTGTTCTTCGTCATTTCACTTGGCTCTGATTCTCCATGACCCCATTTGAAGTTTTCTTTGCAGAGTGGTTTATCAGTTCCTTCTCCAACACATTTTACAGTTGAAGAAACTGAGAGAAAACATGATGAAGTGACTTGTCCAGGGTCACACAGCTATTAAGTATCTTCATTGGATTTGAACTCAAGTCTTCCTAACTCTAGGTCCAGTGCTTTATCCACCCAACCACCAGAGATTTTGGGGGATATTATAGGAGTACTTCATGCTTCCATAGAGCTTAGACTAGAAATTCTCTGAGGTCTCTTCACATCCCTAAAGATGATGATGATGACACTTTGCAATGACAAGCATCTAGAACACCAGACTTGGAGTATGTGGACTTGAATTCAAATTCTGTTTCTTTTACTCATTACATGTGTGTCCTTAGGAAGTCACTTAACCCTTCCATCCCACCCCTGTGCCTCAGTTTCCTCATCCATATGATGGCAGAGATTAGGGGTGGGGTGATTTGGACTAGAAGATGTTCTAAAGCCCCTTCCAGGCTTAAATCTTTGATCCTATGGGTGACATTTCCAATTTTGGAGGTAGGTTATTATGTACTTGTTTTTTTCCCCCAACATTCGTCCATATGTATATGTACCTGGGAGTCTTTTGCTCCCTGGCAGCAGTTTCCCAGAGGTCACCCCCTTTCTCCCAGGAATAGTACCTTGGAACAGTCAAGGGGATGGACAGTGGATTGTGAATGTGTCCTGGAGAGCTGGGATCCCTGAATATTATTTCCCAGTTCCTTGGCTGGAGTGATCACAGCTAGAGCTAATAATAACACCAAAAATAATGGCAGCAACAACAATAATAGCTTTTCAGTAGCTCTCTAGGGTTTGTAAAACCATATATATGTGTGTGTGTGTGTGTGTGTGTGTGTGTGTGTGTGTGTGTGTGTACACACAGATATATATTAATTCATTTGACCTTCACAACTACTCTGTGAAGTAATTATCTCTACTTTACAGATGAAGAAACTGAGGCACAAAGGAGCTGAGTGACTTACCTAAAACCCCACAGCTACTGATTAAAATGAGAATTGAACTCATCTTCTGGACTCCAGTTTTTTATCCACCTAGGTTCAGGGATGGGATCTTTCCCTCAAATCATCAAAATCAGAAACAAGGATAGAAAGGAGAAGAGATAAGAGAAAGTGGCAAGAGTAGGAATGTTAAGTGACACCATAGTGCAGAGACTGCCTGGTCTGGAGTCAGGAAGACCCTTCTCCCTGAGATCAAATTTGGCATCTGACACTTATTAGCTGTGTGACTCTGGGCAAGTCACTGAACCATGTAAGCCTCAGTTTCCTCATCTGTAAAATGAGCTGGAGAAGTACATGGCAAGCCACTGTACTGTCTTTGCCCAGAAAAGCCTAGATGTGGTCAAATAGAGTCAGAAATGATTGAATTGACTGAACAAGATATAGGGAAAGTCAGAGGCAGAGAGAAATAGAGTGCAGGGAGCCAGAATGAAATTTACAGAACAGAGAAAATAGAGAAAGAGATGGAGATAAGGGGGCACAGAAAGACAGATAAATCAATAACATGGGAAAACAGAGAGAGAGACAGACAGAGAAAGAAAGAGAGAGAGAGAGAGAGAGAGACAGACAGACAGACACAGAGAGACAGTGTCTGAGAGAGACAGAGACAGAGAGACAGAGACAGAGACAAAGACGGAAGCAGAGAGACAGAGATAGACAGACAGAGACAGGGACAGAGCGACACACACAGAGAGACAGAGGAGACAGAGAGAGACAGAAAGACAGAGAGACAGAGACAGAGAGAGATGACAGACTCAGGGAGATAAAAATAGAAGGAGACAGAGAGAAAGAGACACAGAAGAGACAAAGAAATAGAGACAGAGGGAGACAGAAAGACAACGAGACAAAGATACAGACACACAGAGAGAGAAGCAGAGGGAGAGAGGCACAAACATAAGAACAAAGATAAAAGATGGACCTATGGGAAGAGAGGAGAGGTGTGAAAGAGGGAGAGAAGGGATGTCTTTGAGAAGGCAGCTGCTCATCTCTGTTCTTTCTCCTCCAGTCTAGGGAGTAGGGATTTTTAGGTCCTGGACAGATCACATCATTCTATTTTCTCCTAATGAGCATTTGCTTTATAAGTGTTCCCTTGACTGGCTCTGGGGGGAGTAGGTTTTCTTTTGGAAGAAACAATACTGCCAGAGGCAGCAAGATCTAAAAGAAAGAATGCTAGGCTTCTAGACAGCAGGACTGGGCCCTAACCCACTAATTGATCATGAGACCTTCAGGAGGCAAATATTTCCATTCCTCAATTTCCCCATCCACAAAATGGGGATAATAGTGTCTGTCCAACTGGCAACCCTCACAGGGCTATTAAATTTATAGACTCATGGAATGTTAAGAACTAGTAAAGGTTACATCGCATCTAAGAATAGATAATACAAGATCATTTTTTGACATATACCTGTTTGATTTCGTATTAAATGTTTCCCTTGGTTATCATGGCCTTGTGACCTTTGACAAATCACTCAATCCCTTTCTGCCTCAGTGTCCTCATCTATAAGAAGGGCATAATAATAACAGCTGCCTTTCAGGGGTATTATAAGGATAAAATAAAACAACATTTATAAAGTGCTTGGGAAACCTTAAATCCATAAATGAATGAATGAATGAATAAACAAACAAGCAAATAAATGAATGAATAAATGAATGAATAAAAACAGCTAGCTGCTTTGTATGTGGGAAGCAGCTCATTGGTTTAGTACATAAAGTTCTGAGTCTGGAGTTCTTGAGTTTAAATCTGACCTCAGATGCTAGCTGCAAGACCCTGGGTAAGTCATTTAACTCTGGTTACCTCAGTTTCCTCATCTATAGAATGATCTGAAGAAGAAAATGGCAAACCACTCTAACATATTTGTGAAGAAAACCCTGCATGGGATTGTGAAGGGTCAGATGTGGCTGAAAAACAACTGAAGAAATTATATATATATATATATATATATATATATATATATTTATATACATACATACATATATATATATATATATAGAGAGAGAGAGAGCTTTTTAAAGGTTTGAAAATAGCATTATCTCATATGATTCTCACAACCACCTTATGAAGTCAGAATTTATTATTATTTCCATTTTGTAGATTATGAGTCTGAGAGGTTAAGGGGTTTACTTGCCTGTGATCAAACAACTAATTTGTGTGAGAGTTTTGGTTCAAACCTGGATTTTTTTTTAAAACTTGCAGCCATACTCTTTCCAAAATACCAGATTTCTCTTGCCCAATACTCCTCCCTATTTTGAAAAATTAACTGTAAGTTCAATAATAACCATCAGTTTGACATGGTGGCCAAAAATTTAATGTGATTTTAGGCTGCATTCAGAGGAAGATGGCTGCTTTCTGATTTGATCACCCCACTGTTTACCACAATCAAGGGTACTGTGTTGTGGTGCTATTATTTAGGAAGGAAATTTCTACATTGGGAGAGGGTGCAGAGGAGGGTGATGGAGATGACCCAGGACCTCCAGATTAGACCATTAGAGGTTCAGTTGAGGGAACAATAGATTTCTAGCCTGCAGAAGAGAAAACCTAGGGGTCTTCTTATGAGAACCATGTTGAAGGATCCAAAGGGGTGTCAGGTTGAGAAGGAACGACTTCATATACTTGGCCACAGAGGACAGAACTAAATGTGATGAATGGGAGGAAGTTGTCAAGAGGCAAACTATGCTAGCTGTCAAGGAAGCTGTCCTGATAATTAGTTATCAAGCTTTGTAAAACTCTTAGCATAGTGCCAAGGATGTGGTAGGTATTGTACAAACAATTATTCCCTTTCCCTTTCCCTGACTATAGAGATGATGGTTCCTTCTCTCGAGGGAGAAATTTTCAAGAAAAACACACACTTGTCAGATTTGTAGAGGGGATACAGATATGGATTGGACTAGATGGTCCCTGAGGTCCTCTAGAACTCTAATATTCTGTGATTCTGAATGTCAGAGCTGGGAGGAATTTTAGAACACAGAATGTCAGAGCTGGGAGGGAATGATGATATTATTAACTAGTTTTATTTATATAGTACCTTAAGATTTACAAAGCACGTTATAAAATATTATCTCATTTGATCCTCACAATAACCTATGAGGGAGGCGCTCTATATTACCTCAATTTTACAGAGGGGGAAACTGAGTCAGATAGGGTCCTTTTTTTTCTTTTTGATAGATTAGTTATGTCTGACTTTTCATGGCCCTGTTTGGGGCTTAATAGGTAAAGATACTGGAGTGATTTGCTTTTCCTTCTTTAGCTCATTTAACAGATGAGGAAACTGAAGTAAACAGGATAAAGTGATTTGCCCAATGTCACTCAACTCGTAAGTATCCGAGGCTGGATTTGAACTCTTCCTAACTTCAAGTCACATGCTCATACTCACTGTGGCACCTAGTTAGCTGGTGTAACAAAAGAATACTCCTGAAGGAATCATTCTTTTCTTACTGTTTCATATTGAACATGTCATTGCAAATGAACCAAGAGAATCCTCTACTAGTCTCTTTCCTTTCATCCACCTACCCAACCATTGCTTCCCTTATTGCTTCCAATGTCGACTTTCTTCTGGCATCATGTGAGAGTTGCTGTTCCTTTGGCAATAAATCCTTCTCCTTCTGACACCTCACTCCTGATTACACTGAGCACTCAGGGACCAGTTCAAGAGAAAATGATCTGCCCAAGGTCACTCAGAGAGTTGTAGATAAAGGATTCAAACTCAGGTCATTAAGCTTCCACTGTGCTTTTCACTGTAGAATACCCTTTTGTAGAACAAATCCTCCCATAGATAAAGCTCTAAAAAGATTCTCTCAGGGTATTAAGGCCACCTCAAATTCTGATCTAGGTGATGCAGAGATATGGTTGTGCAGAGATAGTTTTATATGGTGGTATTCTGCTTACTAGCAACTACTCCATCTTGAGAACTCTGGTCTGTTTACATGTGGGGTTTGTCTTTGCAGGCTAAACTATGGAGAATCCTGTTTTACATGGAAGAGATCAGCACTTTTGTGAGTTTTTTATCCCTCCTAGTCAAATATAATAAAACCAAGACTATAGAACAGGGTCAGCTAAGAACTCACTGAGGTTCTGCCTAGCCATGGGTTTATTTTCATACCATCAGGAGGGCATTATGGATCAGTCCAGGGGCTTTTGTTCAGTGGTATCCTGAAAGTAGAAGTTGGGGATATAGAATAACAATTTAGAGATTAATAGGTTTTAAAAGTGGAATTTTCTAATCCCAAGTCAGAGAATGACTTGGAGCTAAGGATCTTTAATTTATACCTGTATAAAAATGGTAAAAAAGAATATACTAAATTTTATTCTAGAGGCACTCTACTAGCTTTTACTAAGGACCTAAATGGATGACATGACTCATAACCCTTCTCTGTTGTTTCATTAATCTTCAGTTATGTTTGACTCTGTGAATCCTTTTGGGTTTTTCTTGGCAAAGATATTGAATGGGATTGCCATTTCCTTCTCCAACTCATTATATAGATGAGAACATTGAAGCAAACTGGGTTATAAAGTGTCACATAACTAGTAAATGTCTGATATCCAATTTGAACTCAGATCTTTCCTGGCTCCAGGATTGGCATTATAGTCACTTTGTCACCTAGCTGCCTTAGCTATGTACAAAAAAGAAGCCTTAATTCTCTCTTAATGGGCAGATACTTTCTGTCCACTATAAAACAGCAGATGGTAACAAACAATAACAGACGAATCTCAGAGGGTCTGAAGACCCAAAGATATTAACAGAGAACAAATCAGGGGCCCAAGTCCAGTGGAGAGTGCCAACAGCCAAAGTGGTAATGCCCAAGAGAGGACAGAAGAGAGTTGTAGGATTCCCTTGACAGAGGGCATTAGTCACTCTGCTGCAATACAGGAGTGAGTTACCCTGGGTAAGTCACTAGACCTCTGCTTGCCTCAGTTTCCTTAGCTGTAAAATGGAAATAATAATAGATCCTCACTTGAAGAGTTGTTTTAATGATAAGATGATGTATCTATAAAGTGCTTAGGCTTTGGAGTCTGAATACACAACAAAATATACTAAACCTCTGCTTGCCTCAACTATAAAATGGGAATAATACTAGCACCTGTCTCAAAGAGTTGTTTTAAGGAGGTATCTCTAAAGTGCTTAGACTATGGAATCTGAATGCACAGCAAAACATACTATATCCACTTTTAAAAACTTTTGTATTTTTCTTTCTTATAGTTTCCCCCATTCAATTGAATTTCTCTTTCACAACATGACTAATATGGAACTATGTTAAACATGATTGGATATCTACAACCTAGATTGGATTGTTCACTGCCAAGGAGAGAGGAGAGGAAAGGGAGGGTGGTAGTAAAATGTAGAAGTCAAAAATTTGTATAGGGATGAAGTTGAAAACTCTCTTTGCATGCCTCATTGCTAACTATGATGATAATGACTATTGATTTGTGCATTCTTTGTGTGTAAACCCAGATGTTATGGTCCTCTTCGAGAGTGAAAGACAAGCAACAATCTTTCCTGCCCTAACCTAAATGGATGGAGAATATATAGAGATAGATCACTGAATGGGTGTTGCCTCAGTCAGACTGAGAAGACTTTGACATTAAAAAGCTATGAATCCATCCACCTCCAATTGTCCTGATCCATATCTGGTCAGATGGACTCAGATGGCTCTGGAAGATAAAGTGAGACTGGTGACTTAGCACAGCCCCCCTCACTTAAACCCAGTTCATTTGTATGTCATGACATCACTTTTTTATTGTCATGGTCTTCTTTGAGATGGAGAACAAACAACATCATCCACCTTTTCAAATGGAGACATATTAACCTGTAGGAAAGTGTGTATATGTATGCATGGATGGGGAGGGAGTATCTTTCATATTCATTAATTTTAAAAATTTGATTAAATGTCTTTTGCTTTGCACTAGTATTGTTGATTGGTTTGTTTTTAAAATGCTATTATATCAGTGGTGGTTTGAATTTGGATGGATCCTGATTGATTCTATGCTTTAATCATGGGTTAATGGCCAGAGGATAATATATGTATGTGAAAGAGGTTTCAAGTGCTTAAAAAAGAATGAATGTCAAAAGCCCTTTGCAAGCGGGGGTCCTGAAACAAACAAACAAAAACATAGAAATGAACCTCTTCTTGGTTCTTACCAGGTTTGCTAGAATCTCAGAAGGCTGGCATAGTTAAGTCCAAAGTAGAGAACTGTATGAGAGGAAAATTCAGATGTGGCCTTTTTCAGAACCATCAAATGACTTAGCATTCACTTGGAAATAGGAGAGAGTGAAAAGGTGAAATATTTGGGGTGTTCAAGATTTGATTTGCCTTCAAAGACCATTCATATGAAATTATAACATTTTATTATTATACTCATTGGTAATATGGGTTACATTGTAGTCATAATAAATACTAAACTCTACATGTCATGCTTGACAAGTTTTTGTTAGGTGATAAATTCCAGAAAAGCTAAAAGGTTGGACACCTGTCAGTTAGACTATCATTAGTTACTAAAGTATGGTTCAGAGATGCCAGGGAGGTGAAAACCATTTTCATAATAATATCAAGTTGAAATGTCTACTAGAGTAAATCTCAGTACCCACATAAAACTCTTTGGGGGGGGGGGGGAAGGTCTTCAATAATTTTTAAGACTATAAGGGATCCTGAGATCAAAAAGTTTGAGAAACATTGTTTTAGATGTTTTCAAGGTCATTCTCAGCTATGACATTCTCTGTTCTAAGTTCTTCCTAGCACCTGCCTTCCATGCTTTAAGGTCCTTCCCATCTATGACTTCAAAGGCCCCTCCCAACTATGACATTCTGTGTTCTAAGGACCCTTCTGACCCTGAAGTTCTGTGTTCTAAGGTACCTCCCAAATACAGTATTCTGTATCTAAGATCCCTCCCAGCTCTGATATTTTGTTATTCTTTATGTAAGCAAATCCAGCCAGAATGGGGCTAATAGAAGCTGCAGAGACATTTTGGCAGGTGAGATGTAAAAAAGATTAAGAGGATTATGCGGATGTTTAAAGAGCAAATAGAATAAGATTGCAAATCAAACATGAAGTGATTCCCTTAGCCCTAAAGTTAGCAGAATTGAGGAAGGGGGGACATTCACAGAGGGAGGGTGGTCTCTGTCCTGGGTAATGCTGTTGGTCTAATAATGGCAAATGACTGGATCCTTCAGGTCTAGCTCCAGACCAAGTTAGAGATTAGTATAACTAGGAAAGTCTTCTAATCATTTCATTGCCCCGGATTTTAGTTACTTTATCTGTAAAATGGGCCTCATAATGTCTGACCAGTCTGAAGACATAATTCTCCATTCAGGAATCCTCAGTCAAGCCATTGTTCCCCATAATATATATCCCTTTGCCTTAAGTCTGGGAACATCATACTCAACATCTAAATCATGGGGTTTTACTTTCACCTGGCTTTCCAGGCTCAACCAAATTTTTAGATACTGTTCAAAATATAACAATCTACTCAATGCGTGACCTTAAACAAGTCATTTCATCTTATTTTTATCTGAATTAATTTTTTTTTTTAGTTAACAGAAATCTATTTTCTCCCTCCTATTCCTAACTGATTGTTGGGGCGTGGGGCAGGGGAAGAAAACATCAAAGCATCTGGGGTTGAATTTGATCTCTGGTCCTCCTTGACTCAAGGACCAGCACGCAATTCATTGTACTATCTAGTTGTCCCTTCCCTATTTCTTCGATCTCTTTGGAGTTGTCGGCCTAGACGTGGCATGACTGGGTCAATCGCTCTGTTTAATAACTTTTTTGTGTGTAATTCCAAATTAATTCCCAAATTGCTTGTGGTCGCCTTGGTAGAATTATAAAATCTCCAGTTTTATCTAGCTTGTGAAAGGGCTTTAGATATAAAAACTCAGTGAAGTAGTGAAAACATGTCCATTGTACAGATGAAGTTGAGAGACTAAAGTCAGAGATCCCCTGATTCTAAGCCTAGTGCTCTTTTTCTGTATGATAATGAGAACATTCTATGTTACTTTAATATCTACAGAATATTTGCCAGACATTTCATGTTTTGAGCCTCACAAAAACCTGTGAAGTGAGCGTTACTGCATCTTATTAATTATAAATTATAGGGTGAAAGGTGTCAAGCTGGGATGGACTTCAGAGACCACTGAGTTCTACTCCCATTTTTACTGATGAGGAAACAAAGGCCCAGAGAGGGAAAGTGGCCTGTTCAAAAGCTAACAAATGTAAGAGGAAAGATTGGAACCCAGGTCTTCCCTTGTCCACTTGACCACAGAGGACTTTGTAAGTCAACCCCAACTGCTTAACACAGGGCCTGCCAGGAAACAGATACTTTTTTGTTTGAATTGAACTTTTATTTGGACCTCAGTTAATCTTTTCTATAAAATGGGAATAATACAACTTGACCTGCTTGAGGGTTGGAACTGGATCAGATGATGTTTTCACTTGAACTTCTACCCTTGTAGCTTCTTCACCCTCTCCACAACTGTGTTCTTTTTTTCTTCCCTTACGCTCTTTCTAAACTTGCTTTCAGGGGGAACATCTGTTTGTAGACAGGGACAACTGAGTGTGTCTCAGTCAAGTGAATTCTCTCTCTTAGGAGACTAGATTGCAAGGCTCGTAACTAATGATTCAAAGGAAGGCTTCATCTCATGCTGATAGACCACTGGGTAAACAGTGGTGTCTTAGAAAAAGCCCTCCCTATAAAAAAAACCCTAAAAATCCTAAAAAAAACCTTAAAAAAAAAGAAAAAGAAAAAGCCCTCAACTGGTCTGAGATGATGGCTGAGTTTTGCTACTAACTTAGTCTGTGTCCTTGGGCAATTTGGAGAGATTCTTAGGTCTTCCTTTCTTACCTTGAGGTGGAAGTGTTGGACTGAAGAATCACTATTATCCTTTCAGCTCTGACATTCTGTGTGCTTAGGCCCCTCCTGGCTCTTACATCCTGTGTTCTAAGGGCCCTTCCAATTCCAATTTTCTATGTTCTAAGTATCCTCCCAGGTTTGCCATTTTGTGTCCTAAGGGCTCTCCCAACTCTGATATTCTGCGTTCTAAGGTCCCTCCCAGCTTTGACATTCAATGTCCTAAAGGCCATCTCCTCTCTGACATTCTGTCTTCTAAATGTCCCTCCTATCTTTGACATTCTGTCTTATAAGGGGTTTTTCAGTTCTAATATTCTGTGTTCTAAAAACCCTCCTTAGATCCTATGTCCCAAGCCCCTCCCACCTCTGATATTTTCTGTTCTAAGGACCTTCACTGATTGATTTTCTTTGTAAGTCTATATATTATATTTTATACATTTAAAAATATCATTCTGAGTAGAGGTTCCCAGACTTTACCAAGTCACCAAAAGGCTTCTGGACATTTGAGGTGAAGAACTCCTGATCTTATTAAATCTCTTCAGTTTTACAAATGAGGAGATAGAGGCTCCAAGAGAGGGAGTGGCTCACTGAAGGTCACCTATTTAGTAAGAAGCACTGTCAGGACTTGATCTTCTAAGACCATTAGTGGACCCTCCCTGCCATGCATGAGATCATGGACCACAATCAGCCTTCCTCACTGCAGTCTTCAATCCCCAGGCTTCTGGATAGAGCCCCTCCATGTTGCCTGTCTCCTGCTGCAGCTGCCCTCCCTCTTAGAGTGGGCCAGGTACTGTCACATCATTAGGATGCAGGGCTGCACCCGTACATCTCTTCCCAGCTATCAGCTTACCAGGAACAGTTGTCAAACACTCCCCTAATCCCCAGTATAATAAACCGTTCTCATTTTCCAGATTTCTGTCTCTCCTGAGGGCCTGGGCCCTGGGCAAGTTGATGCTCACTTTTTCCTCTGCCCAATCAGATTTGGCCTTGGAGCCTCCTTGAATGGGGGTATCCCTTGGGAACTGTAAAGTCTATAGTATCAAGGGCCCGTTAGGGGTTGTATTCAGAGACCCCCCTCCTTTTGGCAGGTGCATATTGCATCTACTCCCTGGAGACTCTCAGGCATCTCTGGCTTTTTTGGAAGATTGACATCCCAGCTAAATTGACTGTAAAGTGATCTTCTGTAAAGAGAATCAATTTCCCCATGAACTTCAATTATAAATTAGGAGATGTATCTGGCAAAATTGATCCTTGGATAGAAGTTGAAGAATTTGGCCCTATTAGGGCTGGTGCTCTATCCACTGTGCCACTCAGCTGCCCCTAGTTGAAGAATTTGGCAAGAAATCTCCCTTGTTCAATAGGGGAGAGTAAGAGAACATGTTGCTGCTCTTGATAGGTTCAAGTCATTTGTTCCAGAAGAATGCTGAAAGCATCTGTGGATGTGGGTGGCCTAGACTCTAGGCTAGGTCCAACTGGAGTTGAAGTCAGGAGAAACTGAGTTCAGATCCTGCCTCAGATATTTACAGCTGTATGATCCTAGGCAAGTCACTTTTGCCTCTCTCAGCTTTGGTTTTCTCATCTGTAAAATGGGGGTAACAATGACAGCCATCGCTGAGGCTTGTTGTGAGGATCAAATGAGATAGCACTTATCGATCACTTGACAAATCTTATAGCATCATGTAAGTGCCAGCAATGATTATTGTGTAATTGTTGAATCACTGTCAGTGTCATATTTGAAGAATCACACAGAAAGGGCCAGGTGTCTGAGCAAAGGGTAGAGGTCATCCCATTCTAAAAAAAAAAGAATAAAATCTGCAAGCATAGGTTAATGACTTTAATTCCTAGCTAAGTTCTAGCATATATTATTAAAGGGATGGTTAGTGAACATGTAGAAAAGGAAGCAATGATCACAAAGAGCCAGTCTGGCTTCATCAAGCACAGGTCATACCCTCATTTCCTTATTTGTATGACAACATTTTGAGATTGGTAGATTAGGGGAACTGTTACAGACATAGTACATCTCTCATGCTATTTTCTCATGGACCAGATGGAGAGGTGTCAGCAAGACGACTGTCTACTGTAGCTAAGGGAATTTGGACTGGGATAATGAAGAGTCCTTGAATTCATGCCAAATGAGAATGGATCAAAGGTCCTGAAGTTGTTAAACCTGAGAAGACATCATCACTGTCTTTAAGAATTTAATGGGCTGCTGTGTGCAACATAAATTTGACTTGTTCTACTTGTCCCCAGAAGGTAGAACTAAGAACAGTGAGTAGAAAATGAAGAGAAACAATTTAGACTTGCCATAAGGAAAACTCTCCAACAAAGAGCGTTATTTAAAAGAAGAAAGGGCCCACCTCCTTACTATAAGATTTCAAGCAATGACTTGTGGTCATTTCTTTCAGGAATTTTGAAAATGTTATTCTGGTTCAGATTCATGATGGACTAGATGATGGCTTCTGAGGTCCTTCCCCCGCTGAAAGTTCACTCTGCCAATATAGCTTTTTCCTCTGACTGTTCAGTTTCTTCCAGAACCTCATTTTTTAAAGGAAAGTACCCAAATCAGGCAAGTCTATATTCCTTTCTGATGTCCACTCCTCTCTCTGGACTTTCTCCACCACTCCCCTCATGAATACCTTCTCCTGCCCTCCCTCCTCCTTTTCAGTGGTCTTTACCTGCCATATTCTCCTATTAGAATATCAGTGTATTGAGGGCAGAGATTGTTTTTCTTCTTGTATTTTTATTCCCAACAATTTGGTATTTCCACAATGCCTAGTACCCAGAAAGACCTAGTACCTAGAAAGAGTTTAACAGATACTTCTCATTGACTTCAATCCCTGAGTCTCTAAGGCCTCTTCCAGGTACAATACAATATAATAAATATTTACTAAGCACCCACTTAAGAAAGAAAAAGTTCCTATTCTCAAGGAGTTTACTTTCTAATGAAGGAAGGCAATATACAAAAGAAAAGTGAAGGAGAAGGAGTGGGGTACCCACTTGGGGGAGGGGAAAGGAAGAGATAATATTGGTGGGGTCAGAGGCAAGTAGGGCAGCTGGGGGAACTGAAAGTTGTCTCCGTTTAAGGAATTTTGGAGAGGAGCTTTTTGCTTCTCCTTCAAGCCTTCCAGAGGGATGGAGGCAACCAAGGACATTGATGAGTACCAAAACTGAAGTAATCTCCTAACATTCTCTGATACTAAGTTAGCTGGTTGGCATAGTGGTAACTATACTATACTTGAGTTCCAAACCTGCCTCAGAGGCTTACTTTTTTGTATGTCCCTGGGCAAGCCTGAAGCCTCAGTTTCCTATCTCAAAAATGGGAATAATAACAGTATCTACTATAAAAGGTTGCTATGAGAATCACATGAGGCAAATCATCTTGCAAATTTTCAAGATTTTTGATGTCTGTCTCTCATGCCTTACACACCCAGGAAATCCTGGTCTTATCTGGGTCAACTGGGTTGGTAGGTGCTAATCAGAACTGGTCCTCTCTCAAACCATCCTAGGGCCATTGCAGGGGTTATATCTAGGGAAGGTTTTAACATGAGGAGAATCATAGTCATGAGCTGGAAGTTAGAGCTGGAAAGATACTTGGAACATAAAATGTCAGAAAGGGGCAAGACCTTGGAGACCATTTGAACCAGGCATTCTTAACCTTTTAGTCATGGGCAGCCTTGGAGGTACTGGTAAAGCCTATGTATCTATTCTCAGAATAACATTTTAAAATAATTGAAGAATATGTTAAATTTCATTTAGAAAGCAATGAAATGAAAGATGTCAAGTTTACAGATCCCCTGAAATCTATCAATGGATACTTTGGGGTGGGATCTATGGATTCCAGATTAAGAACCCCTAATCTGGACCAATTTACTCATTTTACAGATGAAGATGCAGAGGCCCAGAGATGGGCAGGGATTTTCTCAAGGTCACAAATGGTTAGTGACAGAACTGGGACTGGAACCTTCACTCTCTTAACTGACCACCTGCCACCTTTGCCTCTCTTTCACTTTTTTAATGCCAGCTACCCAGTTCAGGGACCCTTGCTTTCAAAATAAATATCCTCCTGGAGGATGCCATATGGCTGATAATCTTGGAAAATGACTATCTTTAAGGGATTAAAGTTTCAGGTGAGTCAGAGGACAATGTATTCATGGTGAATACAAGTAAGCCACTGTGCATCTTCAGTAATTATTCATGTGGAGAAAAGAACTTTAGATCTATTATTGCCCTTATAATCTGGATATTTTAGTGCTTGATATTTTACAACAACGTGATGATGATGGTGGTGATGGTGGTGGTGATGTTGGTGATGAAGGAGATGAGGAAACTGGTTCAGAGAGCTTAAATGAATTGCCTATGGTCACACAAGAACTCAGAGCTTTCTGACTTAACCTGGCACTTTGCTCCTTACTTCACATGACAGTGCTTAATAAAAGATTCTGTCACTGAATTGAATTGGAAAGCTGAGGTGAATGAGTATGAATGGTAAGAATGATGCTAATCGATAGTTTATTACATTATGAATAATAATAGTTAGCATTTATATAGCACTTTAAGGTTAAATGTTACCTCATTTGATTCTGGCAACCCTGGGAGGTATGGGCTATTGTTATATCCATTTTACAATTGAGGAAAATGAGGCAGATAAAACTTAAGTGACTTGGCCAGGAACACATAGCTAGTGAATGTCCAAGACTGATTTTGAACTCAGGTCTTACTAACTCTATGTCTGGGACTCTATCCACCTAGAAGAATAGTCAGGGTTCCACTTATAACCAGGAAATATAAAAAGGTCGTTGACTACCTTGGCAGGGTCCCCTATGGTGGATTTATAGAAAAGCATGAAAAGAATTATACAGAATCAAGGGCACTTAGTTTTAGAATTGCAAGAGAGCTCAGAGGTCAATAAGTCCAGAAAGGTAAACTGAGTTAATTGCTCAAGGTCATGATGATCATAGAACTATTGTCTTGTAGCTGCAAGGGATTGCAGAAGCAGCTTCCAGTTGTCTCATTTTACAGAAATCCATGGTATAACTTGCTCAAGATCATCCATGGAGCAGGTGACAGAGCTAAGCTCCAAATTTGTGTCCAGTGATACCATATTCAGTATTTTTTCTACTATATCAAGGTACTTTGTATACCAACGAGGGGAGTGAGTAGTGCCCACAGCAATGAACTCAGCCATCCATTGAAATTTTGAGCTGGGATGTCAGCTGCCACCTACCTCCCTCTCCTCTCCCGCCTCCCATCCTGTTACTGATTACTGATAAACACCCGGTTCTGAGTTGGAGGGTAATTAGCTCCCAAATAAGGGGGGGGGGGACACTAATCAGACAGGAGTCTGCTGCAGGTGGGAAAATGGAAGCAGATTCTCCCAGCATTATGCAAATACATGGCCTGGATAGCTCTCAGAGAAGTCTGGAAGGCCCTTCATTCTTAAGTGGGCTCTGGGAAGCCCTTTGATGGAGGAAGCTGGCCCTGAACAAGAGCAGGCCTGTCAGCAAGGACTCTAGACTTATTAAGAACAATCAGAGACCTCATAGCAGGGGGTCATTTAGCATCATAAACTGAGGGATGCATGGATTGCTTACTTTGTAACACCCCTAGTGAATAAATGAATAGCCATTGGTTGAAGTTCTTATATCAAGAGGGAGGCTGTAGGGACTCTAGGAGCACTAGGACCACTCAGAGAGGTCATGCTAGGGACCCCGCCCAGTGACAAAGATCCTCCAGCCATTCTATTTTATTGTTAAGAAGGATTTAGCACCATAGATTTTTCTTTTGGCAAGGCAATGGGGTTAAGTGACTTGCCCAAGGTCGCATAGCTAGGTTAAGTGTCTGAAGTCACATTTGAACTCAGATCCTCCTGATTCCAGGGCCAAGCCACCTAACTTCTGGCATCAGTTGATTTTTTGATCTGGAATATACCTTGCTGGTCCACGATTCTGGCACAGTGCATAGAATGCGGTATTTCACATTCAAGAAGCCCTAAGTTTAAACCCTGCCTTAGACATTTACCAACCATATGACATTATGACTTTACTTAACCTTTCCCAACCTAAATTTCTTCCTCTGTAGAATGAGAGGTGTTAGATTCAATGACCTCTAAGATTCCTTCTAGTTCAAAATCTGTGATATAACACAGCTTCCTAATTTTATATATTGGACCCATTGTTAATCTATCCAAAGTCTCACTTTTATATTTGTCTCTTGGTAACTTTTATGCACTGATCCTAGTCTTGAACTGTAAGGCCAAGCAGAATAAATCTAATCCTTCAAGACACTGAATATATCTTAAAAAGTCTGTGTCTAAAATATTTTATACACACACACACACACACAGACACACACATATACATCCATACATGCACACACATATGCACAAACACACATACACAGAATGGTCAATATGTGAAAAAGCTGAGCATTTTCAATACTTAGTAAGTGTTGAAAACTTTTCAAACAAGAGCAATAGTGCAAAGTTACCCATTAGTTATTTCAGCAGGGTTAGTCTTCCAAGGTAAAGTTCCCTGGGAAGTGTGATTTTTCAGGACATAAGTAAAGTTCTTTGACCAAAGTCTATCTCCCCGTGATCCTTTCACACTGCCTGAAAGTCTATAATGATAGATACATTCCTTTGGATTAAATTTTGCTCTGCTTTCTCTTTTCAAATACAATTTTCTTCTATTTCTTTTTTTTTTCTATTTCTCTTTTCAACCAAACCCCAAACACCCAAAAGGAAAAGTACATTGTCTTTAACCCCTTATTTTTGGAAGGTTTCTTCTTTGATCTAAGGTCTCTCCTAGTCCTGACAGTTTTTTATTCTAAGTTACCTTCCAGCTGTGATATTTTATATTCTGAGGCTTCATCCAGATATCTAATCCTCTGATTAAATTATTTTCTAAAATTGTCATTCTGTGTCTTCAGAAATTAATGTCAGAAGCCAGGGAGAAGTCATTATAGGAGTCTCAAATCACCCCTTCTGTGCTGTCCAGGGTCCTGACTTCTTCCTGAGTTGTCACTGATACATATATCCTCAATTATGCCTTCTTGATCATACCAAATCTTACCACCAAGACACAAGGGGTTTGGCTCTGTCTCTGATTTGCGCCTGTAAACTACCCAAAGTCTTCCCCAACTTATCTGTAAAATCATCTTAGATCTTGCTGGATATCTTAGCTGGAGTTGTAGGGAAAGGACTGCTGTCCTAAAGTTTAGCCAGCCCTGTGTTGTTTTCCAGCAACTACATGTATAGAATCTAACTAGGACCATAGGATTTTGAACTTTGAGGAACTTTAGAAAATATCTAGCCTAACACTTTATTTTATAGATAAGGAAATTGAGACCCAGAGAATGGAAATAACTTGATCAGCATCACATAGTTGTAAGAAACAGACCTGGAATATTAACTCAATTTGTCTGACTCCAGACCTAGCACTTTCTATCCCTATTCCCTCTTTTTCCTTTTATTTCTGCTTCCTTCATTTCCCTTCTCTTCTCTTCTCTTCTCTTCTCTTCTCTTCTCTTCTCTTCTCTTCTCTTCTCTTCTCTTCTCTTCTCTTCTCTTCTCTTCTCTTCTCTTCTCTTCTCTTCTCCCCTCTCTCCTTCCCACTCCCCCCAGCTCTCTTTCCCCTAATGACAAAAATCTCTCTCTCATAAGCCTGTCTAAAAGTCTGCTATTAAAGGCTTAGACTAGGACCTCCTTTCTCATGAATACTTCAACCTCTCTGAACCAATTTCTCCAATTGTGAAAAGGAGGAGGGGTAATCTTTAAGGACCTATCCGTCCCCAGAGTTCTATAGAATGTTTTAATGTCTATTCTGAAGCCAACATTCTGCCATTAGGATGACATTTTTCCTGGCAAAATATTCTAGAGCACATTATTAAAGCAATAGTTTGAAGGCATCCAGGAAGGAAAGCAAGGATCATGAAAAGTCCACCTAATCTCATAAAGGACAGGTCATGTGGAATAAAGCTTCATTTTCTTTTTTGACAGGGCAACTTAGCTAATAGCTTATGGGAATATGTAGTAGTATAGATTTCAGCATAGCAATTGAAGAGAGTTTTTCATAACAACCTTGTGTATAAGAAGGAAAAAATAACTATATAATAATGTTTATGAGGATTTAGAGCTGGTTGACATGAGGTTGATTTTTTTGGGGGGGATTAAGTTCCTAATGTAATGAGTGCCTCAAAGATCTTTCCTTTGCACTGAATGATTCAGCATTAAAAATAATCATTTTGACGAAGTCATAGAAGTATACATGTCAGAATTGTAGATAACCCATAGTGGGAGTGGGAGATAACACAATGGATAACAAAATCAGGATAAAAAATATCTCAATAGTCCAGAATATTAGGTGGAATCTAAGAAGATTAAATTTAATGAGAACAAACGAAGATTCCAACACAAGTCCAAGAAAATAAATTCATCAGTCAATCTAGAATGGGGAAAGTGTGGCTTTCCAAGATCCAGTTAAAAGAGCTGGAATTGTAGTCTGAAGTAGAAAAGGCTTAGGGAAGACATTGTAGTGTTCAAGCATTTGGAGTGTGAAAGAGGGATTAGGTTTATTGTTTGGACTTGGTCACAGGAGGCAGAATTAGGAGTTTCAGAGGGACAGATTTCAGAACAATAGAAAGAGAACTAACTGAATAATGAGAGCTGTCTAAAAAGAAAATAGATGATCTTGGGAGGTAGTGGGTTAGCCTCAAGAGCAGACTAGATTTTGAGAGGATATCCAGTCCAATGCCCTCATTTTATAGATGATGAAACTGGCATTTAAGGAAGTTATGTGATTTTCCCAAGTTCCCAAAGACAGGAAGAATCAGAGGACTGATTTGATTCTCACTTCAGAGCCCCTATGATTTTCATTATACCACATTTCCCAGGTAGTATTTGTTAGGATTCTCTAGAGGGGTTTCTCAACCATGTAT
Source organism: Macrotis lagotis (assembly GCF_037893015.1). Taxonomy (NCBI): domain Eukaryota; kingdom Metazoa; phylum Chordata; class Mammalia; order Peramelemorphia; family Peramelidae; genus Macrotis; species Macrotis lagotis. The sequence goes on from NC_133658.1 coordinate 869,316,579, forward strand.
GTATTAGACTAGAGACTCTCCAAGATCTTGCCTAACTGAGATTCTGTAACTCTTTTCCCTATTGTTCTTTGGAAATAAATCTGAGCAAAACACCCCCTTCCTAACTACCTTCCTTCCTAACCATGACACTTAACCTAGACTTCACTCTGTCTGTTCCCTGGCCACTGAGACAAGGAAAGATGCTACCCAACCTAGTGTGTAAGCCAATCAAGATATATCTCCCAAGATCATTCTTTTTCTTTTTAGACAGCTCTCATTATTCAGTTAGTTCTCTTTCTATTGTTCTGAAATCTGTCCCTCTGAAACTCCTAATTCTGCCTCCTGAGACCAAGTCCAAACAATAATACTATATTTAGTACAATGACTGCTAGCTTAAAGACCCCTAGTTACTTGTGTTGAGATGCAAGAAGGACAGAAATGGAAGGTAGACTGGGGAAGAACAGCTCTAGAAAAACACCCCTCCCCCAATTTTTTAATTAATGTATGCCATCCAGGAGCCCTTAGGCATTCTAGAATTTTTTCATAAGAATTCCAGGCTTCACAGCAATCACTTTCAAACACTACATCTTCCTTAAATAGGCCAAGAACCAGCCAACACCTTTGGGGAGCCTCTGGGCAAAAAGCATGGTCTAATTTAGACTCAGTTCTACTACTGTCTGTGACTTTGGTCAAGTCACCTAGTTCTCTTTGCCTTGGTTTCATTATGTATAAAATGGAAATGATAGGTTCTGTCCAACCTAACTCATAAAGTATTGTGAAGATTCAGGTGAGGAGGAGGAGGAGAGAAAAAGGCTCATTAATGACAAGATTATAATGACTTCAGGGTTCTCATATAAAATACAAATGGGGTGGGTTTAATGATCTATTATGTCCAGTCATTGTTTATTCTAAGATTTTATATTCTAACATTCTATGTTCTGAAGTACCTTCTAACTCTGACATTTTGTGTTCTGAATTTCCTCAGTTTTGATATTCTATGTCCTAAGGGTCCCCCCTTCATCAGCTCTGATATTTTATGTTTAAGCCCCCTTGCAATTCTGATGATCTGTATTTTAAGATCCCTCCCAGTTCTGACACTCTATGCTCTAAAGGCCCTTCCAGCTGTAACATTCTATGTTCTAGGGGCCTTCCCTTCATTCTGTGTTCTAAGGGCTTTCCCAGCTCTAACATTCTGGGTTCTAAGGACCCTCTCAACTTTGATATTCTGTGTACTAAGGGCCCTTCCATCTCTGATATTCTGCATTCTAAGAGCCCTCCTAGTTCTAACATTCCATGTTTTAAGGTCCCTCCCAGCTTTGACATTCTATGTTATCTTCCAGGTTTTCCAATCTATGGTTCTAAATGTATCTGCAAATGGGAAAATTATTGTGAAAGGCCTATGGAAAGAATATTTCAAGTGTAATGGACTATTAATATGCCCATTTTTTCAGGCTCATTATAACACTGATATTTTTCCCTCCTCTGGGCAAGGGCAGTCTCAACAATCCCCCCTTCCTGACAACTTTTTTGCCTGCCCCAGAAATTCACTTTGTCTCTTTATTCCTTCAGCTTTCCCATCATGCCGTGAACAGACTGTTGCTAGGAGATGGCAGCTTGGCAGCTTTCTCTCCGTCTCCCTGTTTGATGTTTTGAGCATGGGGCCCATGAGTGAGATTTCCTAAAGCTGGGTCCGCCTCCACAATGAGGGGAGTGGAGGAGAGAGGAAAGCCCCAGGCTGGGCTCTGGGTGCTGTGTGCATTGATCAATGCCTCCACAATCCATGGTCTTTCTCCCTGCTCCTGAAAAGTGAGCCTATTGAATCCCAATCAATTTATCCCACGTCCACTTCTTCTCAAGATCCGGATTCCCAAAGGAAACTTAGAAATCATCAAACACTAACTACTCATGTAACTTTTGGCAAGTGGTCTAGCCTCTCTGTGCCTCAGATTCCTCATCTGTAAAAAAGATGGCGGTTGAATAATGACCTTTCTAGAGTCTATAATTCTAAAATCTTAGACCAACACAATGTTTGAACAAATTTGGAATCTGGGTCTCAGAATAAAGAAGTAACTTGCTGAAGAGTGCGTAGGGAGTCAGCAACAATATCCAAATTAGAATTTAGGTCCTCGGATTCCAAAATAAATGCTCCTTCCATTTGCCATATTGTTGTCTAACTTAAATTTCGTGATTTTTTAATCAGTTTCTTGGAGATAGTTTCTTGGAGATTTTAATCACTTTCTTCAGGAAAGTGGATTTTGTAGAAGGCCCAGGGGGAAGAAAGCTGGATAATTATAGACACATCCCCTGGTCATGGACATTACCTTCTTTCATTCTTTGTAGATGTGAGAGACTTTGTTGCTGCCAAGTCACTTTTTTTCTTTGTGACCCCATCTGGGGTTTTCTTGGCAAGGAGAGTGGAATAGTTTGCCATTTCTTTCTCCAAATCATTTTACAGAGGAGGAAGTCAAGGCAAACATGTTTGAGTGACTTGTCCAGTGTCACATAGCTAGAAAGTGACTGAAGTCAGATTTAGGAACATGAGTCTTGCTGACTTCAAGTCCTCTTCACTACCCCCAGCTGGGGGACTAGGGGGATATACTGGATGCATTGACTGATTTTGCTGACCTTTTCCTTTTTCTCTTTGTAAGAAATATTTCTCTGCATTAGGGGACAGGAGAGGCATTTAGTTGGTCAGTCAATCATTTCAACAAACATTTATTAGACCCTTATTTATGTGTTAGGCATTGTGCTAAGCACTGGGTGATAGAAAGGGATAGAAGCAGTCCCTTCCCCAAGAGGCTTACATTGTAATGGAGAATGTAAATCTGAAAATAAATAGGTAGACATCCAATGTATTTAGAATATCTGGAAGGCAATCTCAAGGTGATGATATAGACACATGACATGGTGGTGAGGAAGAAGGATGGGAAAGACCTCTTGCAGAAGATGAGGTTACAATGAAGGATGATAAAAAATCAAAGATGTCAAAAATCAATACAGAATTTTTAAAATTCCAGGTATTGCCACAAGCTCCTGGAGAGAGATCCTGGGGCTGAAGTTAACCTTCTCCCCAGCTTTGCACAGGGGTAGCTGGGTGACAGAAGATACAGGTTCTCTTCTCAGTTCTTCCAATGACTAGTCAAAAGACCTTAGGGAAAGTCATTTCTTTCCTGGACCTCAGCTTGCTCATTTGGAGTTGGGTGAGAGGATATGAAGAATATTAGATTCCTTAGGAATCAGGGTGTAGGTATCTCTCTGAAGAGTAGATTTGGATTGGCTATGGAATTCAGAATTCATGAATACTTATTCACCCTAATTGAGGGCTGTCTCAAACCAATCACCTGGTAGTTTATATCTGATATTAGAATAAAAGAAGACACTTGTAGGACATTTAGAAATTAAAAAAAAAGCATGGTTTCCCTCCAAAACATATTTAGTTGCCAAGGCAGACCACTTTGGAATGGCCACGAAACAGGAAAGCCCCTGACTCATTGTGGGCAAATCTCTTTATACCTATAGATGACTAGGAGGGAATGTCAGCCAACAAATTCTCTGAGCCAATAAAATATCATGGATTTTTGAAAGCAAGCTTAAGGACCTTTTAAGAAAAAAATTGACTAACTTGAATAAGATAAGGTATTAGGAAAAGATAATCCAGCTTCTAAGGCAGAGGGCTCTGAGAAATAACATTATTCCTGCTATATCCTGTCCCATCTCAGGCTGGGGAGTGGGAAATGTCTGTAGTGAAGTGAGTATATATCTCTAATAATACATTCCCTTAGCATCCCTCAACCTTTGAAATCTATGGTTCTAAGGTCCCTCTCAAATATGACCTGTTCTAAGGTTCTTCTAACTTCTCTGCCAGTTCTAAGTTTTTTTACCTTCTATTTTTACCTTTAGTTCCTTTCTGGAGCTAAGTCCCTCCACCTCCACCAAGGCTGACCTGTTATATTCTGTTTTCCATTCTAGTCTATGTCATGTATTTTAAGGTCCCTCCCTTATCTGTCATTATATGATCTTAAGGACTTTCCCACATTTGAGGGTCCATGATTTAATTTCCTCTCCAGTTCTGAAATTCTATCTTCTAAGGTCTCTTCCAAATATTATATTCTATGTTTTAGTTTCTTTTCCAGTACTAACAATAGCTATTCTAGTGCTCCAGTCATGAAATTCTGTCCTAAAATCCTTTTCAACTCAATTGTAACTTGAGCTTCCAGTCAAGTCTGGGGAGTTCTGCATGTTGCTGCATTTGTTATTGAGTCCTGATTGAAGAAGAGAATTCTGATAGAACACAGAACCTGCATGAGGGGTGAAGTTAGTTCTAGACATTTTTCTAGGCAGTTTCAGGGAGAGACAAGTTTTGATTCCAGACTCTTTTTGGAGAATGACCCTTGGAGAGAGAGAAATACTTTGGAAATTGCATACACATAGGGGAGCCAGCTCCTCAATTAACCATAATCTGAAGTTTACCTCCCTAGAGACTTCAGAGAGAATTGACCCTGGAGAAAGATTGGGGTTTCTCTCTCTCTCTCTTGGTTTATTCCCATCATTGCCTTATTCCCATCAGAACTTATTCATTCTCTGGGGCTTTCTCTGATCTATTCTAATCTGTCTAAAGTTTCTAATTTATTGGCTATTTTGCTTGGATAAATGGGTTTACTTGCTATTCACTATTTGTGATGGTTTTTTCATTCAACCTACATTTGGTGGGAAGGTGATGAGTCAAATGTAAACTTGGGGCTACCCTCCCCTCTTAAAGCTATGGGCTATAAGCCAGGAAAGTGACTTTTATTTTGACCATATTATACCCTTAGACTAGCAATATTTGGGGAGAGTGACAAATAGATATCTAGAGACTGGAGAAAAGATGACCCAACAAAAGCCCCTTTTTCTGCCACCTTCAAGACAGGAATCACTGCCTCCCTGGGAGAGACTAAGTCAAATTCCAGAGCTATCTTGCTATCCATATGTTTGTATTTGGCCACTCCAATATATATCTTACATTAACATTGTACAAATCTAATCTATTAAGGGAGGAAGTTTTTTGTTTTTTTTTAAGCAATCCATTGACTGATTCTTATTCTTCTCTTGGACTAATTTCTTTCAGTACTTGGGCCAGGAGACTTGTGCTCCTTGGACTCACTGCTGTCCTCTGGTTCTTAAGGGACCTTGGGCTTGGAAATTGGGCCCTGCTCCAGTTTTCTATCCATTTTAAGATACCCAAGTACCAAGGACATGGAAGGAGGGAAGAGGGCTCAGAGCGGCCCTCCTTCCCTGTTCCTCACTGGGCCTGAATGCTTGTGTTATTTTTGTGATAAAAGTTTAATAAATTGAAAGGCACGGTTTTCATTCCACTGGTAATTAACTGCAGCCGCTGTGTTCCCTCCTAATTGTCTCTCTCACTCCAGACAGGCCGGAGATCAATAGAAACGGGCCTCACCGCTCAGGAGAAAGTCACAATTAATTAATTGTCTTGCTGGCGAGTGTCTCCATCTGCCAAGGATCAAATAGGATGGAGTACTGCTCACTGAGGGCCTTTGCTAGCTAAGAGACTGGGGCTTGCCCTCAGTGGTAGAGGCCCTAGACTTCCTGGAACGTGCAGGGCAGGAGAACCCCCAGGGGTTCTGGAACACACTGACAGGCAACAGTCTTTCTCTACAAAAGAAGGTAGTGACAGTAATAACATCAGAGTTCTGTTAGCCAAATGGCACCCACTGAGGCAGATTTGGGGCAAAGAAAAGGGTGTTCCAGGTATTGTGGTGCATAGACCTTTAAAGCTCGAATGCTGTTGTGTTGTTGAGTCATTTTCAGTTGTGTCTGATTCTTTGTGACCCCATTGGGAGTTCTCTTGGCAGAGATACTGAAATGGTTTGTCCTTTCCTTATCCAGCCCATTTTACAGAAGAGAAAACTGAGGCAAATGTGGTTAGATGACCTTCCCATAGTCACACAGCAAGGAAGAGTCTGAAGTGAGATTTGAACTTGGGAAGGGGAGTCTTCCTAATTCCAGGTCTAGTGTTCTTTCCACTATACTATCTAACTGCTCTTGGTTAAGAATAGCTAAGGCCAAAGAGCAGCAACATATGGTTTGTCTTCCTTTTTCTATGGTATCATAGGAGCTGTCCTCCATGTAATCTCCTGTAAGTCAAAGTCTCTTTTCAACTTCTTCTCTGTTCTGTTTTAGCAGAGGATCTCTCCTTTTACTTTACTGAGAAAATGAAGGCAACCATTGAAAACTCCCTCTCCTTTCCCATTCCACACCTCAACACCACCCCAGTCAACCCCATTGTCTTCTCCCAAGTTCCAGGTCCTGGATGATAATGAAGAGATGACCCTTCTCTTCTCCCAAACCCATCCTTTCTACTTTGCCCTTCATCCCAATCATCTCATATTCTCCAGGAACTTTTCCTTTTCTTGACCATCCTCTCATCTTCTCTCATCCTTTGATTTCTCCTTATCCTTTGATTCCTTATTCTCCTCCTTTCCTAGAACCATACCCAAGTCTCCATGTTTAAATTAGTCTTACCAGTCCCTCAAGCTATTAGTCTATATCTCTTTGCCCTTACAAATGCTTTGAAAGAGTCTGCACTTGATGCTCCTATTGACATTCACCACACACATACACACACACACACACACACACACACACACACACAAACACACACACACACACACACACACACACAGACACACACCCTTCACCTCTTAATCCTTAGCAATATGGCTTCTTACCTCTCTGTTGATACTGAAATTATTCTTTCCAGAGTTACCAATCTCTCTTAGTTGTTAAATTCTATATCCTGTTGTTTTTAATCTTCATGCTCTTATTTTTCTGCATTTCTGTATATTATTGACCACTTCCTTCTCCAAGACACTTTTCTTCCTTGACTTCTTTGACTCCCCTCTCTCTTATTTCTTCTACTGCAGGAGACATTCAGGAAGGGCTAGCATCTCTGTTGTGACCATCTCAAGCCCTTTTCAGGGTCGTTCACCCCACTTTTGGTGTCTACCTATCACCTACTTCTCACTTGTGACTACAAGAAGCTATACCAAGTGCAGTGACCACACCCTAGTGAAACCATCTTGGCAGACAGGCTAAACCAGATTGATGGTGATAGGCCTTAAACCCTTTGTTGAAATTGGGAGGGTGTCTTTCGAAGCATGTGAAGACTTTCCCCAGGAGAAAGAATGGATGAGAATAATTTATGCCCCAATGGGCATTCATCCTTCCATCCATCCATCTATCCATCCATCTATCCATTCATCCATCCATCTGTTCATTCATAATTTCTCTGTCCTCCATCACTTCCATTCTTTATCTCTTTCTCAACCATCCTCTCTCTCCCCAATCTAAAAAAGCATTTATATAACACCTAACATGTGCAAGGAAATATCTTATATACTGGAGGATATAGCAACAAAATGAAGAATACACAGATAAGTTTATGAATAATATTTTCCTTTTCCTTTTTGTATTAAAAGATCTTAGAAAAAACTGTTTAATGAATTGAACTCTTCTTAACCAAATGTCATCACATTTAGTTTATGTAGCATTAGATGACAATATAAAATTCCCTAGAATGCATGGAGGAATTATATGAGGCTCAAATTAATGCAAAAATACTCTAATGAAATTACACGCTAAAGAGATGTGCCTATCACCTTTTTCCTTTTTAAAAACACATTTTAATAATATATTTTGTCTACACATCACAATCGTTTCTGACAAATAATAATTTGGGGAGGGACAGAGTAGTCAAGAAATCTGGAAAGACTTCCTATAGGTTGTGACACCTGAAAAATCTTGAATGGGGTTAGCAATTCTAAGTGACAAAAGTAATCAGGAACAGCATCCAGGATTGGGTGGGGGCTACAGTGTGGAGCAAAGTCTGGAGGTAGGAAATGGACTACCAGGTCTAGGTGACGGTAAATTTCAATTTGACCGGATTGCATATAAAGGGTTGTTAGGTGGCTCCACAGTGCACAGTGAACTGGGCTTGGAATTGGGAAGATTCCTCTTCCTGAGTTCAAATTCAGGCTCAAACACTTACCAGTTGTATGATCCTGGGCAAGTCATTTAATCTTATTTGTCTTAGCTTCCTCATCTAAATGAGCTGCAGAAATGAATGGGTTGTGAACAGAAGAATGACATGGTCAGACCTGGGATTTAGAAAGATTATTTTAACAAGTGATAAAGGATAAAGAAGAGAGGGGACAGAATGGACACTAGGAATCCTATTAGGAGACTATTGCTGTGGTCCAGGTGAGAGTTGATGATGGTCTTAAAGAAAGTAGTAGCTAGTGAGTAGGAGAAGAGGATGAACAGGAAAAACATTGTTCAGAACTGATGAACTGATAATTTATTCAATATGGGGAGATGAGGAGTAGAAAGAGCGAAGAACTGAGAATGATGCTGAGGGATCAAAATGACCAAAAGGAGAGAAAAGAAAAAAGAAAGTTTGGAGTAAAGGTGGGTTTTAGGGAGAAAGATAATGAATTACATTTGAGAAATGTTGAATTTGAGATGACTATGGGACATCTAAGCAGTGATGTCTATGAGGCAATTGGAAATATTGGAGAAAGAGTAGGGCTGGAAACAGAGTTGGGAGAAATCTGCATAGAGAGAAGTAGATGTATCCAACCACATCATTTAGCATTTTAATCATATTGCAGAGGAGCAGAAAGAAAATGCCCTTGGCCTAGATAGTTGTTAACCCATTCATTCTCAATGTGTTGAGATTGAATTATTCTCACTTTTCTGGGTGATTTGATTGAGTCAAGCTACTGACTACTTAATTGAGGTAGTAGGTTGTGTAGTGAATAGAGTACTAGCCTAGAGGCAAGAAGACCTGAGCTCAAATCTGGTCTCAGACATTGAGCTGTGTGACCTTGGGCAAGTCACTTAATCCTGCCTATTGCTAGGCACTGTGATAATACTAGAAGGACAATAGGATCTGGAAATGGCCCAAAAGTATGTCCTCAAGAGAAGAGGGAACCTCACAGGTGCAAACCAGCCCAGAATGGAGGTACTTGAGTGCTGTCAAACATCTGCACTTGGCAAGTCTCAAGGGTGAGGAGTTGACTTCTAAATGACCCCAAATGCCTCTCCCTCCGATAGAATATAAGCTTTTTGAGGACAGAGACTGTTTTATTCTGTATGTTTGCTTCCACAGTGCCCAGTACAATCTCTGGCACATAGTAGGCACTTAATAAATGCTTGCTATTGATTGATTGCAAGCCTGAGAGTCCAGTACCCTTTTATGCCTATCTGTAGAGCCCTAGTTATGAGTTGGGATACCCAGAGTAAATTCGGGCTTGAGGTAAAAATGGCAAATTCTGAGATTCTCAAGAAAGCCTGGATTAGGTTTTGTGCCAAAGAGAGTGATTTTTGAGATACCCTCAAGATCAAACCCAGACCATGTAAACTTAGAACTTGGGGTTTGGAGCTCTCGGTTATATCTGTAATCCTCTTATCTCCTTTCATCTTGTTTATTTCTACTCTGTAATTCCCTTCCATCCTCTCCAGGTCCTCCTGTCCATTCTCTTCCCTTGTAATCTTTATTTCTTCCTCTCTTCCCTGCTTCATATTTCATTTACCTTATTTCCTCTCCTTTGTATTCCTTTCCTCTTTCTTCTATTCTTCAGATCCTCCCTTTCTATATAATCCCCTTTATAATGTTTCCCCTCTTCAATTCTCCTTCCTCCCCTCACTTCTCACTTCCCTCTCACTCTTTTCTGCTCTTTTCTGCTTTACTACCTCCATTCCTTATCTTTGTGCCCCCTTTACATTGTCCCTTCTCTGTATCCCTTAATCTTCACCTTCCCTTCATCCGTCTTCCATTTTCTGCTGATAAGACTGATTGATAGCCAAGATTCCAAGCACTCCCCTTTCCATTTTCTGATTCATTTCAATTTAGGGAATTGACTCACAGGTTTGTCTTCTCCAATTAATTCATTTCCTCCTAAGGCTTGCCCAGTATAGAGAAAGTGGTGGTGAGAGGGTGGAAGAATTTGAACTTTGAGTCATGAATTTGATTCCATTTTTTTCCTTCCAAGTCAGTTAAAAGACTCCCAGGACATAGTAGAAACATATTTGTTCACAGATCTTTTAGTAGTTTCAAAGACTTATTCATTGCTATCAGAGTTGGAAGGGATCTCAGCACCTATCTAGTCCCATTTTTACTGGAAAGGAAGTCTCACTGTAGAATATATAAGTCCCTCTTTGTAGTCCCCAGTCTTTCCTTGTAGACCTCTAAGAAGGGAGAACCCACCACTTCTTGGTGTATCCCATACCTCTTTTCATTATCAGGAAATATGTCCTGACATCCAGATTTTAATTTTATCTCTTTACAACTTCCAATCAATAATTCTGGTACTGCTAGAAGAAGGAAGAAGATGAGGTGGTAAGACGAGAAGGAGGAGGATGAAAAGGAAGAGGAGGAGGAGGAGGGGGAGGAGAAGTCCAATTATGCTTCCATATGATGGTCCTTCAAATATTTAAAGATTGATATCATGAGCCTCCATGAATCTTCTCTCCTCCAGACTAAACATACCCAATTCACCTAACAGGTCCTCCTGGGACATAGACACAAGGCCTTCACCATTCTGGTAGCCCTCCTCTGGATAATCTACATCTCATCAGCTGCCTCCCTAAACTGTGCACTCATTTCTACCCATTTTTACTCATTCCTTCTGAGGATGTCCATTCAGAGTCACTTTTCAGTTGTGGGTTTCATCTCCTGAGTAGGAGGTCAGATCTACCATCTAGTCTGAGGACCTCTAAGTTCCTTTGTTGCTAATGCTTTGGTTATTTGTGTTGGACATTTGAGGTCCCAGGTAGCTACTAGTTCCTCTTGGAATTCCCTATTCAATTGCTATTCTTCTGGCTTCTCTATAGCCATTTCCCATCTATCTTGGTGAACATATGTAGGCCATTTACTCCTTCTTACATTCCTTTCAGTTGAAAGTTTTGGGTTAAGGGGAATGGCAAAGGAACAATACTTATTAAAATTGGTGAAATTCTGGAAATAACAACAGATGTCAAGTAAAAATACTTTGCTTGGCAATACTGTCTCACATACTTACTAGTTATGTGACACTGGATGAGTCACTTGATCTAATTTGCCTCAGTTTCCTCATTTTCAATTTAGCTGGAGAAGAAAGTGGCAAACCACTGCAGTATCTTTGCCATGAAAACCTAATGGGGTCATGAAGAGACAGACATGACAAAGAACATTTATAAAGCACTTTTTGTCCTAAACTGCTATGATTATTAGAGAATGATCAATTCCCACTAAATTTTCTATCATTTTCATCCCAGGAGCCATTTCTTCCCTGTTGTTGAGAGCCCTCGTGTAATAGGTGGGAAGTCATTTCACCTCTGCCCTGGAACCCCCTCCTCACTGGTGGAGACTTCCTTGGGATGGTGATTTTCAGAAGGAATGATTCTATGCTTTCATTCTTCACCTAGTCTCTCCTGGATTCTCTATGGCTCCTCTTTTTTGTCTTCATCAATTTGCCATCTTGCAGATAAGTGGTGCAGTGGTTAGAGCACTGACCTTGGAGTCAGGAGGATAGGAGTTTGAATCTAGCCTCAGAACTTGACCTTGGGCAAGCCACTTAATTCTGATTGACACACATCCACAATCCTCTCCAGTTGTCCTGATTCATATCTGGCCACTGGACCAGATGGTTCTGGAAGAGAAAGTGGGGCTGGTGACTTAGCATAGTCCCCCTTCACTCTGATCCAATTCATATGCTTGTCATGGTATCATCTCCTTGATGTTGTGGTCTTCGAAAATGAAGGACAAATATCTCTCACCTTGCAGCTAGTCTTCCTCCCCCTCCCTTTCATTTATTGTTTCTCCTCTTTAAAGTACAAACTCCCTATAGGATATGTACTGTCTTACTTATTTGCATTTCTATCTTCAGAGCTTAGTACGGAATACTCCTTCCTAATTTATCTCTATGCCTTAGTTTCCTCCCCCATAAAATGAAGAATGGGATTAGATGCAGGAAAATCAACTGATATAGTGGAAGGAGGACTAGACCAAAGTCAGAAGACCAATGATTGAGTCTTTGATCTGAGGCAGGACCTTTGATAAATCACTTAATCTCTCTGGGTCTCAGTTTCCACATCTGTAAAATGAGATTAGTTGGTGGATTTAGATGACTTCTGAGGTTCCTTGCAACTATTAATCTGTGATACTAAGATTTTCTGATTTCTAAGGTTACTCTAACATTCTGTTTTTCAAGGTCCATTGCAGCTCTAACATTCTATTTTTCAAAGTCCATTCCATCTCTGTAGTCTAAGGACCATTTTAGTTCTAACATCCTACGTTCCAAGGTTCCTTCCAACTCTGCCTTATATTCTGTTTAAGGTCCTTTCCAATTCTAATAGTCTCTGTTCTAAGGTCTCTTTCAGCCCTGAAGTTCTATAACTTAGTGGCTCCCAAGGTGAGGGGGCTAAGATGCCTGTTTAACCATGGAGCAAAGAAGGCTGTTGCTTAGATTCTCAGGGTTAGAATCATGAGGTCTTTGAAGTAGTGTCTGATTTTTGAGTCTGTCTGAAATCATTTCTTGTTTATGCAGTAGCTGGGAACACACAAATCTCTATCCTGATGTTCCCGGGGACACATGTAGGGGATGGGGGAGGGGGAAGATTATTCTATGAGGTGTCTACCCAATCTCAGGGGGGCCAAGAGGAAGCTTGGAGGCAACATCTCTGTGTCTTCAGGGGCTCTAAAACTCAGTTTGATTATTTTCATTTTTTTAATGTTTCTCAGAAGTCCAATGTGTTCTGCCGCTTCAAAGAGAAAGGCATAAAGATTTTTTTTAAAACAGAGGCCAAAGGTGAAACTATGAAATTTCTTTGAACGTTTTTTTGTGTGTGCTGTAGGGAGGAGAAGGAATGTTTGAGTAGATTCCTTGGGGCTCTCTTTCCTGGCTATGTCTTTCCTCCTACTAACAGAGGGCTAACCTCTGTGCTGTCCCAGAGAGTGGCAAATTAGGCCAACAGGGACCTCTCCTCCCCAGAGCCCAGACTTCAGTTTGTTTTGGGTAGGTAGCTGGAGTTCATAGATCTTAGCATGTCAGAACTAGGAGGGACCTTAGAAGATATGTAGACAATCCCTGGTTGGAGGGGGGGGGGCTTTATCACATAGAATGTTTGAGCTGGAAGAGAGCATAGATTTAAAGCTGGATGAGCTCTCACTCACCATAGAGTCCAAAATTCTCATTTTACAGCTAAGGAAACTGAGAATCAAGGAAGTGAAGGGATTTATCTAAGGTCACACAGCAGTAAATGTTGGTCATGGGCTTCAAACTGAGGCTCTCCTGATCCTAGAATGTAGAATACCAAAGTTGAAAAGGACATTAGAAAATAAAATATTCACAGTGGAAGAGGCCTTAGGGACCATCTATTTTAGCACTTCCACTTTTTGGAAGAACAAATAGAAGCAAAGAGAGAAGACATGCTTTGGCGAAGGTCAAATAGAGAGTCAATAACAAAACTGGGACTCAAACCTCAGTTCTTTGACTCCAAATCCAGTGCTCTTTTCACAATACTACTCCTCTGTGTGTTTTCCAGAGGCTGATGTATTCACTTTGAGGAACTGATAGAAACCTTATTTTTACCTTCTTGGGATTTTCTTATTTTTCTCCTTTTTTACTCTATGTAAGGTAAACGTTCTACAATCAAAAAAGATAGATGATGATGATGATGATGATATTTGACCTTCATTCTTGAAGAAGACCATGACATCATGTGACAGGCACATGAACTGAATTTTAGTAAGTCACCAGTGGCCAGTTATGAATCAGGACAACTGGAAATGACCCTGGATGCGGGGTAATCAAGATTAAGTGACTTGTCCAAGGTCACATAGTAAGGAGCAAATGTCAGGTCAAATTTGAAGTCCCATCCTTCTGACTCCAAGGCCAGTGTTCTAATCACTGTGAAACCTAGCTGGCCATGAGATAGATAGGAGCATGAGAATACCTACAAGTCCATCATAGAACATGAAGTCTTCCTGTTTGGCTTAGGGTACAGCTGAGTTGAATGAACTAAACTTGGAACAGGCTGCTATCTCTCTCCTTTTTTTTTTTTTTGACTAGGCAAAAGTGGTCATTCTTTGCCTCTTTTCTGTCTTATCTGCCTTAATCACTGAATGGGGAACAGTTAAATTGAGACCTCAGTTAAATTGAGACTTGTTAAAGACCTTAGCTTAAAATGACCAGTCAAAATGACTGGTCATCTCCAGTGGTCCTCATCTATATCTGGCCACTGGACTTACATAGTTCTGGAGGATAAAGTGAGACTGGTGACTTCACCTAGCACCCCTTCACTTAAATCCAAGTCACTTGCATATATCATGGTATTACCTCCTTGATGTTATAGTCCTCTTTGAGAACAAAGGTCAAACAGTATGAACAAAAAAGAGACAGAAACAACGGTAATATTTACCTCATAGGCTAGGTGTGAGAGTCAATTGTAAAGATATATGTATTAGAGTCAGAGTTATGGTATGCTAATAGGTCTCAAACTGTACCACAAAGTAGAAATCATCAAAATTATTATACTGGTTAATAATAGAGGGGTTGTTCAGTGGAACAGATTAAATATATAACATATAGAACGTGGAGTATAGTATACAATAAACCTGAAGACCCCAGCTAATGGAGTAAAGACTATTTGATAAAATCTCCTTGGAAAACTGGAAGGTAGTCTAGCACAAATTAGGCATAAACCAACATCTAACACCATATACTAAAACAAGCTCCAAATAGATACATGTTTTAAATATAAGAAATCACATCATAAACAAATTAAAGAAGCAAGGCAAGGAAGTACTTTTTTGAAATGATGGGGAAGAGTTTATAAATAAACAATGGATACAGGATCATAGAAAATAAAACAAACAAGTTTGATTACATCAAATTAAACAAAGTTTTGGACAATTAAAATCAATGTAGTTAAATTAGAAGAAAAAGAAGTAACTGGGTTGCAGCAAGTTTCTCTGATAAAGGTTTTTGTAACCAAGATATAATGAAAAAATTTATAAGACAAAGAGACATTCCCAGATAGATACATAGCCAAAGGCTATAAACAGACATTTCTCAAAGGAAGAAATCTAAGCTAGCAACACTAATATGCAATAATACCCTAAATGCAAATTAAAGCAACTCTGAGGTTTCACCTCATAACCATCAGATTGTTGAAATGACAAAAAAGAAAAATGACAATTGTTGGAGGCACTTAGGAAACAGGAACATTAATTCATCGTTGGTGGAGCTGTCAATTGATCTAGCTATTCTAGAAAGCAAAATAATAAATACCCTTTGATCCAGGGAAACAACTTATACCATAAGGAGTGTGAAAAGGAAATTAATCCATATGTATGAAATTATTTATAATAGGTCTTTTCTTTTACTTATGAAGAAACTAAGGTGATGTTTATCAGTTGAGGAATGACTGAACAGATCATGGGATATGAACATAATATATATTCCTGCATCAAAAGAAATGATAAAACAGATGGTTTGGTTTCAGAGAGTCCTGGTATGATGTATATGAAATGAAGATACTAAGTGAAGTGAGTAGAGCCAGGAGATGAGTTTATGCATAACAGTGAGAATGAGGCCAAAGTTTGAAAGATTTAAGAACTCTAATAATAAGCACAATGACTATGAT
Source organism: Macrotis lagotis (assembly GCF_037893015.1). Lineage (NCBI taxonomy): Eukaryota > Metazoa > Chordata > Mammalia > Peramelemorphia > Peramelidae > Macrotis > Macrotis lagotis. The sequence continues at coordinate 869,332,248 of NC_133658.1, forward strand.
TCTAGAGGACTGATAATGGAGCCTGCCATCCAAATCTTGATGAGAGGTGATGGACTAAAAATTCAAAATAAGACATAGTTTTGATATGGTCATTGTGAAAATTTGTTTTTCTTGACTATTAATACTTTATAGACGTTTTTAAAAATTTTTTGCAAGGTAATGGGGTTAAAGGACTTGCTTGAGGTCACACAGCTAAGTAAGTATTAAGTGTTTTGAGGTCAAATTTGAACTCAAGTCCTCCTAACTCTATCCACCGTGCCACCTAGTGCCCCTTTACAGGCTTTTAAAAAATCAATTTTGAGGAGATAGATGGAAAGAATGGAGATATTGATAGGGTTTTCCCTCAAAATAAATAAGAAAAAATAAGTTTAATTCTGCCTCAAACACTTATTAGCTATGTGACCTTGGGCAAGTCATTTAATCTTTTTCAGACTCAGTTTCCTCACCTGTAAAATAGGATCAAGAATAGCACCTACATCACAAGGTTTTAATGAGGATCAAATGAGATATTTTCAAAGGGCTTTGCAAACTGTAAAGTGCTAGTGTTAACTATTATTACTGTTATTACTGTTAATATAACTATTATTACTGTTGTCCATGTGAAGTTCTCTTTTTCTATTCTACTTTGTTTGTGGAGATGTTCATTTTATTTGGAGTTTGATTTATGCTCAGGATAAAAAAATAAATTTTCAAAAAAGCTGTTACATGAAAAAGGAATCAGATTTATTCTGTTTGGTCTCAAAGGGAAGAACAGGAAACAACTGGTGGATGTTGTAAAGGAGCAGATTTAGGTTTGATGTCAGAAAAAGCAGGAGGGCTAACTATTAGAGTTAGGCTGAATTTGGAATGGTCTGACTTGAAACATTAGTGAACTTCACCCCATTACCCGATCCTCACTGGAGGACTTTATAGACTGGATGACCATTTGCTGGTTAAGTCTTGTCATTTCTTTTGGGTGATGAATTGAATTAGGTAGTCCAGGAAGTTCCATGTCCAATTATCTATGATTCTTTTTGGGTGATGAGTTGAATTAGGTGGTCCAGGAAGTTCTACGTCCAATTGTCTTTGACTCTTTTCTGTAGAAGACACCAGAAGGATCCAGTATCACCCTTCATAGATCTGGAAAGGTTAGATCATCCTTAGACATAAATCTTATTTTGTAGATGTGGGGGGGACAGGAGGGGAAAACCCCAAAGTTACTCAGAAAGTTAGCAGAAGTTATAGGATTAGATCATGAAACTACCTATCTTCAGCTCAGGGCTTTTTAGTTCAATCTTAATAGAGATTTTATAAGCATAAGGAATCCTATCTGAGGAAACCTAGTGTCCCTGAGCTGACTCTCTAGGTCATCACCATCAATACAATGGAAAACAAGTCCCTTTGCTCTGTAGCCCCCCACCCCCCCTTTTCCTTGAGAAGTAGGGGATGTGTCAATGTTATTCTGTACTCTTAGAGAAACTACTTCTGACATTGATGGGAGACTTTGGTAGGCAGGTGAGGGTAGTGAGATTAGCCGAGGTCTGGCCTCACTCTCACTGGAGAATGCCCCAGGCTGGCTTCTCTGTCACTCTCTGACAGGTTCCCCAAGCATCTGCCCCATGGAGGTGACCCCGCCAGAGGCCCATGTGGTCTACCTGGAAATCAGAGAATGGCTGTCAGTCTAGAGGAGAAGCTTTGTTAAAAAGCTGCCAGGAAGTTATTCCAATGCCAGTGATGCCAATGGGATATTCATACCCTCATCGGTGGTGTGGCAAGTGGACTGAAGAGGAAAGAGCTATTAAGGGAAAGACTGCTGAGAATATATTTAATGCCAGTCCTAGATATCATAATTTCTAGCTCACTACTACTTCTACCTGGTCATGTTGTTTTGTTGAAGACAATGAAAAGTCAGTAGGTGTTCATAGATTGAATTAGTCCAACCAATGATATTTCCTGATCCTCCTGGGACCAAGACCAGGCAAGAGAGCAAGGCAGTGAAGGTAAGTATCTTGAGGTCAGGGACTGCTTTCATTTGTGTCTAATGTCTGTTAGCACAATGTCTTAGCTAGAGTAATTACTCCACATGCAGTGAATTAAATGGAAGTGATGGTTTGATGCGGGAGGAGCCTTAGGACATCTTGAAAAGGGGAGTGACATCAAGTCGCTAGATAATCCTGTATTATGACCTATTTGATTTTTGATATTGGCCAAACCATTTCCTCTCCTAGGGCTCACTTTTCTATAAAGAGCAAATAGGACTAGATAAAGTTTAAGGTTTCTTTCTTGTTGAAATATTTTTTTTAGGTTTTTGCAAGGCAAATGGGGTTAAGTGGCTTGCCCAAGGCTACACAGCTAGGTAATTATTAAGTGTCTGAGACTGGATTTGAACCCAGGTACTCCTGACTCCAGGGCCGGTGCTTTATCCACTGCGCCACCTAGCCGCCCCTGTAATATTCTTTACTCTAAGATCCTTCCTGTGTCTAATATTCCGTACTCTAATATTCTGGGTTCTAAGATTCCTTTTAGTTGTAATCCTAAAATTCCTTCCAGATCACCCTCTACTCTAAGATCCCTCCATGCTTAGACATTTTCTGTTCTAAGGGCCCTCCTAGCTCTGACATTCTGTGTTCTAAGGGCCCTCCCAACTCTGATAATTCTGTGTTCCGAGGACCTTCCCAGCTCTGACATCCTGTGTCCTAAGTCCCCTCCTAACTCTGACATTCTGTGTTCTAAGGGCTCTCCCAGCTCTGGCATCCCATGTTCTAAGGGTCCTCCCAGCTCTGACATTCTGTGTTCCAAGGACCCTCCCAACTCTGACAGTCTGTTCTAAGGACCTTCCAGTCTTTGTCCTTCAGTGTTCTAAGGTTCTTCCCAGCTCTGACATTTTCTGTGCTAAGTAAAGTCTTTTCAATGCTCCCCATCAATGATTTTATTCTAAGGATCTGAGCCCCATGTATACTAGGGTGGGCCCTGGATGTGGCAGTCTTGATTTAGGGCTCATCAGTGTCAGAAATCCATCAGGAGCTCCCCTAGGATAGGGAGGGGGGAGGAGAAGATCCACATTTTCCTGACAATAGAAAATCCCTTACCAAGGTGTCCTTTCGGCTTCAGAGCACACGGACTGACTGATCTCGGTTCCCAGCCCCTTGGAGAAAACCATCTGTCTACTGCTCTCTCCTTTCACAGACATGGGCTTAGCTGATTGGTGTTGCTCCCTCTGGGGTGGGGGGTGGGGCTGGGGGGTGCCTTTCCCTTCCTCTCCTCTAGAGATCCAAGCAGTCAGATCATACCAGAAGGCCCAGATACCCTCCCAAATTTCACCAAGGTTTAAGATTCTATGTTGCTATAATGGAAATAGGGACTAGTCTTGTGATTTCATTGGTATAGGGGGCTCTCAGGTGAGGAAACTACCTCCACCTGTGCAGGTCAGCACTCTCTCTGAAACTTATAATCTTAGAGAGCTGCCTAGAGTATTAAGAGCAAGTAAAATGACTTATCTAAGGTCATATAGCCAGGATGTGTTAGATGCAAGACTTGAACCCGAGTCCTTCTAGTTATATGTTCAGTTCTTTATGTATCATACTATGCTGTCTTTGATGATACACAGGAGGTTGGGACTCACCATCCTTGAATACTCCTTGGATAAATCCTCAAACTGAGAGTATGAAAGGAGACTTGGATCATATTCCAGCCTCCACCATTGACTTGCTGTGTGACTGGAGCAAACCTCTTACTCTCACTGAACCTCATTATTCATGTGCATATAAGGGGAATGACAAGTAATTCCTACCTGTCCTTTCTTGTGGAATTTTGGAGAGATCAGAATGGATCTGAAAAAACTAAGAAAGTCTAGTATTGGCTAAATCAAGAGGCTCAGGGTCATTAATGTCACCCATCTCCAAAATCCCACCTGAGGATGGCATGGGAGTCACCCATATCTCCCGATGCTCCAGATCTTCTCTTACCCAGGTCAGTAACCTGGCACAAGCAGAGACAGTGGCCATTAGTAAACAGCAGATGGCGCTGGGGGGAAGTTGTAGTAACACCCTCCAGGAGCTTGCAATTTGTCTCCCGCTCTCTACTCCCTACCCTCTGGGGCAGAGAATCTCCTCTCCTCCCTCAACTGCCCTTTATGGTTTGACTATCTATGTAGTCTATGTAGGACTCTCCCCAGAAACTTCACAGTGAGTCTCTTCTGGCTATTGTCAGCTCCCCACAACTGGGAAGCCCTTTACATAAAACCCTGTCTCCTAGAATCTTACAATCTGATAGTTTAAAAATTATAGAATCATAGAGTGTCAGATTCAGAAGGAGGAAATCTTGTAACATAGAATATCAGATTTGGAAGAGAACTTAGAACTGAGAGGTTAAGGCGGGGGGGACCTTAGAACACACCATGTCAGAGCTTGAAGAGATTTTAAAATAAAGAATGTCGAAGTTCTGAATGCAGAACGTTAGAGCTGGAAGAAGTCTCAGGGCATAGGAACATCAAAAATGAAAAGGACCTTAGATATAAATGGGCAGAGCTGGAACGACTACGTACAATCAAGCTATAGACAAGAGTGTGGAGGGAAGGCACCTCTCCATTGGTAAATACTAAGTGCATCGTTATCCCCATTTTACAGGTGAGGAAGATGAAACCTAGAGATGTTAAAGACGCTTTATCTGTAGCTGCATAGCTACTATATAATTGTCCGAGTCAGGATCTGAGCCTGAACCCACATCCAATAGTCTATTCAGCTATACCACCATGACACATTACCTCTAATTAAAAGCATGCATTCATAAATCACTTAATAGCCTCTAAAGCATTTGCTCCTCACACAGCTTTGTGATAACTGATGGCCTAAGTGTGGTGATAGTTATCCTCATCTTATAGGTGTGAAATTTAAATCCCAGTCAGGACAAGTGACCTGGTCCAACCACTTACAACAATCCAGTGTTGAGTAGATGCCACAATAATTTTTTACTCCCATTTTACAAGTAAAGAAGCTGGAACTCATTAGAAGGAAGTGCCTTGACCAAAGTTATAGAGTTTGTTTAGAGCCATAATTAAACCTTGTCTTCTGACTCCAAAGTCTTGCTATCACGCCACATGACCAAGGTGGATCAACATGAATCTTGAGTGGATAAATTAAAGGATCAAGTGAACATGACTGCTGGCCCTAGTAGTTACTCCCTATGTTATCATGGGTCATTAACTTCTCTATATCTCAGTTTCCTCATTAGGACAATGAGGAGGTTGAATTATCTCACCTCTGAGGTACTGGTATATTAAGAATGATCTATTCAATAATAAAGGACAAGGTTCATAACTCAAGAACAAAGGCACAGAAGCTATTCCTTCAGTAACCAGAGTCTGGTTCCCATCTCTCTTGGCAGGATACTCACCCTTCTGGACTTTTATTATTACACAGTAGCTAAGTAGGATAGGAGAGGCTAAGGGAAAGTCTGTTTTCCAAGGTCTCCTAACTCCTGGATCCTTTAATGTGCTATTTACTACCTCTAAGACCTTGAACAAAAATAATTTTTCCTCTCTGGGCCCCAGTTTTCTCTATTGTTAAATTGGATTCTGAATTCTAAGATCTTCTCAACTCTGACCTTCTGTATTCTAAAGGCCTTCCCAGCTCTGACATTCTATGTTCTAAAAGCCTTCTCGTCTCTGACATCCAGTGTTTTTGGGCCCCTCCCAGTTCTGACCTTCTCTCTTCTAAAGACCCTCCCTGTTCTGATATTCTATGTTCTAAGGGCCCTTTTAGGCCTAAATTCTATGATCCAACTACAGATCTCGCTACTCAGCTGAACTCTTGTTCAAGATGATATAAGATCACAAATCTAGACTTGGAAGGGACCTAAGAGGTCACTTAGTCCTGCCTTCTCATATCGCAGATGAGAAAACTGAAGTTCAAAGAGCCAACTTTTCCATGAGAACACAGGTAGTACATGGCAAAGCCAGAATTAAAACTCATATCCCCTGACTCTAGCTCACCCTGGAGAGGAGAAGTGAAAGGCAAGGAGAAGAGAACAGAGAGACAGTCAGGCAACAACAGGAGAAGGTGGGCATAGAGAGACACGCAGCCCTTTGGGCTCCTTAATTTACAAAGTCCTTCCCATGTTCCCTGAGCCTGCAGACAGCTGATGCTTTCCTAGTAGCTGGGAGGAGACTTTCAGACGGATGTCTCTTGAGCGTGCCAACAAGAGCCCAGAGAACACCCTCCGTGAGAAAGGGATAGCGTGTTAGGAAGTCCCTTGGGCTCCAGGATCATCTCCCGACACTTCCCCTCCCTCCCTTTCCCTCTGTAGCCTTACTATAGACCAAGTGAAGCATAGGAAGCATAGGCCAACAGCTGCAGGGCTGCTCTGGCACGCAGGGCTGGGGGCAGGGAGAAGACCCAACCCAGGCAGCTTCAGCAGGCTTGGGAAGGCTTGGGCTCTGCTGGCTAGCCCACTCATGCGAGCATAGGAGAGAACATACATGATATGACATCAAGGGCAGATCTGAAGTCCCCCCCCCAGCCCCCCTGGAATCCTTCTCTCCAGCTGCTACAGCCAAACTGGGGAGGCCTCAGACCTCCTCTCTCTGCCTCTGTAGAAAAGATCTCTGCTCCCAGGGACACCATATTCTTTCAGGTCCCATAACCTCTCACCCGAACCATTATCAACTGTAACCTCCTCAGAGGGCAAGGATTGTGTTATTTTTATTCTTGTATCCTATTGGGTCTCTCTTATACACAATGGGTATTTAACTGTTTCTTTAAAATTAATTTTAACAGGCTCCCGTTGGAACTTCTATCTTATAGTCTTTCCCCTCTGTAACATAACCTGTCCATGGTGCATGGGCAATTTGCTCATGATTTGCTATAATTGTGTCACTTCCCTGGTCAAAGGCTTCTCTGGCTTGCATTGCAAAAGATAAAAGTATAAATCTGAGAAGGCAGCTTTAGTGTAGCAAGTGGAGCAAACTCTCAATCTGAAATCAGAGGACATTCTTAGATGACCTTGGACAAAATCACTTCCCCTTACTGGGCTTCTACTGTTACATCTGTAAAAATGAAGTGATTGCACCAAGTGATTTCTCAAGTCCCTCCCAGTGATAAATTATAGGAATTCTATTATTCTAGTCATATTTTGATGAGCTTCCTTATTCTTACCAAATTGGGGGACTCACCATCCCCAATCATCCTCCTATTCTCCCTGTTCCACTCTGACCTATGTATTTTATTAGCCACCTTCTGAAAGATGGCTTTGTTTTTCAGGATATGTCCTTGCTCAGATGTCTTCCTTGGTTCCTCTCTTCCTACAGGAGAAAGTTGATAGGATTATGGAATCAGAGAACTAACTCCCTTATATCACAGATGAAGAAATTTGAGACCCAAGATCACACAGATACTAAGGAGCAAAATCGAGATTTTAACCTCTGTCTATCTCTCCATCAAGGCCTCCATTGTACTAGGTTCAAAATCCTCAACCTGTTTTTAGGCTTCCTATAGTTTAGCTTTGATCTATTATTCCAATCCTCTCTACCATTGTTTCTCAGCACAAACTCCCAGCTCCATGCAGATTGATTTCTTCACTAGCTAAGGAAACCATGCTTCCTTGTGCCCTCATTGTCACTGACAGCATCCCTTCATCTCCCTTCACTCTGAGAAAAGTTCCTCGCTGTGTGTACCCAGGTTGTAGGGTCGTGGGGAGAACCCCGGGCTAGGAGACAAGTTGGATTTGAGCATCAGCTTGACCAACTGCTGATCCAGGACAAGTCACATCCTTCCAGGGAGGCTCTGTTAATTCACTTGGAAAAATGGATGGAATCATTTCTTCATTTCTCAGGGAAGTTGTGAAGAAAATACTTTGGAGACAGTTAAGTGCTATAATAAATGACATATTGCTGTTATAGTAGTTGCTGCTATCATGATGCCTCTTTGAAAAGATTTTCCTGGTTAATGACCAAAGCTTACATTTGCAGAAGAGAGGCAGGTTCTAGGAAGGAGGGAGAAGCCAGGATTCTGAACTTGTGACAGTAGAATGAATGAAGGACAGTTTGGAAGTGAGAGGGATAACAGAGATAAAAAAGGATATTGTAGTATTGGCCAGAGAGCCATGAACTTGGAGTTAAGACTGTGAGTTCTGATTTTGTTACTGTTTATGAAAAGATATACAAAAGATCAACAACCACCACAAATATGCTTTTTCTAATCATCAGAGCCATTCAAAAGTAGAGTGAACTACTCCTAGAAGGTAGAGTTCTCCTTTGATTTTGGTGTGATTTAATCATTCCCAACTCTTCACAACCACAATTAAGTTTTCCAATTCCTTCTCCAGTTCATTTTACAGACAAAGATACTGAGGCAAAGAGGATTAAATGAATTGCCCAGGGTCACACAGCTAGTAAGTGTCTGAGACCATATTTGAATTCAGAAAGATGAGTCTTTCTGATTCCAGGTCCAGCACTATCCATTGTGCCAAGGTCAGGATAGCCAGTTCTTGGAAGCTATACAAATTGTCCTCTGAAGTCCTTTTCACCTCCTGTATTGAGTCAAAATCACTTCCCCTCCTTGGGGCTTACTTCCCTGTCCTCTAAAATGAAGGCACTGAATAGAGACCTCTATGGTTTTTTTCAGCTCTGTCATTCTATGTTCTAATGTTCCTCTCCCGTCCCAATATTCTATGTTCTGACTTTGTTCCACTTCCAATTCTGGTATTCTATTTTCTAAGGTCACTTTCAATCCTTACATTCAACAGTACATGATCTAAAAGTGTAAGGTTGAGGTTTTTGTTCCAATGCTCCGGGAGATGACTGTAGGGAATCCCAGGACATGAAACTATTGGGAGGTAGAAGAAAGGAGGGGGGTAACATCTGGAAGTAGGAGGACTAGAAAGGATCACAAAACAGCAAGGTCTTGCTGAGCTGAGATGGGAGTTGGGGGGTGGTGATGAGAGGGACGATGAGAGAGGAGGTGAACAACAGAGGAAATTCATTCAATGGCTTCCGTGACTGAACTCAGCTTCTGCAGGTGAGAGCCCTGAGGAGAGATCCCATCTCTCATGAAAGAAACATCAACACTAATCGAATCAGAATCCATGCGCTAGGCTGGGGCATCTCATCCATTTTTCATGTCTCCTTTAAACAAAATAAAACAAAAAATAAGCAGAAGAGGAGGAGGGGGTGGTAGAAAAGCCAAAGAGAAGAGAGGAGATGTAAGGGCAGGGCAGAGTAGAGGGAAAGGAGGAGATGAGAGAAGGAGATCTGAGGAATTTCATGGTGGCAGATTTGATTTCAAGTCCAAACAGAGTTATATGATCCTAGAATGTTTGAGCTAGAAAGGTCTTTAGAACACAGAATGACAGATCTAGAAGGAACTTTAGAATATAAAATGCTTGAATGGGAAGGGATGGTAGGACACAGTATTTCATAGTCAAATGAACCTTAGAATGTAGCATTATGATTAATATGGAAATATATGTAATGTTATTGCATATGTATGACCTATTTTGGATCACTTGTTATTTTAGGGCAGGGAGGGAGAGAAGAATGGAAGAAGAAAACTTTACAAAAATGAATGTTGAGAGCTATCTTTTCATATATTTGAAAAATAAATGAATGAATTTTTTTAAAAAAGGTGTGACATCAAAGGAGTTTTAGAAATAATCTAATCTGTCATCTTCATTTTACAGATTATGAAATTAAGACCTGGAGATGGAAAGTGATTTGGCTACTACATTGTGTTCATGTTAAAGGTAGAAATAGAATCTAGAACTTCTGACTCCCCATTTGATGCTTACTTAGAACCATTCTGCCTCTCTCTTTTTTTCCATAATTAACCTTATTCAATGAATCTTAAACTATGAGAATTGGGAGATGTCTCAGAAACCATCTAATCCAAACCATACACAAAATGAATCTCCCTATAATACACCTGAAAAGTGATCATCTGTTCTGTGATTGAAGACCTTCAAAGCTGATGTTAAGAAGAGTCTCCTTGTAGGAAATTAAATCACAGTCTTTGCAACTTCTATCCATTTTTCTTATTCTTTCCCTTGGGACCAAACTAAAAAAGTTTACTCCTTCTTCTCCTAGGCAACCCTTTCAAATACTTAAAGCAGCTATCAAATCCTAACCACCCACTTTCTCTGGGCTAAACATATTCCCTTTTTTTTTCAACTGATCATCATATGATGTGAATTCCAGGATCTGTGGTGTTTAGAACTGAACATAATATTCCTCCATATGTAGTCTGGACAGGGCAGAAGACAATAGAAACTATCACCTCACTTCGTTAGTTCTGGAAACTCTGCTTCTCTCAATATTGACTGAGATCACATTAGGATCTGTTTTGTTTGACTACTACATCAGTGCTACTGACTCATGGCTCCTTTCTGTCAACTTCATTGCCAGTCAAGTTTTCTTATTCCATACGTAGAATCCTTTCCCCACCTCCCTCACCTCCCACATCTACCCTTTTCCTGCTCTCCTCTGCTTTAGCCCATCCCCATTTCACTTTACTCTCCTATACTTGGTTGGACTCTGTCATCCACTATACTGTGCTGGGTCCCAGTCATCCTTCCCAATGCAGAGTAACTAAAAGTTTATTGCTGTTGTCATTTACTCATTTCAGTTGTGTCTCACTCTTTGTGACTCCATTTGGGGTTTTCTTAGCAAAAGATACTAGAGTGGTTTGTCATTTTCTTCTTCAGTTCATCTTACAGATGAGGAAACTGAGACAAATGTAGTTAAGTGATTTTGCCCAGGGATGTATAACTGACTCCAGGTCTGAGTCTTTATCCACTTAGTCACCTAGTTAGTTGCCTCAGTCAGTTGCTGAAACCCCATTAAATCAATATTCCCTAAGCCCACACTAACATTCCCATAGGAAACAGCAAGATACCTTCTGATTCTGAATCCTCATGAGTTATAACTCAGGAGACTTAAAGAAGGTCATACTAAAAGTCTTAAGTCAGTTTGGTTATAAACAGGAAAAAGTTCACAGCATAAAAATAATAATTGAAATTTGTATGACATTTTGAAATTTTAGAGTTTTTTACATATATAATTGCATTTGATCCTAATCATAACTCTATGAGATAAATAATCTAGCATTATTACTCCCAGTTTATAAATAAACCAAAACTTATCTACTGGAAGTGATTTGACCATGAGGTAAGATTTGAACACTTCTCTGATTCCAATTCCATCACTTATCCACTATGCCAAATTTCCTTTTTCAGGCTCAAAGTAGTAACAGGAGTCTCGGAGAGAGATGAAATTTTTTAACTGTAGTTATTCATTTATTTTGCTTTTTAATAGCTTTTAATTTACAATATATGTTTCCCTCCTGCCCATCTAGCTAGCCATCCTGAGAGAGAGAGAGAGAGAGAGAGAGAGAGAGAGAGAGAGAGAGAACTTCATTGAAACTAACCAGTATATAAGCCAAGTGTGGCTACATGTGTAATTTTCCAAATCCTTAGTTTTCTAACTTTGCAAAGATGGGAGGGAATTGAGTTGTCTTAGGAAAGGCAGAATCTTGCAGGATAGTCTTCAGTTTTCACATTTCAGCACCAAGGACAGTGCCTTTCATTCCCAGACTCTGGGTAGCCCTGGGCAATCCCCACGGAAACCATTGTTCCTTAGAGTTGAGCTAAGGTCTAATAGATAGGACTTGCTTGGTAAGGAAATCTCAAATTTCTTCGAGGTGGATAGTTGTTTTCATAAATAAATGAAAATTTTATGCCATACTCTCTCGCTTGTGTGTTGAAGTGAAAAAGAGACCAGCGTTCAAGTTTTCACTCTATCACTAACACATTTTGCAATTTAGGGAAAAGTTTCTTCTCCCTTTCTGAGATCATTTTCTTTTGAAAAATTAGTGACATGTACTAGATCATCCCCAAGGACTCTAGTTCTATTATTTTATATTCTAAGACCCTCTCAGCTCTAAAATTCTCTGATCTGTGGTCCCTTCCAGTTTTAAAATTCTATGTTCTAAGGTCTCTCCAGCTCTGAAATTCTACTCTAATTTTCCTCCCAGATATAATGCATTATTTTCTATGTCCCTTTCAGTTCTGATACCTTGTATTCTAGAGTCCCTTCCAGTTCTAAAATTCTATATTCTACGATTCTTCCCAGTTCTGACATTCTATTTATTTTGTCTCTTTGAGGTATTTATATTCTAAGATCCCTTTCAGTTTTGACATCTTATGCTCCAATGTCCCTTCTAGGTCTAAAATTCCATTTTTAAGGATCCTCCTAGCACTATATTCTGTCATTTAGTTTCCTTCTCAGACCCAACATTTGATGTTCTAAAATTCTTTCCAGTTCTGACTTTCTATGTCCTTAGGTCCTGCCCAGCACTGGCATTCTATGTTAGCTAATGTGGCAAAACCACAACTCCATGTTATCAATCTATCACTATTGTATAAAGGACAAGGAACAAATTAAAGAGCCTTTTAAGGGGTGCCTCTGCATTAGTTCCCACATTACATGCACAGAATCACAGTGTTTTGTCAGAAGGGGCCTCAATACCTTCTAGTCCAATCCATCTCCCCCTCCCCCAACTCACTCCAACATAGATCACTAACTTTCTGCTAGAAGACTTTCAGAGAGGGGAGACACAACCTCTCAAGTCATTGCATTCCACTTATAGATCCCTCCAGTCGTTAGGAAGTTTTCTCTGACCTCAAACTTACATCAGCTTCTTTGAAGTTTCTCACTATTGCTCCCAGTTCTGCCCTATAGGGCCAAATGGCAAAAGTATAGACCCTTTCCCTCATGCCACCTTTCATATATTTAAAGACAGTTATCCTATTTCCTCAGAGTATTCTGTTGAAACCGAGCATAGCCACTCCTGGATATTCTGCTTCATAGTATTGACTTTGTCTGTCTCAAATGACATGGATTCCATTGGATGATTTTCCTTTGAATTCTCTTTAGTTTATCAATGTTCCTTCTAAGCAGTGGAACTGTAATACCAAGAGTTGAAAGCAATATTGAAGATGTGATCTGACCAGGACAGAGTACAGTAGCAGGACTCTGACCTCCTTATTTCCAGTAGCATCATCTTTATTTTTTTCTCATTTGCTATTTTTTATTAAATAAATTTATTTATTTTTGAATTTTACAATTCCCCCCAATCTTGCTTCCCTCCCCCCACCTCCCACAGAAGGCTGTCTGTTAGTCTTTAGTTTTTTTGTTTTTTGGTGTTTTTGCAAGGCAATGGGGTTAAGTGTCTTGTCCAAGGTCATACAGCTAGGTAATTATTAAGTGTCTGAGCCTGGATTTGAATTCAGGTACTCCTGACTCCAGGGCTGGTGTTCTATCCACTGTGCCACCTAGCCGCCCCAAGTCTGTTAGTCTTTACATTGTTTCCAAGCTATACATTGATCTAAATTGAATGTGTTGATAGAATATCCTTAAGAAAAAAATATAAGAGATAGCAAGATTATATATTTAGATAACAGGTTTTTTTTAAAATTAAAGGTAATAGTCTTTGGTCTTTGTTCAAACTCCACAATTTTTCTCTGGATACAGATGGTATTCTCCATCACAGATACCTCAAAATTGTGCCTGATTGTTGCACTTATGAAATAAGCAAGACCATTAAGATTGATCATCAACCCCTTGTTGCTGTTATAGTGTACAATGTTCTTCTGGGTCAGCTCATCTCACTCAGCATCAGTTCATGCAAATCCCTCCAGGTTTCTCTGAATTCCCATCCCTCCTGGTTTCTAATAGAACAATAGTATTCCATAACATACATATACCACAATTTGTTCAGTCATTCTCCAATTGATGGACATTCACTCAAATTTCCAATTCTTTACCACCACAAACAAAGCTGCTATGAATATTTTTGTACAAGTGATGTTTTTACCCTTTTTTACAATCTCTTCAGGGTATAGAACCAGTAGTGGTATTGCTGGATCAAAGGGTATGCACATTTTTGTTGCCCTTTGGGTGTAATTCCAAATTACTCTCCAGAAAGGTTGAATGAGTTCAAAGCTCCACCAACAAGCATCATCTTTCTTAATGTATTAGGTGCTTTGACTATCACATCACACTGTTGACTTACATTGAGCTTACATCTCACTAAAACTTCCAGAGCTGGGAGGGAACCTTAGAATAAAGATTTGCAGCAATGAGAATGAAAATTAGAACAAAGATGATCAGAGACAGAGAGGAAATTCGAATATAAAATGTTAGAGTCTAGGAGGGACTTAGAACATAGAATGTGAGAGTTGAAAGGGAAGGGCCAGAGTACACAGAACATCAAAATTAGAAGGGAAATTAGAACAAAACATGTTACACTGGGAAGGGACTTTAGAATAGAAAATGTTAGGTCTTAGACCATAGACTATCAGAGACAAGAGGGAACTTAAAACTTAAAATGTGGCTTCAGTAGTGATCTGGTACAAATCTTTAATTTTACTGGTAAGATTGGAATCAGTCCAGGAATCAGAAAGACCTGAGTTCAAAACCTGCCTTAAACACTAGCTATGTTACCCTGGAGCAAGTCACTTAACCTCTGTTTCCCTCAGTTTCCTCATCTGTAAAATGGGGATAATAATACCATCTGTATTGGGGATCAAATGCAGTAATATTTGTAAAGTGCTTTGCAAAGTGTCTGGCACGTTAGCACTATATAAATGTTAACTATGATTATCATTTTACCAAGGTCATGGTGAGCTTTCGGAGCACCCCCTTACTTTTCTAAAGGCGCCATTTTCCTGCCCCCAAGTCCAGCCCTTTCATCTTCCTCTCTGGATTCTGGCTGCTTCAAAGGCAGAAAAGAGCAGTTTTGTTTATTCTCTATTTGAAGTTTGATGGGGTTTTTGGGGGGTATTCAGAGAAGAGTGTTTGTCTCTAATGTTCTTGCTCTAAATGCTCAGCACATTTCTCTGGATACCAGAGGAGCTCCCCAATTTTCATCTTTTATTCATCATTTTCTGATGGCTCCAACACAGGAAAAAACATGGAAATTTAAACCCTTCGAGGTCTGAGAATTTTATGAGTGCAGCTGACCCTTTCCCTAGCCGCCTGGGATGACGGAGAAAGAAAGTCATTCTAATGAGCAGCCGGGCCTTTTGATAATGAAGTTAGAGCAGCCATCAGCTAAATGAGGCCTGCCTGGTTGGGCTTGGGAGCCTAAATGCAGGGGCCAGAGGGGCTCAAATTAGAGAAGGAAATGATGGAGATTAACAGGAGGGTGGGCTGCTCTTGTTCCTGGCTGGGTCTCCACCATGCTCCCCAGGTTCTCTAGCTCTCTGGAGTAACTGGTGGAGCCCATCAGGTTCTAATCTTCAGGAACAGAATCTCCACATTCTTATACGAATAGAAATAGAGGATGATGAAGTCAGAAACAGTGTCAGAGCTGGGAGGGCCCTTAGAACCCAGGATGTCAGAGTAAGGAGGGACCTTAAAACACAGAATGTCAGAACTGGGAGGGCCCTAGAACACAGAATGCCAGACCTGGGAGTACTCTTTGAAGACAGAATGTCAAAGCTGGTAGGGTCCTTAGAACACAGGATGTCAGAGTAGGGAGGGTCCTTAAAACATAGGATGTCAGAGCTGGGAGGGTCCTTAGAACAGGATGTCAGAGCTGAGAAGATCCTTAAAACCCAGGATGATAGAGCTGGGAGGGTCTTTAGAACCCAGGATGTCAGAGTAGGGAGGGCCCTTAGAACACATGTCAGAGCTGGGAGGATCCTTAGAACCCAGGATGTCAGGGCTGGGAGGGTCCTTAGAATACAGGATGTCAGAGCTGAGAGGGACCTTATAACACAGGTTAAAAGAGATGGGAGGGGCCTTAGAGCACAGAATATCAGAGCTTGGAAGGTACTTAGAACAGAGACTATTATAATTTAGCATGTGAGAATTGGAAGAAACTTTAGGGTCTATTAGGGAAGGACCTAATGCCAGCACCCTATTAGTTCAGGGACAAAATGAGATATTTGAAAATCATTAGATAGTTCACAAAATGAGGTTTACTTGCTAATAACACAAGGATATGCAACTAGAATATAATGATACTGTGCTTTTATAGACAAGACTCCACATGAAATCTCTTTTAGTCAGCGGGGCAGAGTATGGTGATTTGTGGGCTCTTCAGACATATACCATGTCTAAGCTGGATCCTGACGCTATGTGAGTGGGACCTTTTATGATCTTGGATGGCTAGCAATCAGTATCAAGGGAAGCAGGGGTCAATCAGGTCCTAAGGACAGCTTTGTTGCTTTTTTAAGGAAGTGATTTTTTTTAAGGTTACACACAAAATTAATGGTAGAGGTTAGTTTAAAGTTGGATTTCTGACAACAATTAAAGACCAGTCATATGAATCAGGAACTGTTCAATTTATAAATGCCTTTATAAAACTTCCAAAAGAGTCTTTCACAAATATGATTGCCTCTAGATTCCTTTGTTTCCCTACTCTTCTACTAGGGATTTTTGGGAGAGTTTGGAAATGAAAACAAGGGAAGAAATGAAACTATGGGGGACCTGAACCCAAGGAACAGATTCATAGGTGAGAGGGTACTGATCAGCTTACCCAGTAGTCTACATAAATTCTAAGAAACAGGAGATCCCAAGAGATCATGGGCAATTTTCAGTCCTAGAATTCAACCTGCTAGGAGGAAAAGGTGATGATGGGATATATTAGCCAATACCTGCCTTGGGGAGTTATCTCTAACAAATTCCAATGCTAATAAGGAAGCCTTTCCTTGATTACTTTAGTGTTTTAGGATTTGTAGAACTCTTTCATTTGGTGGTATTGTTCAGTTGTTTCAGTCTTGTCTGACTCTTCATGACCTTAATTGGGATTTTCTTGGCAAAAATATTTGCCATTTCCTTTTTTTTAGATCATTTTACAGGTAAGGAAACTGAGGCAAATAGGGAGAAGTGACTTGACATAGGTCACACAGTTAGGAAGTGTCTGAGGTACTACTTGAACTCAGTTCTTCTGACTCCAGGTGGGGTACACTATACATTGTGCCACCTATTTGTCACTTTTATAGGGTTTTAATAAAGAGTTTTTTGATCAGCTGGATGAGCTTACAGGAAAGTAAGACTTTGGGATCTTTCCTATGAAATTCATGGTCATGCTCTTTGATGCTTCTCAGGGGATGAACCTCAGTGGTTGAACATACACTTGCTGATCTGGATTTCTATGGGATAGGCACTACAAGAGGAGCCATCCCTTGTGCTTGCTGCCATATTGTTCATTTTCTCCCCCCTTTTTCTTTTTTTGGCAGAACTATGAGGAGAAGGGGTCATGGAATATAGATTTCAAGCTGGAAGAGGGTTTCAAGGTCATTTAGTTCAACCCCTTCATTTTATAGTTGGAGAAACTGAGGTCAGAGAAATTAGATCTATTGCCCAGGACTATTCATTTAGGAAGTGGCTAACATAGAAATCAAACTACATTCTTTTTGATTATGAGTCTGGTGCTCTATCTTCTTAACAGTGTCCTTCCAGGAGTTGTGAATGGCTGCCTTAGAGCTAATACCTGCTCATTAATGAGACAATTTGGAAAGGAACCTTCCCAGGCCAAGAGCAGAGCTGACTGCAGCAAGTTGCAACAGTGATGGAATGCCATGGTCAGAGCACATGTCCCTATCCAGAAGAGATAATGGCAGAGATACCCATGTTCTCCACCTTGTGGTAGTCACAGAAATGGTAAACACAGACTAGAGAAGAGGAGTTCTTGATCCCTAGTTTTTGGGTGTTTCAACATCAAGAGTTCCAGAATTCAGTCTTCTGTGAAGAAACAGGAGGTCCCAAGAGGTCATGGGCGATTTTTGGTCCTAGAATTCAGCCTTCTAGGAGGAAAAGGTGATGATGGCATATATTGGCCAATACCTGCCTTGGGGAGTTCTCTCTAACAAAGTCCAATTTTGAATCCCTACATTCAACTTTCTGTGGAAACAAGGGCAGTTCTTGGGTAGTTTACCTTTTGGAGGGAGAAGAGAATATAGTAAATGAGATTCCAGGAAATAGAAAGAGACAAGGAGTTACAAGCCATGATATACGGGAGCAAAAGAGTTTGACTGGTTTGGCTCCATTTACAAGAAGGCTGGTGATCTAAGGGACAGGTATATTTCACTACTGGAGGGGAGAGTAGTCTGTGACTTCAAGGAAGCATCACAGAGCCAGGTCTTCTGCAAAGGGTTAAAGCAGGACACAGCCAAATGTCAGAGATGTTGATTGTCATCAACTTTAGATTTGTTTTCCTTCTGGGTGAGTCCACACCCTCAGAGATGTACCATGAGCTGAGATGCTTCTATGGAGTAAAAAGAAAGATTTACTGCAATTTCTGAGTATTTCCTCCTTAGCCACTTAACATATATTATTTCTCAACCAAGAGAAATAGCTTATGCTTA
Source organism: Macrotis lagotis (assembly GCF_037893015.1). Classification (NCBI taxonomy): domain Eukaryota; kingdom Metazoa; phylum Chordata; class Mammalia; order Peramelemorphia; family Peramelidae; genus Macrotis; species Macrotis lagotis. The sequence continues at coordinate 869,350,590 of NC_133658.1, forward strand.
AATCAACCTTGTGATGTTCTAGGAATAATAATGGGGATAGGAAATGAACCTGTGATTTCAGTGGTCCAGAAAATTCCTATATGAGGAGCCTTACTCTACCAATCCAAGTTGGCATCTTTTTGTCCTGAGAGGTTAAATGACTTTCCCAGGGCCACACAACCAGTATTTTTAAATGTTGAATACAAGTCTTCTTGACTCAGAGGCCAACCCTCTATCCATTATGCCAGTTTCCTCTCAAGATAACAATAATAATATCAAGAAGAAGAGGAGGAGGAGGAGGAGAAGGAGAAGGAAAGAAGAAGAAGAAGAAGAAGAAGAAGAAGAAGAAGAAGAAGAAGAAGAAGAAGGAGGAGGAGGAGGAGGAGGAGGAGGAGGAGGAGGAGGAAGAAGAGAAGGAGGAGGAAGAGGAGAAGGAGGAGGAGGAGGAGGAGGAGAAGAAGAGCATAAAATACTATATTAATGTGAATCATTGTGATCACCAGGAGTGCCACCCAAATTTTGCACACAGGAAAGAGGCTCAGAGAGGTGAAGAATTTGTTTATATTTATACAGTTAATAAATGATGGAGCCAGGATTTGAACCCAGGTCTTCTGACGCAAAGTCATGTCTATATGAGTCACTAAGAGAGTCTATGAGAGTTACTTTATCTGTTCTTCTTGTGTGCCTTACTCAATAGTACTAATATTTTCATTTAACAGTGTTACCAGCCCAGAAAATCTACACAGTAAGGAATCATTTACACCAATATATTTCTATGTTAAAATGTAGATCCTTCTGAAAGGGTTAAAACTAGCTACTCACTCAATAGTATGAACTAGTGCATTATTTTCTTGTTTATAGCATTTGGATCTGATAGACGCCTTAGAGATCATCTAGTTCAAATTTCCCCTTTTTTATAGATGAGGAAATTGAAGCCCTAAGGATGAATTCATTTGCCCAAAGTCATACTAATACATAGCTGTTCTGTTGTAAGTATCAAATGATATAAGAAAGAGTAAAAAGTGCTCCATAAGCTGAAAAGACATTTTAGAAGTGAAATGTTCTCCTCTTTCTCCTCCTCTCTTCCTCCCCCTTCTCCTCTTCCTTTTCCTCCTCTTTCTCCTCCTCCTCCTTTCCTCCCTCCTCTTCCTTTTCTATCCCCTGATCTCTGTAGCCTTTATGCTTAGAGCACAGATCAGCCATCCTTACTATTTTTACTCTCTCCTTCTTCAGACTGAGTGAGCTTCCTGGGGCAGGAATTAAAATCTCCTTCTTGAGCCATAGGTTAGGATGCTGAGCACAATGACTGTTCAGTAAATGACTATTTGAATGGCTCCCGTCCTTGAAGGTCCATTTCATCCAAGAGGCATTTTCTAAACTCCTGTAACCTTATTGTCTGTATTGCTCATTGGACACTTAACACACATGATAACAGGGTGATTTTCTTTTCATGTCTCCA